>NC_081405.1:50175283-50533616 GCF_030272615.1 Cryptomeria japonica
GCTTCCTAGCTCAAGATATGGTAGATTGAAGAAAAAAGTACATAAATTAGGGTTTTAACTTAAAAACAAAAAGTCAAAAAGTGCATAATACATAAATATGAAAGTGACACCTTCATTTGTCACTTTTTAACTTTTTGTCACTATTCACTATAGAGGATCCCACATACAAGCCATCATGCCTCGACGCTGACCCGAGTGACCTACACTGATGGAGATCTTGCGTCAGTCTATACTTGTCAATCGATCGCTCGATGAGGTGAGTTGACTTCCCATTGACTGCATTTGACTTTGTCATGTTTTCATAGTTTTCAAAAGTGATGATGTCATCACCTAGTCCAGGCCAAGGCCCACCCTTTAGACACCTAGGGGTCCTACGACATCTTGGTCCTCCTAGGGTGCCATGGTCCCCTCTGGGTGCCATGGTCCCAGTAGGGTGCCCTGGTCCATACAGGATGCCCTGGTCCCTGTTCGAGGCGACCAATGATGACATAGGATCAGGCGATGAATTCTAGAAGTGATAGAATGATTGCATTGATTAGATGATGATAGATGATTGACCGATTACTGATGAGAGATTGCTTTGTGTTTTGTAGACACTATCGTACATCTGCGAGCATACCGTCGGTCTCACCTTTCGGAGCCTTCGGGAGCAGATCCCAAGACAGACAACAAGAGAGAGGGATTTGCTACATGCAGTGGATTTGTGGGATGCAATGACCATGTCAGACATCTGATTCCATTCTCCTATGTTGATGGCATTGATGGAGAGGTGGGATGTAGATACCTCGACATTCTCACTACTTGTGGGGGAGATGACGATCACCCTAGAGGATGTATACCGCATTCTACGCCCACCCATTAGAGGAGAGACTGTTAGATATTGATCCAACCATACCAAGGAGGATTACGGAAGAGAGCATTTATATACTATGGGGAGAGTGATATGCAGCGAGATGAGGGGTCGCATTATGGTCAGCTAGCTCCTAAACCCTACAGGCGAGGTTCCATTGGTGAGATGACTCATGATTGTGACCCTTGCATTAGCTATGTGCCCCAATGGGCGCAACACACATATGCACAGAGGACTCATCTATGCCATACAATCCACGGAGAGACACAGGAGAGTATACTCATGGGGTCGGAGCATGCTTGCACATCTCTATCACGACCTGGGAGAGTATGTGTTTGGACAAGGATGTAGCCTTATGATGTGCACACTACTACAGGTGTGGATGTTTAAGAATATTAGATGCACTAGACCGAGTGGAGCCCCCATAGAGCTAGTTCCATATTAGCCTAGGGTATATGCTTATCCTCTTACCTGTGAGTGGTGATTTGACAATCTCTTGTATTGGAGGTTGAGCATGGATGGATTGACAGCGGGCAAGATCATATGGAGACCCTACCTCAAGATGTCAATGTGGGGAGGGCTACGCAAAAAGATGTTCAGCATGTAGAGGAACCGTCTACTGGATGGATGGTATAGCCACATAGTCATTCCATTTTACTTTGATCAAGTTCAGCAACAGTTTGGGTTTGATCAGTGTGTTCCTACTGATGTGCCTATGTACATCTAACACTCATGAGTGATATCAAGGCTAGGAGCCATTCCTAGGCCTACGAGTGATGAGATCTACATCACAGATTCAGATGGGTCATATCAGGACATAGCGACAAATTATAGAGATGATTCAGGCATGCATCATTGATACATCACATGGTGGAGGAGTACATACCATGGAGCTATTTTCCCAGTAGGCTTCCCCGGAGGGAATCCAGGACCATGGAGATAGTCAGACAATAGAGAGGAATCTAATGCATCTGAGGAGGATTCAGATGATTAGGGTGACAACACAAAGGAGTGAGAGGCAGGTGGAGACGGAGGCGATCCTGATACCAGAGAGGGAGATCAGGATGGAGATGATGAGGATGAGGACGAGGATGAGGACGAGGACGAGGAGGACAAGTTAGGTATAGTTCATCACTCTAGAGAGGATACCAGAGCCCTAGACCCACCGAGTCTCCCATGACGAGTAGAGAGGGATCCCATAAGGGGTCCTAATCCTGATCCCCATCGGTCCACACTGACTATATAGAGACAATACGAGCAGGGAGAGCCTAGCAGGTCTCAATCTTAGATAGTCGCTATCCACAATCCTCACTGGCGAGAGGGAGATCCGGGTAATCTACCCCATTTTTTATTAACATATACATCCTCCCTATTTTAAATTTGATGATATAGAATGTTACTGATGAAAAATTTCTCTCTATCTTGCAGCTATCGTCTAGGAGTGGCATTCTCTAATTTAGAATGTAGTGACAGACCTTATTATGACTGCACATGTTTCAAGTTCTACACAAATACCACACAAATCCTAGAGGAGTGTAGGACGACACGAGGACCTTTTCTCACCTATTCAGATGGACGTGGAGGTCCTATGAAATAGATTACAACAGATAGAGCATGACCTAGCAGCAGCGCAGATAGAGGCAGCCCCATACCGAGGGATCATGATGAAGAGAGATTGTAGGAGCTCCTCGCGGAGTCACTCGTGGTCCATATCATAATACACCCCCATGGGGCTACCCACACGGCCAGATCAGGAGGGGGCATCTAGCCACCATACTCCTGCTACTAGTCCTAGGGATAGGAGATGATTTTGATGTATTGATGTATATACGATGACACTCATGATTATGTTATTTGTAATGCTTAACCAATGTACACATTGCTTAGATTAGAAGTAGCATATTGAGTAATGCGCATGTATATCCGTTTTAATTTCCATGTGATTGATTTCTCAATGCTTCATGATTAAATTGATACATGTGTGACTTAATTAAATAACTAAGTATTTAATCAAATGCTATTGTGATGATCTAAAAGAATAATGTATTAAGCATGAGAACCATATGACTAATGTGATTTAATTAACTCTAATTAAACACAACATGATATAATTCCACTTAACACATAAGAAATTGTATAAGATGCTAGCACATATGAAATGTAAATCCATTATAATTTACATAAAAATTATCCAAGACAAACAATACAATAATGAAATGTGCTTGTCAAGAATGAAGTAATATAGACCAAACAATATAACATCATTTAATCTTACATACTTTAATGAATACATGCTAACATATTACCCAATTTTGAAGAAAAAGACATAAAGAGAGAACAAAAAGAAGACTAGAGAGAGAGAGAGAGAGAGAGAGAGAGAGAGAAATAGAACTAGGCATAGTATCTACGAAGGTGCATAACATTTATGGGTTCCTTGAGAGGTGTACCTTCCACATCTGCTATCCTGTAAGCACCTGGTCCATAGACCTCCACAACAATGTATGGTCCAAGCCAATTAGGACTGAACTTTCCTTTCTCCTTAGGTAAGGCATTCACGTTGCATTGATTATCATAAAGGACTAAGTTCCCTATCGAGAAGGAACGTTGAATAACCTTATCATTGTAGCTTCATTGCAAAGTTTTATGATATGCTTGAATATGCTCGAGGGCATTTATACGTCATTAATTGAGCATCTTAAGTTGCTGAAGTCTTTTCTCTCTATAGGAATCATCATCCATTATACCCCTAAGAAAAACTCTCAAAGAAGGAATTTATAACTCCAAAGGCATAATGGCGTCGGCACCATAAACAAGATTGTAAGGGGTACAACCCGTAGCAACACGTACACTCATGTGATAAGCCCATAGAGCATAGGTTAATTGAGTATGCCAATGCTTACCATGCTTGTTTATAGTCTTTCAAAGAATTTTATCAATTATCCTATTAGAAGATTTAGCTTGACCATTTGATTGAGGATAATAAGGTGTAGAAAATTTATGTTGAATATGGTATTTCTCGAGAAACTTCTTCACATCCTTTTTTTTGAATGATGTTCCATTTCTGAAACTAAGGTGGAAGGTATCTCAAATCGAGAAATGATGTTTTCCAAAATGAATTGACAAATTACTTTAGTGGTAGTGGATCTAAGAGGAACGGCCTCCACCCACTTCGTAAAGTAATCAGTGGCAGTTATGATGAAAGCATGTCCTTGAGATGAAGGAGGGGATATTTTACCAAAAAGATCCAAATCCCGTGTAGAAAAGGGCCAAGACGCTACCTGTGATCGAAGTTCTTGGGCAGGGGCATGGATTAAATTGCTTTGTTAATGACACTAATGATATCATTTAACAAACACAAAAGAATCTTTTTCCATGGTTTGCCAATAATATCCCATTCACAGCAATCTTTGAACCAAAGACCTACCCCCAAAATGCCCCTCGCAAGCACCTGAATATGCTTCCTCAAGAGCGATGGGGACCTCAACCTTATTCAAGCATCAAAGAAGAAGACCATTATAACCCCTCCTATAAAGAACATTAGAAAGGATAATGTATCTACCAACCAATTTGTGAACCCTATCCCTAGTATTCTTATTCATAGTGTCAGGAAAGGTACCATCACTCAAATATCTTATGACATGTGAGTAACATTTGTCAGAATCTATAATGCAATAGTATGCCACATCACTAGGGTTATTAGCAATAGCTGAGAAAGTAAGGTTATGGATAGTGAATTGAAGATCTACCAAGGGATCCTCTAGAGACATAAGAGAGGCATTACATGCCATCGCATCATCGTGTCGATTATCCTTTCGAGGAATAGGCTCCATGGTATAAGAATTGAAGTTTTGTAATAAGGATAAAGCTAGATCTTTATATTGTGATAGTTTGTATTTCTTAGCTTGATAAACTCTTGTCACTTGTCTTATGATTAGTTGAGAATATCCATAAATATGTAGATGTTTCACATTCAACGCTAAGGCTGCTCTAATTCTAGCTATAAGAGCTTCATATTCAGCAATGTTGTTGGTACATAAGAAATTGAGACAATATGATAAAGGAATAGGTTTCTTTTTAGGAGAAATTAAAACCACCCTGCCCTAGATCCTGTATGACACTTAGAGCCGTGAAAGTACAGTTCCCAAGTCTCATCAACCTCAATGGAAAGAATGTATTCATCGGGAAAAGACTCTGGATTAGGTAGGGAGAAGGGTGAAGGAGCATCAACTAAATGATCAGTCAACACTTAACCCTTTATTGCCTTTTGTGAGACAAACTTAAGGTCAAACTCATTCAACATCATAACCCACTTAGCTAAGCATCTGGAAAGATCAGTTTTGGAGAAAATATGTTTAAGAGGATTGAATTTAATGATAACATGAATCTCAGCATTCAAGAGATAATGCCTCAACTTTTGGGTTGCAAAGACTAAAGCAAGGCACTGTCTCTATCGTAGAATATCAGACTTTGTAATCAAGTAGAATGTGACTTATGTAATAAACAAAGCATTCTCTACCATCCTTATCACATTGTGCCAATAAGGCTGCAAGAGCTTGAGGGGAAGCATCGATGTACAGAAGAAAAGGCTTAGTAGGATCAACAGATTGAAGAATGGGAGGTTTGGCCAAATAGGTTTTTAAGTCTTCAAATGCTTGATGACAATCCTCATTCCATTGGAAAGTGATATTCTTTTTAAGCAATTGTGTGAAGGGAAAGGTATGATCCGCAAGTTAAGAGACAAACCTACGAATAACTTGGATCTTTCCTTGCAAACTTTTTAGTTGAGAAACATTCTTAGGAGGTGGCATGTTAACAATACCATCTATCTTCTTCGTATCCACCTCAATTCCATGATGTGAAACTATGACTCCTAATAGTTTTCCACTATCCATACCAAAAACACATTTTCAAGGATTCAAACACATGTCGTACTTACGAATTCTCTCAAATATTTGAAGAATGATCTTAACATGATCTGTACGAAGAATGGATTTGGCTAAGATGTCATCAACGTAATCTTCTAAGGTCTTATGGATATAATCATGGAAGATGAGAGTCATAGCACGCTGATAGGTTGTTCCTGCATTTTTAATCCAAAAGGCATCACAATTCAACAAAACGTACCCCAAGGAGTTGTGAAAGCATTTTTATATTGATCTTGGGGATTGATGAAGATTTGATTATATCTTAAGAAACCATCCATAAAGGATAGTAAAGCATGCTCTACTACCAAATCCACTATCATGTCAATATTCGGGAGGGGAAAATCATATTTTAAAGAGGCCTTGTTCAAATCACAAAAATTAGTACACATACTAATCTTGTTTTCAGCTTTAGCCACCACCACAATGATTGAAATCCATGGGGAATAATTGATAGGACGAATGAATCCAGCATCTAACAATTTTTCAATCTCATCTTTAACAAGTGATGCCAATTTAGGGTGTATTTTTCAAATCTTTTGCTTCACAGGTTTAGAATCAGGAATTAGGACAATGTTATGAGTGACAATCTTAGGATCCACACCAGGCATGTCAAAATATATCCAAGCAAAGATCTCTAGAAATTCATGTAACAACTCAGCATATTATTTTTGCTCTTCTTCGTCAAGACATTTCCCTATCTTAATGATCTTATCTTCAACACAAGGATCCATCTTGATATCAATGGTGTCATTTATTAGAAGATTGTTTTGTTGAGGAGAATTTATCAATTGAGGAAATTCTTTCACTATCTCATCGTTATTTCTTCCTTTCCCAAAGTAAGCTTCTGCATTTAAATAATAGGGAAAACTATGATTATGGTGATAATGAGGAAGGTTGTCATAAGCTCCCAAGAATTCAGCTAAGGAATCATCAGTAGAAAAAACATCCAAAGCAAAGACACAAGAAGGGTCAAAGTCAATATATTTTGTATATTTTAGTGAGAGAGAAGTAGAAATGACATTAACACTAATAGATGGTCTCTTAGAGGCTTTAGTACTCTTGAAAGGATCATAACCAAACCCAAATTTCATATCACGAAAGTTGTTTTCCAAGGGAACTTTAATCCCTTGTTCTTGACCACCACATCCATTTCCATTGTATCCACACCTAGCCAGGATATGAAAACCAGGATCATAAAGGTCAGTCATTTACGAAGAAGAAGGAGGATTTTCAAAAAGTGAAGGATCAAAATCCTCTAGACCAGAAACTAAGGGAGATGAAATCTGAGAAGCCAACACAAAGTTATTACTCAATGCCCGAGACAAAGTAGATTGCTTTTAGGTTCTTCTACTTCTTCTTCTTTTTGACCTTAGGTTCTCTAGGGGGAATTATATATTCCCCTATGAAAGTAGGATTGAAATCAAGGGATCCCCAATCATCTTTTGCAAGAATCTGTTCATTAGAGAAAGTATTCTCAATCATAGTTAGGTTGAGAAGATTCTTCCTCAATAACCTTAGGTCCACTTAAGGAAGCATCGAGGATTGATCCAGATATAGGAGACAAGTTTGATGAATGAGTCACACTAATCGGAGTAGGAGCTTTAGAGGAATTGTCTAAGATAGTTGGGGAAGAATTGATTGAAGAGGATTTAGAACTTGATGTTTGTAAACAAGCCTTAAATCTCGTGTCTCCTAACAAGGTGTATGTTGTATTGTTGTAAATGAATTTGATTTGCCTATGCAATGTAGAGGAAACAATTTGCATTCTATGAATTCATGGTCTTCCTAGCAACAAGTTGTATGTCAACTCTCCAGACATGACATGGATAGGAGTAGGTAAAGTAACATGACCTACCTTAATAAGAAAGGTGATGATACCTAGTGAAGATTTAGCAACATTATCAAAACCACAAATAGTGAGAGAATCAGGCTTGATAAGAGATGTATCAGCATTGATCTTATGCATCAAGTTAACGCTACAAACATTAAGGCTAGAACCATTGTCCACTGATGTTCATCATATCACACTATCATTTATGATGACCAAAATCATTAAGGGATCATATTGTTGTTGAATTTCACTAGAAGGCAGCTCATCTTGTGTAAACACAATCTAAGCCTTAGGTGATGTAATAGAGTGAATCAAGGAAGCCACATTATTAGATGTCACTGCAGGTGGGACATTCAATGTTTTCAAGGCATCTTGTAGCATTTCATGAGGAGTCGAGGAAGTTTGAAGCAAATCCAAAAGGGATATCTTGGTAGGAGTAGCTTTAAGTTGTTCAACAAGATCATATTCCTTACCAAGAGTTTGTGAAATACGAGGTGCTTGAGGAAGAATAAGTTGAGGATTAGGTAAAGGAGTTGGAACAACCAGAGGAGGGTTAGGCTGCCTATTGTTTCTTGTGTTATAGGTATGGGCAATTGCATTATAACTATCCTTAGTAAGATGTCTAGCATAGCTATAAGGACTCTTAGTGGGATTCCTTCCTTGAACCGTAATGATGGGTTTGTTCGCAGTACTAAAGGAATAATGATCATATCCACCTTGAACTTTGAAAAGAGGTTGATTAGGAAGAGGTGAAGTTGGAGAAGGACAAGCACCTTGAACAGCAAAAAGTGGTTTTCTATGTTCATTCACATTGATCATGTTGATTAACTTTTTAGATGCATTATTCTTGTTTGAAAGTTTAGGCAGATACATAAAGTCATCAAGGGCATAATCCAATAAAGCATGGTCATAGTGATTGAAAAGATTATCTTTGGATTAAAAAGGAGACATAACATCATAGAGGTAATCATGGGAATCAACTATGTTTCTAGATCTAGTGGAGGAGTTGATAGGAATATACCCATGAAAGGGATCATTCAACTTATCTTTCTCATCACCACGAAATGGCATAGTAACAAGGTTGATTAATTTTTGGCAAAATGAGGGTTTAGAAGGCTTAGGGTTCAAAAAATCATCTAGAGCTTCATCTAATTCATCCTTACTAAACTCATAATCAACAAAATTGCATACATCATCAAAAGCATGAACTTCTTGCAAATAAAAATTTGACATTTTAAAATGAAAATTGCATGTAACTTAAGCACACAATGCAAGGAAAATGAAAGAAACCTCTCTTCTTCTTTTTTTCTTTTTCTATTTTTTTCTTTTTTTTTAATGTTTTGAAAGAAAATTAAATAAACTAGATCTAGATCTAACAATGCAATACAATACAAATAAAATTAGATTCATGTCAGGTTCACCAAAGATGTGTAAGGGAAAAAGTGAGACTAAGTATGGAAACCCTAATCCCACTCTCATACACACTCATGTAATACGAAAGAGCCTAGGGAGGTAACACACATTGGCTACTTCTTATGAGAATGAGAGAGTCATGGATTACCTCTTAGGTTCTCTATTCCTTTGTTGTAAATGAGAGAGAGGAATGATGCAAAATGCAATCTAATCTAGAAAGCAAATAAACAAGCAAATCCTAATCTGAGAATGCATATCAAGGAACAAATGATACACCACCAAAAAGTACATATTAGAAGGAAAAATCAAAGGTGCACCTATGTCTGAAATCTGAGCAGAAATGTCCAGGACCAAGGTGCCATGCCACTGTCTTGATACTGCAATTTTGGAGCTGCAACTAATAGGAGGGATTTTGAGATCTGTGAGTTAATGTTCTGCCATGTCCTACTGACATATGGTAGGACCAAGGTGCCACGCCCTTTTCCTTGACATATTTTTGTACTTCTGAGGTTTTTGGGTGGTGTAGATGCCTGTTCTAGACCCGTATCTGCTTCCAGATTCTTATTTCTACACCTGCAACTAAAAAGGGAAGGTTTGGGGTGGCTATATAGGGTTTTTCCTTAGTCAAAACCCTATGTTGGTGCTTTCCACCTCCACGAATAGCCGATAATGTACTGAAAAATGTGTGTGCAAGAACCTTGTGTATATGCAAGATCCTAAGAATGAAAGTAAACAACCTAGAGCAACCCTTAAGAGTAAACCCTAATTGCTTATAATTGACAAAGAAAATGATCTAAATCCACAATGCAAAGTGATCTAAAGCATGAATACGAATCGAAATGAATATTATGCAAAGACATGAAAACAACGTGAAACCATACCCAACCCTAAGGGAGAGATACAAGCCAATTGTCAGTCGGTGTTCTCCTATTGTTCTTCTTCATCTTCAAAAGCCCCCAATTGATAAAATGATGCTTGATGAATGTTTGATGGATGAATGATGAATATTGTTGAAGACTTCAAAGATCTACTATTTCACTGCAAAGAAGGCTCTAATACTCCAAAAAACCTTCCATTAGATTCTTAGAAGAAGACCCCTTCAAATGAAGAAAGAGAGCTCTTAACTATGAAACCCTAGATCTTAATTTCATGTTTAGGCTGACCTAGGATTTGAATTTCCCACTGATATTGTGGGGTTAAGCATTATCAAATCATATGATTGTGCTCCCGAAATTTCAAGAAAAAAGTTGCGGACCATGTGCATTCCCACCACGGTCCAACCAACTTTTAACCAAATTTTTAGGGTCGTTAGATATGATGATATTAGAGTGCATCCCAAAGTTACAATCGATTTTGAGGTGTTTTGATATGCAAAATCAGGTCTAAATGGTCGAGAAAAGACATAATTAGGGTTTATGATTAAATGATTCATTGAAGGAATAAAATGATAAGGGGCACACTCAGGGTAAAGGGCCCGATTTTGTAATAAGAAAAGTGATGAGACATGACCTTAGACTTAATTAAATCAATTAATTAAATGCTTAAAGGGGAATGAGAAATGCAAGATGCAAGACAAACTAAGGCGGGTGCTAACTTAAGTGTGAAATTGTACAACCCTAGCAATGGTGTACAATTTACGACATTACACACACACAGATATATATATATATAGTTAAACAGTTCAAATAACTGGAAGAGAACTGAGAGGGGGAGGTGAATCAGTTCTCACATATTACCAAAACATTTGGCAATTAAAACTTTAATACCGGAATGCTTAAACCAAAAACTGGAATAGCAGTTAAACCAATTAAGTATAAACAATAATCATAGAATAAATACCATCCACATGACAATAATATTTATATGTGGAAAACCCGTTAAAGGGAAAAACCATGGTGGGAAGCCTACCCACATTTAGATAATACTTCTGCAGTAAGTAAGTGAATTATAATTGAGGGGCCTACACTTGCAGGAAGGCCAACAACCTAGAGCACATTGCTCATCACAAAAGGAGTCTCACTGACTACATAAAAACCCAGACTACAATCTGGAAGAAGGAATGAACTGCAAAGATAACATCTCCTATGCATGAGTACAGTTCTGGTTAAGCTCTATATCGAAGGACTAAATCCTCTTATATAAACGCAATTTGATCTCCAATGATCGATCAAATCCTTTGCCTGAATGATATTATATTATTTGCACATTACATATCCATATCGTATTCCTTGACCTTATCCCTATGATGATCTACAATGAGATCTTACATCATATATATACAAACCCTCGACCATAAACAATCAGGTCGATCACCAGACAATAAACCAATTACATAATTACAAAACATGTCAGCCTCAGACTAAACAAATAATATCCAACACATAAGACATCCCAAAAAAACATCGAGAGGTCTAATTGACACATCACATTAAGCCATTTCATAACCTAGATCAATGGGGACCCAATATAGGTCCACATACTAAAGAAATGATCTCCATTTGCCAAGTCTCGAACATGATCACCAACAACATCCTGAATCTCCACCAGAAGATACACCAACACCACTTATGCAATTCATCAAAAGCTCTGTTGGTGAAACCCTCACCGGAACCACAAGCCAAGCTTCCAAGCAAGCATGATAACATCCGATCACCAGACCAAAAATAACTTACTGAATATGAATATGAGTATCATGAATAAGCCAATTCTATAACCAAACCATACCAGAGCATACCAGATCATGTTGGATTCAAACCAACCAGAAATTACTCAACCTACCGGGACCAGAAGGGTGTCGGTAAAGCATCCAAAATAGATAGTGTTGACATAAATGATAAAACATCAATGCAACACATAATCAATTCCTCCAAATGGCCAACAATATCCCCCTTTGGCATTGATGGAAACACTAGATGTGAAAAACATCTAAGTACTAAGAAATGTCAAACAAGTCTCCCCCAATGGAAGACAGCCAACAATCTCTCGTATAAATATATAGCAATGAAGTTCCGAAACAAAAACCAAACTCCCCCTATGAATGATATCTCTGTAAATCTTTGAATTATACATATATCTCTCACCCTAATGTATACAACTCCTTAAGTTTTTATTTTTCACATCAATATCTCTCCCTCTTTGACATCAATGCCATAAATCTAACAAAAATATCAAAGCAAAAACATAAACCACTGAATCACAAAGCTAACTACTCCCCCTGAGCAGAAGCATTCCCACATCAGTGTCGAAATGAAAAATATCTCTGATAATGCATACCAGAGTGATGCCAAAAAGCATCAATCAGTTTTCTGTCGGAGGGGCATAAACCCCTAACCTATCTCTTAGGCACTCAAATGGTTCTTTAGGCAAAGGTTTAGTGAAAATATCCGCAATCTGCTCTTTAGTGTTCTCATAAACCAATTTGACTTCATTTTCTTCCACCTTCTCCTTCAAAAAGTTATACTTGATAGATATGTGTTTTGTCTTAGAGTGAAATACTAGATTCTTTGATATGTCAATAGCAGCAGAGTTATCACAGTGAATAACTACTGGTCTAGTGCAATACACTTTGATATCCTTTAACATTTTCTTCATCCATAAAAACTTTGTATAGTTAGTAGCAACATCAACATACTCAACTTCAACAATAGATAAAGAAGTACATGATTGTTTCTTGTTGATCCATGAAACCAACATCTTTTTAAGAAAGAAAGCTCGACCGGAAGTACTTTTCCGGTCATCAACATCTCCATCCCAATCAGCATTTGTATATGCACATAAAGTAAAGTAATCATCCTTAGGGTACCACAAACCATATTCTGATGTACCTTGTAAGTATCTAGAAATCCTTTTCACCACACTCATTATTTTCTCTAGGATCACTCTGAAATCTATATGCAATACAAACAACATTCATTATGTCAAGCCTAGTCAAAGTCAAATAAAATAGACCACCAATCATAGATTTGTATCTTGTAGGATTTATTAGTGCAGAAACATCTTTCCTTGTCAATTTCTCATTTTTAATCATAGGAGTACTTACCGGTTTAGAATATCTGATACCAAATTTCTTCAACAATTCCCTAGCATACTTAGTTTGATAGATGAAAATACCTTTGTCAGTCTGAGTAATTTGCAAACCTACGAAAAATTTCATTTCCCCAATCATAGACATTTCAAATTCTTTCTCCATATTTTTAGGAAATTCCATGCACAACTTATCTTCACTTCCAAAAATAATGTCATCAACAAATACTTCAATAATTAGTGATCTTATAATATAAATTACTGTCAGCATTACCCTTGGTAAAACCAAACTTCAAAAGATATTTATCCAACCTTGCATACCAAGCTCTAGCCATATAAAGCTTTCCTTAACCTGCAAACCATGTTTGTATCATCTGATAGTGAAAAACCATCAGGTTGCTCAATATAAACTTCCTCATCAAGATCCCATTCAAAAATGCACACTTAACATCCATCTGATAAACCTTGTATTTTTTTATGGGCATCATAGGCAAGAAATAATCTTACAGCTTCAATCCTAGCTACAAGTGCAAAAGTCTCACCATAATCAATTCCTTCCTTCTGTGAATATCCTTTACAAACTAATCTAGCCTTATTCCTTGCAACTTGACCATCCTCATTCAATTTATTCCTAAAAACCCATTTAGTTCCAATAACATTCTTATTTTTAGGCCGGGGAACCAAAGTCCATGTGTTATTCTTCTCAATCTGATCTAATTCTTCTTCCATAGCTTTCAACCAATATTCATCTTTACATGCCTCAATTATTGATACCGGTTAAACTTGAGAAATTAAACATACCTCATTAGTTTCCAGTCTTATTCTTGTCATCACTCCATTGTTCTTATCCTCAACGATCTGATCTTCTGAATGATTCAATCTCACATACCTAGGAGTCTTCTGACTCTCTGTTCCTCTTCTCGGTTCTTTGGTTACTATAGAATTTTCTGATACTTCTAGAGTAATTGGTTTAACACTTTGTTTCGGTAAAGGTGCTACAGGTTCATATATAATCATTTCCACCACCGATTCCTTCTCATAAACTCTAATTTGACCTCTATTCAGCTCATCCACCTTGACATTAGCACTCTCCACAATTCTCTACAATCTCTTGTTATAACATCTATATGCCTTGCTTTCATTTGAATAACCAAGAAATATGCCTTCATCACATCCAGGATCAAATTTTTCAATGATATCATCTCTCCTGATATGACATTTACTACCAAAGATTTTGAAATACTTAACTATAGGTGCATTGCCAAACCATAATTCATAAGTTGTCTTACCGGTTTCTCCTTTGATATGTACTCTGTTGAATGTATAGACCATTGTTCTCACTACTTCTCTCCAGTAGATATAAGGTAGACTAGCTTCCATCATCATTGTTTTAGCAGCATCAAAGATAGTTTTGTTCTTCCTTTCCACAACTCCATTCTGCTGAGGTGTCCGGGGAGCAGAAAATTGTCTTCTTATACCATGCTTCTCACAAAAGTTATTGAACTCACCGGATGTGAATTCTCCACCATGACCTAACCTCAAACATTTAATTTTCAATCATGTCTCAGTTTCCACTTTAGCCTTAAAGATTTTAAACTTTTCAAATGCCTCAGATTTCTCCCTTAGAAAAGTAACCCACATCATTCTAGAATAATCATCAATGATTAGCAAAAAATATCTATCACCTTGAATTTTTTTTACTCTAGTGGGGCCACACAAATCAGTATGAATAAGATCAAGAACATCATTAGATTTATCTTGTATACTCCTAAAAGAGTTTCTGACCTATTTACCCATTTGACATTCTTTACATACTGGATTATAGGGCTTCACAATCTTAGGTATATCTCTAATTGCCTTAGTTGAACTAATATTCACAATGCAATCAAAATTCACATGACACGACCTTTTATGCAATAGCCAACTCTCATCAATTTGTGCAATCAAACATGTCTTCTCACCAGAATTCAAATGAAATATATTACCTTTTGTCTCTGTACTGGTTGCAATCTCCAAACCAGATTTGTTAATGATTTTGCATTTTCCATCCTTGAACTGTAATTGAAATCCCTTATCTACCAATTGTCCTACACTCAAAATATTATGCCTTAAACCATCAACATAATAAAAATTATCAGTATTGTTCTTACCATCCAATGACATAGTTCCTTTTCCTTTGATCATACATGCTTTGTCATCTCCAAATCTAACTAGATCGCCATCAAATTCTTGTAAAGACATAAACTTCCCTTTATCTCCAATCATATGATGTGAACAACCACTATCAATTACCCATTCATTCTTGTCTTCAATTTTAGCAGCAAGTTCCTTCTCTTCAGGTACATTCTCTTCCAATGGTGAAACATCTTCCTTGATAGCTAGGAACACCCAGTTCTTCCCATTGTAGGAACCACTAGCAAAGTCCTGTCGGTTCATCGTCATAATCAATAATGCCTTCCTCATTCGCTATGTAGCATGATTTGTCTTTGTTTTCCCTGTACTTATACTTGTTCTGATATCCAAGGTTAGGCTTAAAATATCTTCTAACTCTTTCTTCAAATCTTGAATTCCTTTCAGGACATCTAGATGCAAAATGACCAATCTTATTACATGCAAAATATTTAAAAGGTATTTTTCCTTCATACTTACTTCCTACCGGTCCTTTAAGTACTCTTCTAGCAAATAGTGCTTCAAGTTGCTCAAACTCATCATCTTCTCTCTTCATATCATCCAATTCCTTTGTATATAAAGCTTTCCAATCTTGCTTACCAATTGCTGATGCAGATGCATGAAAAGAAGGTTCAGACTTCACAGCTCTAGAAGGTCCAAATTCTTCAAGCTGAAAAGCAGATAATTTCCCAAGCAAGGTATCTCTATTGACAGATGTATTAGCCATTATTCTCAACTCATTAGTAGCAGTAGCCTTCATCTTGTAAGCCGATGGTAGGGCTCTTAGAACTTTAGAAACAATTTCATCTTCACTCAGAGTTCCACCACAACATTGAATTCCCGTAATAATCTCATTTACCCTTTCCATGAATACAGTAATCCTTCCATCTTCTTCCATCTTCAGGTTTTCATATCTCACTCGGTAACCATCAAGTTTAGCAATCTTCACTGTAGGGTCACCTTCATTAAGAGTCTCCAACTTATCCCATATAGCCTTTCTAGATGATTTGTCAATTAATCCCATTATTTGCTGATCAAAAAGTGCACATAAGAGGGCTTCTCTTGCTCTATAATCATTCCCAAGCTCCTTATCCAAGTTTGTCAAAGGAGGATTTCCAGATGCCGGATTATGAAGTGTAACACCATTCTGTGTGATCTCCTAAATCTCCTTACCAATACATCCTAGATGAGTCTCCATCTAAATCTTCCATACTATGTAATTTGTTCCATCAAGCCTAAGAATATATCTTCGAAAGATGGATCTAGATGAACTTGAACTGTTAGTCGCCATAAGATCTTCCTCAAGCGGTTAAGTTTTTTGCAGAGAGGACCAACGCTCTGATACCAATTGTTAGACAGTTCAAATAACCGGAAGACAACTAAGAGGGGGGGCGAGTCAGTTGTCACAAATTACCAGAATATTTAACAATTAAAACTTTAATACCGCAACCCAAAACATTAATAACAAAATGCTTAAACCAAATATCGGAATAGCAGTTAAACCAATTAAGCATAAACAATAATCACAGAGTAAATACCATCCACATGACACCAAGATTTATATGTGGAAAACCCGGTAAAGGGAAAAACCACAGTGGGAAGCCTACCCATAGTCAGATAATACTTCTGCAATAAGTATGTGAATTACAATTGAGGGGCCTACACTTGTAGGAAGGCCAACAACCTAGAGCACACTGCTCATCACAAAAGGAGTCTCACTGACTATATAGAAATCCATACTACAATCCGGAAGAAGGAATGAACTGCAAAGATATCATCTCCTATGCCTGAGTACAATTCCGGTTAAGCTCAATACTGAAGGACTAAATCCTCTTACATAAACCCAATTCGATCTCCAATGATCGACCAAATCCTCTGCCTGAATGATATTATATTATTCACACATTACATATCCATATCCCATTACTTGACCTTATTCCTATGATGATCTACAGTGAGATATTACATCATATATATACAAACCCTCGACCATAAACAATCAGGTCGGCCACCAGACAATAAACCAATTACATAATTACAAAACATGTCGGCCTCATGCCAAACAAATAATATCCAGCACATAAGACATCCCAGAAACACATCGAGAGGTCTAATCCACACATTACATTAAGTCGGTCCATAACCTAGATCAACTGAGACCCAATATAGGTCCACATGCTAAAGAAATGATCTCCATTCACCAAGTCTCGAACATGATCACCAACAACATCCTGAATCTCCACCAAAAGCCGCACCCACACTACCTATGCAATTCATCAAAGTTCTTCATCAAAAGCTCTACCGGTGAAACCCTCATCGGAACCACAAGCCAAGCTTCCAAGCAAGCATGATAGCATCCGACCACCACACCAAAACCAACTTATTGAATATGAACATGAGTATCATGAATAATCCAATTCCATAACCAAGCCATACCGGAGCATACCAGATCATGCCAGATTCAAACCAACTAGAAACTACTCAATCTACCGGGACCAGAAGGGTGCCGGTAAAGCATCCAAAACAGCTAGTGTTGACATCAATGACAAAACATCAATGCAACACATAATCAATTCCTCCAAATGGCCTATATATATATATGCATGCGTATGTATGTATGTATGTATGTATGTATGTATATATGTATGCATGCATATACGTACAATTATACATACACACATCTACACACACATCTATACACACACATATGTATACATGTGTTCTTGAGTTTTCTCTAGCCATCAATATACTTAACAAGTGTATTTTGTTTGTAAATGACCAAAACACACCCAAGAAAATATTTGCAACAATGTCATGGAAAGACAATTATATAAAATGGTAAATAATTTTTTAACATTGTCTATATACACACATCTATACATATATATGTATGCACATACATACATATATACATACATATATGTATGTATGTACATATACATATATATATGTGTATATACATATATACAACACACATCTATATGCACACATATATGTATAAACATGTATTCTTGAGTTTTCTCTAGCTATCAATATACTTAGCAAGTATATGTTGTTTGTGAATGGCCAAAACACACCCAAGAAAATATTTGCAACAATGTCATGGAAAGACAATTATATAAGATGGTAAATAAATTTTTAACATTTTCTATATACATACAATTGACTCCCACTTCTAACAGTAGACTTTCACTTCACACCCATCAAAATATAATGTTCGAGCACTAGAAAATTCCTCTAATCTTTCTATAGTCCTTGAAATAGAAAGCAAAGAGAACAAAGAGCTATTAAAAAATTAACACAAATAAATATTTGCAACAATTACATAGAAAGATTATTTCTATAAAATACCAATGAATCTGCAAACACTTATCATGCAAAACTCCACACTTTCTTTCTAGAGCATCCATGACTCTTGCACCATAAAAAATATTTTTCACTAAAAATCAACCATGGTTCCTACACAAAATAAAAAAAACCATAAAGTAGACAAAAAATCTCTGAGTTGAATAATACATACTCAAACAAAAATTGAACATAAATATTTGTTGGCACAATCATAGAGCTCGAAAAAATGCATCTTTGCAACATATGCCCAACAAAACTAATAAACACAAATGAAATAAAAAAGAACAATTATATAACATTTTGATGGTGAAATTATAAAAATAAAAACTATATAAAATGATAGTAAACTTTCAAATTCTTGTTAGGATTAAGGTGTCGTCAACCTTTTAAATCCTATGTAATTAATTACTCCTAATATTGTTCATAAATTATTCATAAGGGGTGGGAGTTTCACCAATGGTAATAAAATATTTTATTAGATGAATAATTATTTATTTATGGTAACGATAAGTTAATTATTTATGGGCAGTGGTTACTATTCACATTTACCATGAGATTGACCACAAGTAAATATGAGGTGCTTATAATCTATTATTAGTGCATGACGTGTAAGAGCAGATCTATTATTCTTGGTGTCTTACAATTGTAAGAGAATATGCTAATATTAGATGGTGCATGTTATGTTAGTTTATAACAACATGTAAGAGAAAACTTATGATAGTTGTCATAAAGTTGTAAGTGCAATAATGGTGCTATTTTTGAATTTGTAAGAGGGAATCTCAATGGCAAATTATATGGATTTTTACCATGGTATTTTGAAAACTTGTTTTGGCCCACGGTAATGTTCTATAGTGGTATTTTGATCCTCCATAAGCCTATATATCGAGGGCTTGAGATTTGAGACATTATGGGGGTTCATTTTTGTATACAGGTACTACTGGATTAAAGGTTGAAGAGGAGAAGGAAGAAAGGATTGTATTTAATCTATATTTCATGAAGATAATACAAGAATTGGCCTTTCTTTTGGGTGGGGTTTTTTCCCAAAGGGCTTTCTTCACGTAAATCTTGTGTTGTGAGATGTTCTTCTTGTGTTGTTGATTTATACTTTGTTATTGCTGCTATCTTATGGTGAAATAATGTTCATTTATTTGATGTTTTATGTTCATCTAAGATAGGTTTATTAAACATTTTAAAGTGGTGATTTTTGGCATGACAAAGATGGATATCTCCATGGTTTTTTGTATTAAGACAATTTAATTTTTAGATTTGCATACAATCACAAATTTTCATTGGGTATACTCTAAGCATTGAATCTCATCAGTATTTTTATTAGATTAGAGATTTCCAACAATTTTCAGTCATTTTCCCAACATTTGGTATTAGAGCTTCAAGGGGTTACATGTGTTTGTATGTGAGTCACATGAACATGCATATTATTTGCATGTGCTTACATGAGAAGGGTTCATGGTGTTTTGGATTTGGGTATTCCTCCATTTTGATTTCTTAGTCTGGCAAGCTTTTGGGAATCACTCAAAAGGAATTGTAAATTGTTGGTGGCTTGTGGATTGTAGTGGATGTTTTGTGTATTAACATTATTTTGTAGATTTGAGAGAATGGAAGCCATGAAATCCAATTTTCGGTTGAATATTTTAAAAGAGATTTATGGTGGGGCATTTGATTCTCATGAGTATTTATCTTGGAGTTGGTCACATGTTTTTTTTGTGCATAGTAGTAATTTGGAGCTCTAGTTTGGCAATATGTTACTCTCATCTTGCATGGTGGTTATGTTCCTTTTCCATGTGTTCACGTGTAGTAAAACGGTGTGCATGTTGGTTGTGTTCTTTTAGCTTTGTACTCACATGTGAAAGAACCTACTATTTGGACTATGTTAGGTTCATGGTTTCACTCCTTGGTTAGATGAAAGAACTAGATTATTAGCCACTGGTTGCTTGTGAGTTGTGGAGCTAGTTATTCGATGACTTGAATGCTCCTAGACAACTTGATAGGTTTATGAATTTTCTTGTTTCTAATAGTTGTGGGTTTGTAGATCTATATTTATTCCATTATTTAGATGACATATTTGATGTTGTAAGGTGTTGGAATTAGGGCTTCACCACTCAGATTGATAAGGCAACTAACTTCACTTGGGACCAACCTTACATTTAGGAGAGAATTGAATTTGATTGTTCCAATCCTAAAAGGACTGAATACATATCAAATTAATCCTCCTTGTTTGAGTTGAAGTTGAATTTGAATTAGGGTTAAATTGCAATGTTAGATCTAGGAAAAACAATGTGAAATTGACATGAAATGACAGTAACAAAATGTTTCAGGTATCATGCAAAGTTGTAAACTTATATCCGAGAATGAAAAATAGATCCTGGAACTTGTGATAGAAAGTTTGGGCAAAATTGTCGAGACCAGGAGGTGGACCATCTTGGTCTTCTGAATATCAGGAATAGACAAAATTAATATTTTTTTGGATTAGGATGATGCAAAAAATATATTGTCAGAATGTCATAAAAAACTCTCGAGACCAAGGGGAGTTGACTATCCTAGTCCTCTTCTTTTCGTGCCTTCAAAATTTGAGTCTAATTATCGTCATCTACTCTATTGGATTCCTCACTCGCAACTCCTAAACCAATTTCCCGCACACATAAAGAAGGAAATAGGGTTGTTGATGGGGATATGCCTTAGGTCAAACACCAGTTTAGTAATCAACCTTTAATTGAAATGAATTAGGAAATGTGAATTATGAAGTAAATGTTGTATGATATATCTTAGATATGAAATGATTGATGTAGGTTGATGATGCTTTATTTGCACTTTAGATGTAATCACAAATGTTGATGCAATAACACGACAACACATAGAAAAATCAAACACAAAAAATATGCTTGCATGAGGATTGATGTGATTTTCTCCATGATGCTTGAAGAATATGGTGGGATGAAATGCTACCTTGAATTCTTGAGAATGCTTGATGTTACTTGATGTGGATATGCGAATTCTATGGTATGAAAGTGATGATAATAATGCTTATATTAAAATGAATTGACAAGATGCCTTTATATAGGGTTCCCTAAGCAATTTATTGTTTAGGTTGACCTCTAACGATCAAATTGAACCATGGGGACCAAAACTCATTGGGGAGGTAAAGTGCCTTGATCTATTTGGAATAGGACCTATTTAAGGAAGACTAAGGTGCCCAAGGTGTCCTAGTCTAGATAGGGGCAAGCCATATGCCCTTGTCCTTCCCATGGGGGCTTCACTTAGAGAACCTAGGCTATATAATATGCATTCATGGCACACTAAAGAATCCCCCTATTTTCAAAAAATATTGGCCTGAACTCCTTTTTTGTCACCCCCTCCCAATACATAGCCCAAATTAAAAACCCCCTATTTTCACTAGATATTGTATTTTTTCATAGCTTGAATTAAAACCCCCCTATTTTCACTAGATAGGCAATATATTGTTTTCATTTTTTTAGGTATTAACCCCCCAATATAAATGCACGTGATATAATATTGCCTAGCCAGTGAAGCCCACATGGTCCTTCCACAATAGGGAAAACAACAGACAACTAGGAAGGCATAGTCCTGAGATGGGGTCCACTTAGTCATGCAACTAGATGACATCAAATTTGGAATAAAGAGGGCCAAAACAGACCTAGGAAAGATCTAGGATGGGAAACGCTAAAGTAGGGGCATAAGAATGAGGTTCGAATTGTACCAAGTTACAATTTACAATGCTATATATGTAGATGTGTTGATGTTGAAGTTGATTTTATATTTATAGAGATGATTTTGTAGGTTTTACATGTTAAAAAAATCTATGGTAAGACTATATTCAGGGAGTTTTGGATGAAGATAACTTTACAAGTTTGCATGGCTACTAGGAGGGTTCTTATTGATCTATGGTTACTCCTATGTGGGTTTATTTAACAAATAAGATCTAAGCATTTATTATAGTGTTTGAGTCTTGGAAATCTACACGTTATGACTAATTATCTCTATTTTGCATGTTATAGATGTGGATTTTGTTTGGTAGTACTTATTCTTGGTCACCATTATTACATTGGTATGTTGATTGCACTGAGAAAAGGATTTTTTGGAAGTAATTGATATAGTTTTTCATTTGAATCTTAGTAGTAGATAATGGTGAGTGAGAAGCTTGAACACTTTCAGTGAAATTTTGGTAATGATATTGGTCATGATGCCATGTATAACTCAGTATCACTTTCAGTGGGAGCTTTATGCAGTTACATTATATGTTCTATCTTCTTTGTTTCAAGATTTTGGTTCTAAGTTGTTGATCTTACAATATATAGTAATCCATGGATAATCTTTGATTAGAAGATGGATGGTCTTTTGCAATGGTTGTTGATGCCATGCATTTAGCACTTGGATTATGTTTTAATATTGCAATGAGAATTTAACATTTTTGTTCTATTGACAAAGGATGTGCAGTATTATATCTTCTTGTTTGGAGATTGTGGTTTGAATCTTCCCTTTGGGAGCTCTTGGTGTTGAGCTCTTTGATTGTGTTGGGGCCACAAAAGATCTTCAGTTAGGAGATGGTTATCATAATGCTTGAAGAGATTGGTCACATAGTTTAGTGGGAGCTTGTGGCAGTGACGTGGATTCACCATTGGATGGTAGATGATATTCTTTAGTGTTTCTTAGTGTCTTGGATGGACTCTTGGATTCTATTTTACATGTAGTGAGGTTTCTTTGACATCTTGGGTTTCATTGATAGGAGATGATTATCTCCATATGTTTGGAGTTGTTGTTTCTGGTTTAGAGTATGGTTTATATTGTGTCATGATGTACTGTTGATTTCAAATTAGAGTGTTGGAATGACGTAGGTTCTCTTGAGACCATGATATGTTCTTTATAATAGATCATGATGTCATGATATATTTCCTGATTCTATAATTGAAATTTTAACAGTGATCTTGTTGGTTCTCTTTGGTTTAGATTTTTAATCATTTGCTTGGAGCTTCATGATTTTGCAAGGTTGCATTTGAAGTTGGCATGGAATGATTGGTGGATGCTCATGGAGATTAAAGAGACGTGGGTGAGGCCAGAAGATCTATTGTTTATGGGACCATGTATTGAGATAATTACTCTTTGATGCGGATTTCAATAGAAAGATCGAGGAGCCTACACTTGGTTATGGATGTGTGTTGGAGTAAATTATATTTACTCATATACTTAAGTTAACTTAGGTAGCATTATTTCCTAGGTTACAAAATTACTTGTGCGTGCATAGTTGTCGGGTGGTTGAGTTCTAACTACTCATAACTACCCTTGCATTTCATTGAGCCACATGTCATCATTGTGTGCTCTCATCTCTTTTCACCTTGTCCATATATGCAAGGTTCATTATGTATAATTTTTTGTCCATTAGTAATATCATCATCTTGTATTGTGATGCAATATTCTTGCCATTCTCTTATGGAATTTATCTTGGTCTTTCTTTAATCTTGGGGGTGTTGTAGAGTCACCTAAAACTCTAACAATGTGAATTTGTTATGGACTTGAAGAGAAGATTGCCCTTTATTATAAGATTCTAATGCTTGGTATTGTGTGCATAGGACAATCTTAAATCCCACTCTTGGTCTACTTGGCATGTGAATGATATGAGACCTGTATTGCTCACTTGAATGAATGAATGATTTTAATGACGTCCATGATACTGATCAGTCTATGAGACCAAGAAAATCACAACACTAGACCCTTTGAATTCCTTTCCATGTCAGATCTCCTGTTATGAAGGTTGACCAGATAGCTAGCAGTTTGGTTGATATTGTCCTCATCAAATAAATGATATTGTTGTTGGCTTTCAAGATAAACTCATATTGAGCACGTATATCATCATAAAAAAGTGCACTCAATGAGAAAGTGGCGTTCAGTCTCTATAGCACCCGCCTTGCAAAACAAGCAAGTTGTCATAACCCTCCTTTATCACTTTTGATTTGATACTATTACTAGTATATCTTTTTGTGGTTGAGCTATTGAATATGGTTGGATAATTATTATAAAAGGTTAAATAATGGACCTACATACACACTTGGAGAATATAATTTAATTAGGCATTATTTAATTTCTCATTTTCAAATAGGCACATGTTGTAGGAGAAATTAGAAACTTCTAGAGGAATCTTCATTCTTTAATTTCCTTGCATGTAACATCCCCCACTAAGTTATTAATCAATTTTGCATGGAACCAATATTGGAAAAGAATCTCATTTTCAATTAATTTCCCTAGATAGTGGAATTGAGGTTTTTTTTCTATATAATGTATGCAAGCTTTCAAAAAAGGAGTTCATGGTTTTTATTGTGAAGAAATTGTTCTTCAGTTTTTCATTTGATAGAAGTAGGATTTCTTTTGTAGTTTCAATCTTTTGGTAGGATTGTTAAGTTGGTTCTTGAGGATTTTCATCAAGTTGCAAGGAAGATTTAGAAAGGATAGCTAGAAGGTTGGAGAGGATTCAACATCAAGCTTCAACGATCCAGGTTCTCCTCTCTTTACATTTTCTTATACGAGTAAAAATATATAGTTTTTATTCATCTCTTGATTCTTCATTTATAAAAGAAATTTGCTTAACTTAGTTTGTTAGGAGGAATAATCAGATTTTCCCTTTTTTTAACCTTTTGCTTTCTTGAATCTAATTTCCAGATCTTATTTCTTTTCAATCATATTTAATCTCTTGAATTAAAATCTCTATCAAATATGCATTTTGTAAATTATTTTTTCATGAACCTTTTCTCTGAAAGAATATTTAAATTATTTCTCTTAGGAAATTTTTGTCTCTAAAAATATGATCTCAAAATATCTATGTAATAGATTTTAGTTTTCAAAGACAATATTTCTTTTTATCTCCCTTAAATTATTATTTGAAAAAAAAAAGAAAAAAGAAAAAGAAAAAGAAAATTGCTTTCAAGAAACCATCTTTTATTCATTTAGATTAATCAGTAAAGAAATCCATTTTAGAGAAAAGCAATGTTAATAGATCTTTAAAATATGTACATGAAGATTCAATTTTATTCTATTTTAGAGAAAATAAAGAAAATCAGATTTTCCCTTTTTTTTTTAACCTTTTGCTTTCTTGTTCAATCTAATTTCTAGATCTAATTTCTTTCAATCATATTTAACCTCTTGAATTAAAATCTCTATCAAATATGCATTTTGTAACTTATTCTTTCATGAACCTTTTTTCTGAAAGATATTTAAATCAGAAAATTTCCGTCTATAAAAATATGATCTCAACATATCTATAGAAATTTTATTCCAATTGCTTTGTGAAAAAAAAACAAATATTTACATAAATCTATTCCCAAATATATGAATATGCAATCCACGATTTAATCTTTTTATTTCCAGAATTTAAGGAGCTCAAATCTTATATGTAAATTGTCTCTGTGTATTCATTTTTCCTTCAGAATTTTCTTTTAGGAAAAAAAAAAAAGATGAATTCCAGAACTAAAAGAACTTAATATCTATATGAATATTGCCTCTGTGATATTCCTTTACTCCTAGAACTAAAAGAATTGTATTTTTATTAAAAAAATAAAATTCAAATTTAAAGAAGATTAAATTGCCTCTGTATTATCCATCTTAGTTACATAATTTGGAGAGCTCTATAATATATATATATATATATATATAACCCCTCATCAATTTTTTATTAAATTTAGCATTGAACTGTGCATTACCACTCTCCCTGCGATCACTGTCACGACAGTGGGGGGTGGTGCGCCCATAGACCCCACTCTGCCCTAGACCCCACTCTCCCCTCCCTTTTTCCTGAGAATAGAGGATTAAAATGAAACTTGACTTGACAAAATTTATTTTACAAAATTTACTTATATTAAAATTGATATAAAATTTACATTCAGTAATATGTTACAACTCATTTATATTAAATGAGTTTTGTATTATAAATAATATTTGATAAATTCGAATTGAATTTAAAGAAGAAAAAAAAGAGAAGAATATACATGTGTTACATAGTTATGGGTTTAATTTAATAAATATATTCTCGATTGGTTACACTAATTATAACTCCAGGATTATTTAATGAGAATATATATATATATATATATATATATATATATATATATATATATATATATAATCAAATTATTATTTTGGACTGTATTTCGTATAAATATTTGAATATTTAGATTGATAATTTATTTTGATTATGTTAACACCAAAATTTATTAACTTGTTTGGTAAATTATTAGTTTCATTAATCTTATTTTTTGTATTTAAGTAGAAATAAATAATTAATTGTATTAACATGTTAAATTTTTATTAGCATTAATTCTAAGTTGTAATAACTTGTTAAATTTTTGTTGTAATAACCTGATTTGAAATTTATTTTAAAATCCTAATTTTGAGAAAAAGAAATTGATATCACTATCATAATTTCTAAAAAGGGGATTTTGCCCCAATAATTGAACAGTTGAATAGTTGATTTCTTTCACAATTAATTAAAAAAAATAAAATTTTAACAATCAATTGTTAGATAGGAATGAACAGTTGATTTCTTTCACAATTATTTTTAACAATCTACAAAGTAGATTTATTTAATTGGATGACTCAGTTATTTCATGAATTTGGTTGTATCAAAAAATAAAATAAAATTTTTTTTAAAAAAAGAGGGAATTTAATGCAAGTTACTTTTAATGGTGGTACATTTATTCAATTCTTGATATTACTATACAAGTTACACATTCATATTTATCCATGCTAGTTGCTTAATTGATCTCCTATTTATATTCCTTCTTCCTTTGAGAATTAATAAGATTCTATTTCAAGAGTATTTCCTTCATTTTTACGTAGAGTTAATTTTGTGGCATATTTCTCAATATGGTTTTCAGTTTTATCTACACTAGAATAATGTTAAGATCATTGAATGTAAGAGTTAGATCTCTTAGTTAGAAAACTAAACAAGAGGTGTTGGAAACTAAAACTTAGCAACATTTGGTATAAATGGTGCCTCTGGGTCACGCTTACGGGTAAAGCCGTTGTGTTAAACTACTGCACCTAACACCTAATAAAACTACATCAACGACGTATGTGACATCGTCCCTATAAATCATCGGGGAGTAAAAAGGGACACTTGGAAGTTAAAATCCAAGGGGAGGGTAATCCTCCCTTGGATCGATAATCTAATAAGATAATCTTTAGATGATTTTACATCTGCTAGTTAAACCATAGTAAACCCCTTTAGGGTTGATTGAGTGAAATGCTTTTATAAACTTGGCTTAATATCGAAGAGTTGTTGACGATTGACGATTGACAATTGGGTCAAGGGTGACGCTTATGATAGGTATTAGGACCTAGTTGTTTTAGGCCACAAGCAATAGGCCATCTTGAGCCTTTGCTTAAATGCTACCATTGTGGGTAGCAACCACAGAGTAACTGTCTGGGATATTGAACCTAGAAAGGGTTGCATACCCACCAAACAGTTTACATTAAACCATAGATTAGAAACATAACTACATATTATACGCCTTGATCTTGTGCCGAAACGGGTATGTAGGCAATCTAGGGACGGAGTTGTCCCTAATACTCAGGCGTTCGGGGATAGGGTCTAGGATTTGGTAAGAAGAAGGATTGTGAAGATTCCTAATTGAAAGATAAGTGTAATAAAAGAAAAAGTTATTCAATGCATACTCGGAAGGAATCCCGTATGGATTCACTTGACTTCCCGAGGCTTTAGGGCAAATTCCGAGGCGAAATTCAAGCTTGCAATATATTATTTTACTTGCTCCTAAGGACAACGACTTCGGTGCACACCTATTAAAGGAGTGTAGTTCTTAGTGAGTGACTCAGGACCCGAATAGTTTTGATGAGTCTAAGTCTCTAGCCAGAGCACCTCCTATCCCAAGTTGGATAGATGCTTATCCCGTATTGGATAGATGAAACCTCCTGTTCCGTATGGATAGATGCTTAACCCGTATGGTTAGATGCTCATCCCGGATGGATGAATGCCTTATCCAAATGGATAAATACCCAAAGTATGCGATTGAATTCAAACACAAATGATTAAATAAATAAAAAAAAAGGGGGTTGAAATTTTCTTGGGTCAAGTATAGTGGGTTATTACACAAGTTCTCTCCTCCCAGACCTCTTTGGGTCTTTACCACCTACCTATTTCACATCTGAGATGATGCGAACTAGTCCTTAGTTGAGCAAGTTTCAGCTTTGCCTTCCCTTTAATAGCTGTCCCTAAGTATTCTTTCTCATCATGTTCTCCGGTTGGGTTAAACTCTTTGATGTAATATGCCTTTTTATGACCAATGTGATTAGTCCACATGGCAGTTTGAAACTTTTCAATGAAGAACTTCTTTATTTCCCCATTAGTATTAGGACATTCGTGTAGCTGGATGTTCCATTTGTTCAACCATTTTTTGTTTTGTTTCATCCAAGTTTTCTTCCTATGGTTAAGACCTTCTTCCATGACAATCTAGGGCCACCTTTGGTTACTCATGTTTTCAACCTTCTTTAGATAACTTATTAACCAGATTATAGTTGATGCCTCCATCGGAAAAGTACATGCTTTAGCTAAAAGGATATCATAAGGCACTAAAGTTTTAACTTTGAGATTGCTTGTGATCAAGTGCTTTTGAATTCTTTCTAACTATCTCCACCCACAATTTGACATGTTGCCCCCCCAAACCTTGCATCCATATAAAACCACTAGTGTGACCAGTAAACCGAAAAGAGTTTTCTTGGTTTTCCAATCCCACAACTCATCTTTTCTGCACCTATTCTGAAGTAAATATGACGCTTTCCATCCCCCCTATATCTTTTTCGCTCTACAAGTTTCCCAACTAAGTTTACTTTGAAATTCAATGCCAAGATATTTGTATTCTTTCACAATTTCCAGTGGACTACCTTCAAAAAGAAATGTTATTTTCTTAGCTTTCCTCTTTAGAGAGAAAATCATGATCTTGGTTTTGGTAATGTTTACCTCCATCCCTACCTCTTTACAAAAGTGCTATAGAGCTCTTAAGTGTTTTCTCAAACCATACGCCGTTTTAGATATTAGGATAAGATCATTCGCATATAAAAGTAATTTCACCGCATAGTCTGCAAGATGGACACCTTCACCTTCCGACATGCTTAACCATGTTTCTAATTATCAATGTATAAACTAAACAAAGTGGGAGATAGGGGGCACCCCTTCTTAACGCCAATGTCACTACCAAAACACTCAGACATTACTTCACTAGTTCTGATTTTAGCTCTAACTTTCTCATAAAGTCTATGGACAACCACTCTATATATGTCAGGTACACCCAAATCTTCCATTCTATTCCAAAGTTTGTCTATCCATTCTTATTTTGCATCTTGTCTTCTCATATGAGTTAATTCTTGAATATAAATATTCCAAGGGCTTGTTAAGAAGAAGATGCATGGTTTTATGGATTTCTGTTATTCTCCTTGTTGTTGGTCTTGGGCTCACCTTGGGCTATGGATCTAGTTTTGAGGACTTATTTGGAGAGGTACATAAATTAGTTTGTATCTTTAAGCATATTCCTTATTTAGTGGGAATGAATGGTTTGTTTGATCTACCTTCAGTATGAGAGGCTCACATTTATTGTTGCCATGTTTTCATTATATTTTGAATTTTAGATGTTGATACCCTTCTAGTTTGGGATTAGTGAAGGATCCATCTTACTGAACACAACTTGGTACATGTTAGTGTGGAACAAGGATATGGTTTGTTTTTTTAGGTTCTCTCTTTGGTCTTGTTCTTCTTCTTGGATGTTTGTATTCATATGGTTGAGTTTGAAGAACTTGGGAGAGCTATGGGGACTAGTGGCGAGAGAGGTATTGTAGCATATTTGTTTGTAAGATTTATAGATTAGTGTATGTTTCCTTGACACTATATGATAGATGAATTAGCCACAATCCTCTATGTGAAGTGCTATAGATAGACTTGATATTATTTAATCTATTTTTCATATTTGACATTACTCATGCCGTGGGAATTTTTGGATATATGTTATTTTATTCTTTTTGATATTTTGGTTTGTAGATTACTGATGTGATGATGAATTTTCTTGTTTCATTGGATTAGGATCTACAAGTAATGCAGTTTGTATATGTGTACAACCTTTAAATTGTAGTGGGATGACTCGGATGTGGACTATCTATATCCACAAGATTTTTTCAGTGTTATTGTAGACTTTGTTAGTTGGCCTTGTCTTTGGTGATATGTGCATTGGTATGTTGCATTGAGGTAGGAGGATGATTAATGATTCATAATTACTACAATAGTGTAATATTCATGATATTTAATAGCTATTAAAGTTCATTCGAGTTACAATTTCAACTATCAAATCACTTGTATGAACCAAATATAACGTGATCAAGCACAATTATGTTGCCATGACTTTAATTTGGAGCTATTAAGTTCACAATTGAACATATTTATCCTTAAAAAAAACAATTACTATTCACAATTTTTAACTCTATCGAATACACAAATTAATCAAACAAAAACCAATACAATGTGACTCTTATTCTATTAAAATAAACTCAAAATTAAATAAAAAATACCACGTATATAATTTCCCTATAGGAAAGAAAGCATTCCCTCCCACAACCCCGAAAAAATGAGGAGAAAATGATTAATAATAAGCCACGTTGGAAATGCAACGTTTCGCACAACGAATACAAAACCGTAATTATTTTGCTGATTTTTAATCAAAGCTAAAATATAAGCATTCTATTTTTTGTGGCGGAGAAAGGCTGTGACATGGCACTGAGAAGATGAGCTATATAGTGTCATGACAGACAACATTAATGGCGGAGGAAAAAGCGACGCCCATTGCATTTGCGCTCACTATTCTGAGCTGGGCACACCAAAATAAGGGACATGGTTGTCCAGAGCTTATTTGGTGTCCGTCACAAGGCACCTCTCTTCTATCACACATCTTCCAGTTCTGCTCATGGAGGTACGCTTTTCTTCAATCGGTCAGTCACCTCAATGCACTACATATTTCACAGCTAACGAATTTTTCCAACAGATGAATGCTCGAGGAAGGCCGTTTCAATGGTATTCTCAAAATACATGCCTCTTAAGGAAAATGAAAGTACAATGGTGGAAAGAAGGTTCAGATATCCAATCCCATTTTCTGTCTCATGCAAGGCCGCTAGTACCAACGGTATGATGCATATGTTGTCACCCAAAATTTAAATTGTGGGAGGTGCCTTGTTTTTTTATTTCAATAAATTGCTAGCATTTTAGCCTCTCTTGGAATGTCTTCAAGTACTTCGTCAAACTATATACGTTTAGAAGCAGGTAAATTTCTTTTATTAGCATTTAGAAACGAGGGATTGCTTTCAATTTTGCAAAGAAGTTCTTCATTTTGAAGAACACTTTCACACTGGAGACTGACAAATACAAAACACCTTTTGACTTATGTAAGCGCTTGCAAAATTTTGAACCATATGTTCAATTACAAGAAATGTTGACTAACAATTCCGAGAACCTTGTTGATGACTGGTCTATTCATAGATTGGAGAAAGAACTTCTTTGAGATTTATCATTCAATATGAAGTAATCTCATTCAATATGAAGTTATGCCCTGAAGCCAGAATGCTCTGAATCCAAGAAAGTCCAACTTATTAGTTTCTGACGGAAGATTTGTAGGCTTTGTACTATGTCAAGGAATAAGGAAGATACATCTTGAAGATAAAACTGAACTGAAAGTGGCACCTCCAAAGGATGTGTCACAACTAAAATTCTTTCTGGGAATGTTGGGATTCATCAAAATCTTTTGCACCGCTATCTCATCCTAAATATTTTTTAACAAGGGAGTTCCATTTGAATTGGGCCAACATTACCGAGAAAATTTCAAGAAATTGAAGATCATGTTAATCATCGCAGAAATGTTGATGTATCATAGGACAAGGATTTTCATATTTATTTGAATCATTCAAATTTTGGTAATGCACTTTGTTTTAGGAAGGATATTTAGGTGATTGCTTCAAATTTAGCTAATGCACTTTGACATAAGAAGGATTACACAAATTGGATCATCTACTTGATGATTTTAGCACGTTATTATTAAAAGTATAAAAAAATTATGCTGCCCAAAAAGGAAGCATTAAGGATGCTTTATTAGTGTTGGCATTATATATATATATATATATATATATATATATATATATATATATTAGGTTGTTAGTTCGGGGTCGGGTTCAATTTCGGGTTTGAAGAACCGGTACGCTGGTCGGCAAAATTTTGAAATGGGGTTTGGGTTCGTTAGTACAAAAACATGTAAAAATTATATAGATTTATGCAGCCTATAAGCATGAATTAAGATTAGAATGTCACATAATATCATATAAACAACAAAAACACCATAAAGTATAAACTTGTAACCATAACATCATGATCATACCATCATAGCATCATATACTTCAAGTTCAACATCAAAATATTAAAATGATAATATCAAGTTCAAGTATCATCGTTTCAAAATTCAACTTGCAACAATTGGAACTTATGCTAAGTTTAATTCAAATTGTTTAAATCTTCTTCTTCTTCTTCTTCAACGACATTAGTTGATTCACCAATACTGCCAAGGCCAATGGGATCAGCTGCACCAATAACATTCTCGCTGTCCAAGTCCTCCAATGAAGCAACTACAAGCTGAGAAGTGGAAGCATCCAAGTTTGTATGCTCTGCATTCATATTCCACATCTTTGACTCCCCTTCTTTGTATTTGTTCTGCTTGTGTGAAAGGAGACACAAGTTGGAATGTGCATATACTAAGTTCTCCACTCTTTTTGATTGCCACCTATTGCGCTTTACTAAGTTGATGAAAGAATACGTGCTCCAATTTCTTTCTAATGCAGGCGAACTAGCAACCTATGAAGACAAGACAAAGTAAACAATTAAAACTAAATTATTAAAGTTATAAAATTACTAGCAACCTATGAAAGACAAAGTAAATTAAAATTATAAATAAAACTTACTTGTGATATAATTTTGATTGCGAGGGGCTGCAGCAATTGGAATCGTTGGCCATGGAGGTACCACCAACTATGAGCATCCTTCTTAAATCGATGACAAAGACCATCGATACTTAGACCTCTTGCATTCACAAACTCTATGAACTCATTCGAAATCAAATCTTGCATATCATCATCAGGAAAGAGTCTCAGGAATGCTGCCTTGTACCCATTTGACACTTCTAAATCTCTATATGGTGGAAGCCTTCTCGGCATATCAAGAAATTGCTATAATATTTTGGTGTCAATGCATATGCAAGAAGATGTAGAGGAGTGGTCATCTTGTTCCATCGTTCTACAACAATTGCTTGCAATTGTTTGAAGAAGGTCTCCTGAGGGTCTTTCTCTTTGTCATTTATGATTTTCTTCATCTTCTCAAGCATTGAGTCGATGCCATCATACACCTCTCCAATGCAAGGCCTAGCCATGTCAGTGTAGCGAAGCAAGCCCATAATGGGCTCAATGAAGTGAAGGAGATACTACACATTTTCCCACCACGAGTCATCCAATATTCTTAGCCTAATTTTTGCTTCCCTCTCATTGTTGCTTTGCTTCCATATAGTCCAATTATTGTTGATCACCATATTGCAAAGTGCCCCTTTCACTTTTGCAAGTCGTCTCAAGATGATTAAGTTTGATGCAAAACGGGTCTCAACAACCTGTAACAGAAAACAAATAAAAAAAATACAATTAAATAGAGACAAAAATGTAAAAAGAATACACATTACACAATCAAGTTATGAAAATGATAAAATTTAAAATACTAATTTTTTATTTATTTTTAATTAAATAATAAATTACTACTTCAAGTTCAAGTTCATTTATCTTCAATAGCTCCAAATTTGAGAATAATATGAAAATTCCTTGAGACATGTTGTGGTTCGTGATGAACATCTGGATGTCCTCGACCTCTACATACACATCTTTGATCCAAGAAAATTTATTCCCAATCTTTTGTAGCACAAGATTGAGCGAGTGGACTGCACAAGGTGTCCAAAAGATATGTTGATATCGCTTTTCAACCAACAAACCAACAGCTCTACAATTTTTTTGCGTTGTCTGTTATGGATTGAACAATGTTTCTAGGTCCCACTGACTCAATGGTAGCGATGAGAATATGAGCAATAAATTGCCCATCTTTCACTTGCCCTTCACAATCAACGGATTTCAAAAACATTGCCCCTTTAGGGGACACCTTTATGACATTGATCAAGGGACAGTTTCTTGAATCTTTCCACCCATCTGAAACAATGGATACCCTTGTCTCAATCCATGAATCCCTTATGGTCTTCAATGCATCCTCAACCCCCTTGACCTCTCTTTCCAACAAGGTGTTGCGTATCTTCTCATAAATGGGGCCCTTATACCCTTTTGGAGTTTCATTGACATTTTTCAGCATCTTCTTCCAGTATGGGGAGCGAACAACACTGAAAGGCAACCTATTTGCATATATACATCTTGCTATATCTTGGTCGGCAATGTCCCGACACTCATTTGGAAATGAAGTTTCCAAAGGTGACTTTCTTTTGTGTGGAATGGGTGCTTGAGTTTCGATGTCAGGCTTAGCTATGGTAGTATAAAAGGGGTGGTTTTCTATCACAATATTTGAAGATGGGGGCTGCATTCCCTTTGATCTTTTTTAATGGGCATGTTTTGTCTACGTGCTTCTCTCTCTTTTGCCTCTTCATGCTCTGTGATATATTTTAATACTGTCTCATTTGGTATAGGAGCATTTTTTTTCTAGGGCTTTTCTTGACTCCTCTACCAGGTTTTCCACACAAATGGCCTGCCACCCTAAAATATGAACTATTCCTTTCTTTATCACAACCCCAACATTTCCAATAGAATCCCCCACCTCCTGGAAGGGGTCTTATGATATCAACATACTTCCACAAAGGAGAATCAGAATTTGGTTGTTGTTTGAATTACTGGAGTCTGGCATTGCCTATGGAGGAAGAGGTAGATGCCATTGTATTCCTATGGGAAGAAATTTTATACACATTCAAAATAAAAACAAGAGAATGGAAAGAAAAATAGGTAGATCTTTTAGTTTTGGTCTTTGGACAATTATGAATCAAAGAGAAATGAAAAACATTAAAGAAATTAAACAAAAACAAAATAAAATGAAAAAAAACTTACCTCTTTCACCCAATAGAAGCTTGCAAAGGAGTAGGAATGAAGCACGAATACTTGATCAAGCTTCACAAATCGATCTTCCAACTCCCTCTTGCTCAACCAAACTTTTGCTCAATCACCTATTTGCTCCAGCTCAAGAGAAAACAATCTATTTGCACACCAAATGAGACACAAAACCCAACATAAGTTATTACAAATGCACTTTTTAGGGTTGTGTATGTCAAAAAAAACCCATTAAATTTGCAAAAAAAATGCTTTGTTGGCGGACTTTTCCGCTTGGTTCGCCTGTGGTCCATTGGAATTTGCCTTGGTCCGCTCAGGTTCGAACCTGGTCTGACCAGTTTGAACTGGACCCTATGGTCATGGACCTTGTCCAAACCCACAAGTGTACCGGCCCTGGATCAGGATCCAAGTCAAACCGGACTAGAACCAGCGAACCAGACATCCTAGCATATATATATATATATATATATACATACATATACATATACACATATAAATATCTATACATACATATACATATACATATACATATACATATACACACACATATATGTATATCTACATATAGATACATATGTATATATATACATATGTATCTATATGTAGATATACATATATGTGTGTGTATGTATGTATACATACATACATACATATATATATATTGGTTGATTTCATTGCAGGAGTTTACATTCTTTTTGTTGTGGTTAGATCTATAAAAGTGAACACTGATTTTCTAAATTGTCATCTATTCATAATTGCTGTGTTACTTGCATAAGTTGAGAAGGTTGGTGATTTTCTTTCTTTTTTTGTCAAAGTGAAGTTTCCTTCCAGAAACATCATTAACAGATCACAAGCGAATTGTAGAGAAGTCCAAGCTATTTCAGTTGATTCAAGGATTTTTGTATTATGCGGGGGAAGAAGTCCATATTAAGATAGTGTGTGATGGAAGAAGAAATCAAATTTATATGCAAGGAAGGACACCGATGAGAGGGGAAGTTGCAGCTGCCAACAATGCAAGAAAGATGTTTTAATTGGGCTCACAGCCAAATGTTTCAAGCAACCAAGGTGGATCATCCAAGTCAACCAATGTGGATCCAAATGCTGACACTCATATTGGATCTAGGAACCTTATAACAAAGGTGGATATGTGCACCTTTGATGGCAAGGATCCACTGACTCGGATAAATCAAATGGAGATTTTTTTGAAGTGCATCAAATTTCAAGTAGACAAAAGGTAACAATTGTTTCTTTATATCTAGAACTAGAGCAATTCATTTGGTATTGATGGCCATGTTCACAAGGAAGAAAAGGCTCTAATTGTAACATGGTCAATTTTTACAAAAGAGTTAGAACCACATTATAGCAATAGTGCGTCAGACAACTACTTTAGCCAATTAGCTAAACTACCACAAAAAGATTAGTCAAGGATTATATTCAACAATTCTAGAAGATAACTTGAATGACTTGTTTCTAGGTGGTCTCGAGGATCACATTCAACATGAGATATGCATATTTAGCACTAGTTCTATATCTGAGTCTTTTGTCCTAGCACGTTGGATAGAAAAGGAATTTTTATTTTGTAGAAGGCAAGGGTTCAATGGCATAAGAGAGAAGAGATTTCAACACAACCATTCTCTCAACCCACTAGATTGACTCCTCAAGAAATTGAACAAAAGAAAACAAAGGAGTTATGTTTTCTATGATAGCAAATATAGTAGAGGAAACAAATGCGCAAAAAAGAAATCGTTCTACATTGAAGAGTTGAGTGAGGAAGAAGATGAAGAAGAAGGGTTGAGTGAGGAAGAAGAAGTATTAGAGTTTGGTAATGAGCCAAAGGAGAAATTAGGAGATCCCCCACCAACCATTTCTTGTTGTGCACTTTGTGGCATTAGCACCCTACAAACTCTCAAGTTAGTGGGTTTCTTGAAATAGACAAAGCAGCAATGCTGATAGACATAGGAAGTACTCGCAACTTCATTAACAAAAAACTAGCCGCTCGTTTGAATTTTTTTATATATCTAGCTCTAGAATTTAAGGTCATGATTGGAGATAGGGGCATTGTCAGTTGTTTGGTGAAATGCCATAGTATTAAATTGTCAATGAGAGAATATAAACTCAATTGAATTATGTTTGCTAACTCCATGGTGAAATTGATATAGTGTTAAGAGTTCAGTGGCTTACTACTTTGGGGACAATCAAGATGAACTTCCAAAAATCTTTTCATGAGTTTTCACTAAGAGGGATAGGTATTAGAACTAAGAGGGTTGTGTGCAAAATCTCTATAGATGGTAAGCTCTCATTAAATGCAAAAGATGCTTAACAAGGGGGCATGGATTTTTGGGCCAATTGTTTTCGTTAGAGGCATATCAATCAAAGCCTTTCTATATTATTGGATTTGCAAGTGGTTGCAAATAAGCAGTCAGTAGTTTTTAGTGATGTTAAAAGGATTGCCTCCTAAAGAGATCATGATCATGCCATTCAATAGATTCTAAAGGAAAAAATTTCATCGTGGTTTTTGTGGATTGTCTCACCAAATATGTGCATTTCTATGATTTGGCACATCCATTTGTAGCAAGCAGTGTAGCATCAACCTTTATGAATACTTTTCACAAATTATATGGAACTCCAAAAGTTATATAAGTCATTGTGATCCTATATTTACAAGTAATTTTTGGACTAACTTATTTCGTGTTTGATCACTCATCTTTTCATAGCTCATTATATCATCCTGTTGTGACGTATTCACACATCGCCCCATTGCAAATGGGGACCCCTACCCTTTTTGCTTTCTAGGGTTTGTTTTTCTAGGTCTTTTAGGGTTTTGTCTGTTAGCCTTTGCATGATGAGTGCTGTTAGGGGGATCACTGGATAGCAGGCTATGCTTGAGCCAGGGTGAGTTCGTAGGGCCCCAAAATTAGGGTTTCTTTGAGAGTCTTCCTTAGGGCCTGGTTTTGCTCTTGTTGCTAATTGTGTCTTGCTTGGTGAGTGAGTATCATCCTTGAAGGTTTGAGTTAGGTTGAGTTGGTGAGTGATGAAGTCTGGAATATCATCCTGATCTTCAAATGTCCTGAAATTTGGCTAAGTCTGGAATGTCCTGACCCTGAAATTTGACTAAGTCTGAAAAACTGAAGAATCCTCCAAAAACTAGATTTTGCAATATAACTCCTGGAGGTCCGAAACCACTCTCAAACATCCTGACAGTATATATGGAATATAACTTAAAGTATAAGTGACATTTCCTTTCTTATACTTAAATGTTATATTCCATAAAATGATCCTGACGGAGAGACCAAAATGTCAAATTTCGCTCCTGACCCTTCCAAAGGGTCCAAAGCGAATTTCGCTCCTGACCCTTCGAAAGGGTCCAGAGCGAAATTCTCCATAAGACATTCTACTTTGACCAAAACCTAGAGCTAACACATTCCTAGGCTTGAATGAAGGTAAAAACGCTTGTTTGAATGAGGAAATATGAAAATGAAGTCAGGATTTGAGCCCAAGGATGATTTTCGCTCCTGACCCTTCCAAAGGGTCCAGAGCGAAATTCATTTTTCTCCGCTTTGCTCTTTGATATGACCAAGTTTGTTGACTTTTGGGGCGTGATGGGAAGGTTTTGATGCACATTTGCCTTTGAGAGGAGATTTGAGGTGACAAAATGATGGAAATTAGCCTAAAGTAGGAATTTCGCTCCTGACCCTTCCAAAGGGTCCAGAGCGAAATTCTTGAAAACCTCATTTTTTCCCTTGTTTAGACCAACGTTCTAGGTTTGAGGTGATGGGATGTGAAAATGTTAAGGATTTTGGCCAAGATTAGGAATTTCGCTCCTGACCCTTCCAAAGGGTCCAAACTTAAATTCTTGAAAACACTCATTTTTCTTTTAGCCAAAGTCAGGACCAAGGTGGAAATGAAAGGAAAGTAGTCTATGTTTGCCTCCTAAGGAAGATTGGAGTTGGAAAAGTCAAGAATCAAGCCCAAACTAAGATTTTCGCTCCTGACCCTTCCAAAGGGTCTAAAGCGAAAATCCTTATATCTCTTGTTTTCTTCCTTGTTTTGGCTAGACGTTGGCATGATGAAGGAGGAATTAGTATGTTCTTGCCTTGAGAGGGAGTTGGATGATTTTGAAGATCAAGATTTTAGCCTAAAAGAGAATTTCGCTCCTGACCCTTCCAAAGGGTCCAGAGCGAAATTCACTATAAACCTCATTTGCTACTTGATTTTGGCATCAATCCTTGTTCCTTAGGTGAAAAATGATCTAAGTTTGCCTCTTGAGGTGGTTTGAAGTTTGAAAAGTGAGTGATCAAGCCTGAACTAAGATTTTCGCTCCTGACCCTTCCAAAGGGTCCATAGCGAAAATCCTCCTAAGGCTCATTTCCTCCCTAGTTTGACCGAATTTTGATTTCCAAGGCATCTTGAAAGGAAGGATGGACATCTTTTGCCATTGCAAATGTTTGAAAGCATTGAAAAATGAAGGATTTTGAGCCAAATAGTGAATTTCGCTCCTGACCCTTCCAAAAGGTCCAGAGCGAAATCCCTAGAAACACCTTTTTTTCCTTGGATAAGGTCAAGTCCTTGGGTTTTTATGGCATGGATGGAAGTGAGATAGCATGTCTTTGCCTCTTGAGGTGGTTTAGAATTGGAGAAATGAAGAATCAAGCCTAAAAAATTTTCGTTCCTGACCCTTCCAAAGGGTCCAGAGCGAAAATCTACCTAATATGCATTTCCTTCCTTATTTGACCCAATTTTGATGTCCAAGGCATGCTGAAAGAGAGAATGGGCATATTGAAATCCTTGGGGATGTTTGAAAGCGTTGGAGAATGAGGGTTTTGGCCAAGAAAGGAAATTTCGCTCCTGACCCTTCCAAAGTGTCCAGGGCGAAATTCCTTCCAAACCTATATTTTCAACTTTGCTAGGGCTTAAAACCTTGTTCCTTAGGCGAAAAGAGATGAAATTTTACCTTGCAAAGAAGATTGGGATTGAAAGAATGATGATTTTGGGCTAGAAAAGGAAAATCGCTCCTGACCCTTCCAAAGGGTCCAGGGCGAAATTGTGCAAAACCTATATTTTCCGTCAAATTTATGCCAAGTTTAGTGTGGATCAAGATTAGAGGTGTCCTTAGGCATGTCCTTGAATTGCCAAGAGTCATCAAATATGAAGAAATGAGCTCAAAACAAGAAATTCGCTCCTGACCCTTCCAAAGGGTCCAGAGTGAAAAACACTAAAACCATCCTTTTCTCCAATTTTTGTGCTAAGTCAGGCCTAGACTAGGGTGAGAGAAGCTATTTGGAATGCCTTGGAAAGATGTTTGACCATCAAAAGTGTGAATTTTGAGCTCAAATGAGAATTTCGCTCCTGACCCTTCCAAAGGGTCCAGAGCGAAATTCTGGATAGGTGCTGTCCCTGGCTAGTTTTTTGAGCGAATTCTCCTTTTTGGACCTTGTGAAGATCAAACCAATGTTGCCAAGTTGAGAAGTGGTTTCAATATGAGGGAGTCCAGATGAAGTGAAGTGAAGAAAGTGAAATTTAGTGTGAATAGGTAAGCAAAAAGTGAATTTCGCTCCTGACCCTTCTAAAGGGTCCAGAGCGAAATTCTTCAAAATCACTATTTCCCCTTTGTGTCAAGACAAAATTTTGATTCCTAAGGCATGAAAAGACCAGAGGGAGATTATTTAAGCCTTGCAAGATAAGTTGAAAGTGAAGAAGATGGAGGAATAAGCCTAAAACAGGAATTTTGCTCCTGACCCTTCCAAAGGGTCCAGAGTGAAATTCCCAATTTCACTCAAATTGCTCATGATAGAGGTCAAGGCGTGGGTCCCTGGGCGCTGGAGGAAGGAAAACTAGTGTGTGCTTGCCTTGGAAGGTATTTTGGAGTGGAAACATGATAGATTTTGTCCTAAAAGGTGAATTTCGCTCCTGACCCTTCAGGAGGGTCCAGAGCGAAATTCTTAAAAACCTCTCTTTTGCCCCAAATTTGCATCAATATTGATGTTGGTTGAGAGTAAGGGCGTCCGTGGGCATGTATCTAAGCAAGTACGGTTGCAAAGTGAGAACAATTTGAGCCAGGAATGCTAATTTCGCTCTTGACCCTTCCAGAGGGTCCAGAGCAAAATTCTTATAGAGCCTGTCCCTGGAATGAATCTTGAACAAACTTCATTTTGATGTCTTCTTGTTGATGATTTAAGTTGTAAAATACTATGTTGAAATGAATTTATTATGTGTCCTTAATCATCTTTTGGTTTGTCTTGCAGTTGAAAGAAGACCAGGCCAAGACAAGGACGACCTTCTCCAGTCCAGCATCAACAAGGACGACCTTCTCCAGTCCAGCATCATCAGGGGCGACCTTCTCCAGTCTAGCATCATCAAGGACGACATCTTCTAGTCCAGCGTTCCAAGGAAAGGTACACCATCATCCTGCACATTGAAGACAAAGGAGGTTAAAGCAAGGGTTCGTTGAAGAAGCAGACAGTTTCAGAAGAGTTAATTAAAGTTAGCTTCTCAGCATTATCAAATTGAATATCTACCAAGTTGCAAGTGTCAGACAAGGTGGCATCCCAGTCATCACTCCTCTAGTCGGATTGGTCCACCTCAGCGTGTCCAAATTCAATATACCTGACTCATCAAAGATGGCACAAACTTCGATGTACCTACCCTGCTTATCCATTGGTCGAATATTCCAAAGAAGACATGTGTCCAAATAATGCAATTATTTCACTGGCTAGAATTGAGTTTGTTGTAATACCCTAATTAGGGTTTTCATTGTAAGATCTCGGCCATTGATTTCAAATTGATTTGAGCCATTGAATTGTATTGTGGGCGCTATATAAGTCCTGGCTCCTCATTTGTAAAGGAATAGTTAGTCAATAGCTAGAAGGTTAATAGTTAGTTCATAGAGGTTAGAATAGCTAATGATTAATAGCAAATAGAATAGCAGTTAGAGTAGAATAGGAAGAGAAGGCAAAGATTGTTGCCAAGATGTTGTTGTAAAAGACTTGTAAACTTCATTGAAGAAATGGTGAAATCTATGGGTCGATTCAACAATTTGCGTGGTTTCTATACTTCTCAGATTTGATTTCATGTTATTAGATGAGTGGAAGAAATGTGTTTGATTGATGGTGAAATTTGTATATCCATACTACTAGCAGTTTGTTGATTGCAGACTTGCCTTGTGTAGTCAACTGGAATCATTCAACTTGAGCTTAACTTCAATTGTCGCTTCTTCATTGACATGCATCAGCCTGATGGTGTCTATGCCTGTAGTGATGATCTTAACATCATAAAGCTTTCCTCCGAAGATCGCACTAACCTTGTGGAGATGGTCCTGGGATGTCAAAACAAGACTTAGTTAGAATTTCATCAAAGATCAATCATTGCTCCTACATTCTTAGTGTCGGGATTAGATCCTTCCCTCGCCCTCATCCTTTTTTCCTTTTTTTCAAAAAATCTAGGCTAGTGAAATCCTGTGTTCCAGCAATATTCAAAGCAAATCAAACGTTTAGTCATCAAGTGTAAGTCCCCTTGTGATTCCAACAAAATCACATCATACCACAAAGAGCTTATCCACGAGTAGAGAACCTACATACAAGAACCTTGGAGTTGCCTCGACTGATCCTTCGGCGAGATCTTTAGCTGTCGGGAAACTTTGCTCAAGAGAGGATAAGGTACCTTTAGGTATTTTATTCTGTGTTCGCATGTGCATGAAAAACACATCAACACATCCCCAATTAGATGGATGGACTAAGGTGGTCAACAAATGCTTGGAAGCTTATCTCTGATGTTTTGCTTCATATAAACAAGAGAGATGGGTGCAAAGGCTAACACTAGTAGAATGGTGGAATAAGATTTCTTTCCATACTTCTAAGATGTCTTCATGTTTGGCACTATATGGGTACTGGCCACCTTCAATCATCTCTTCTTTGTGGGCACACCCAAAGGTTCAAACAATTGAAGAGCACATTCAACATTAACAAGAGATACTTGTTAGTTTCATGGAGAACTTGATAGTGGCACAAAATAGAATGAAATAATACGGTGATCAACACTACAGTGAAAGGACTTTTGAAGTGGGAGATTGGGTCTTTGCGATTTACAACCATACAAGTAGATGTCACTAAAACAACAAAACGATCTAACAAGCTCTCACCCTAGGTATGGGATGTAGGAGGATGAAATTGTCTAAGTAAGATATCAACCCTTCTATGTCTTGTATAGTTTTGTGGAAGGGACTACCTTAGATGCGCTCCACCTTGTTGTGCATACACCCTTGTTGGATGCACTCTACCTCTTGGATGTCTTAAACTTGCTATGCAAGTAGGGGGTTCTAGTGTGCTCAATGTGGAGTGGGGAATGTCTTAAGTTCAGGCTTTGTGCACCTTGATGCCTCTAGAAGCACCCCCTTCCTTATGTTATGCAAAGGCACCCCTAATATGTGCTCATAATAGCTTGTGCATACATGACTCTTGTACGCGCTCACCCTTACACTTAGCAATTTTTGTGCAGACTTGACCTTCAAATTTGCTCTACGGGGTGGACTTAGGAGAATGAAATTTGTCTAAGTCAGCAATTGTTGTGTAGGCTTGACCTTCAAATTTGCTCTACAGGGTGGACGTAGGAGAATGAAATTTGTCTAAGTCTCGGTGACCCCCCCAACACGCCCCCCTCCCACCTCCTTTGTAACATGGCCTCAAGCTTTTGCAAAATTGTGCATTACAACACTCCAAACCCACTCCACATCAAGTTATTAAAGTGTTGATGCTTGTTCAAGGCATTCATTTGTGGCCCCCCCCCCCCCCCTTTGTAACACGACGTCAAGCTTTTGCAAAATTGTGCATTAAAACACTCAAAACCCACTCCACATCAAGTTATTTAAGTGTTGATGCTTGTTTAAGGTGTTCATTTGTGCAAGATAACCTCTAGATCCCGCTCCCTACTTATGCAAGCATGGTCTTTTAATGCGCTCAAGTTATGCAAGCATCCCCTTAGAATGCACCCATGCTCATAACCTATGCTAATGCATGTTTGGAATCCACCTCAATTTTGTGTAGGAAAAAGCCTTAAGTGCATTTTGCTTGTGCATTGCAACCCCTAATATGTGCTCAATCACCTTTGCTGTGCAAGCACTCATCCCTTTTGCGCTCAGCTAACAAGTGATACAGGTCTACACATGAAGTACGCTTAGATTTTGTGCATGCCTCCCTCTTAATCCCGCTGTGCAAACTCATACCTTGAATGCGCTTATCCATCTTGCATCTCATCTTGTGCAATCAAGGTCTTAAAATCTGCTCAACCAAGAGGACATTGTGTAAAGACATGTTTAGAATGCGCTCAAAGGTTTAATGTTTATGTAACTATCCATCTCAAAATCGCTGTGCAACCCTTGCCTTCATATGCACCCAAGGGAAAACTCAGATCTGCAAGGTTAAAATTGGGCTTAAGGAGAAGAAAATTAGTCTTCAGGCAGATAATCAGGTCTTAAGTCAGATCCTAAAACCACATCAAAATCAGATCTTCAAAGCATGATAATCAAAAGGATAGCACAAAAAAACTCAGACCTCAAATCCAAGATCAGACCTAATTCGCTGAAGGCAAGGCAGAGATCATTAAATTCAAGGGTGGAGTTTGATTGAGTTGAGGGTGGAGTGCTTTGGTATCCATTTCTACGTGTCTCATCATTGGTTTTGCCTTAGCCGACTTGGTTGATCAAGGGTAATAAAGCAAATTAAAATCCCTTAGCTGACTTTTTGTCTGTGCAAGCACTTATATCAAGTGCACTCAGCCTTGTGCACATGTTACCACAAATCCGGCTTTATATTTGTGCAGGCCTTTGCTTCAAACTCACCCAGCAGGGAGGAAGCTTAGGTTGGCTTCCATATAGGTGAAAGGTCAAAGATTAATTGTCAAACAAATGTTGAATAAGCCCTAGTTGGCTTAACCTGATAAGAGGTGAGTTTCAAGGGGTAAGGATGCTCATAAAAGGGAGATCAAGGCATTCAACATTAATCAAACACCTGTGAATAAGCACAGAGGAGCAGACCTGCGAATTCAGGTCAGAATCAGACCTGAGGTCAGCAAATTAGCACAGATAGGGAGTGGAAGTGCAAGCCTCATCAAAGAAGGAGTAGATTTTCCAGTGAATCAAGAGATTAATACCCTGATTTGGGGCAGTTTTTATCAGAAAACTCCATTTCAAGACCTGCAACCAGCATCACAGGGGGTTTCAAGCCAATTTCCAGAATTTCCACGTTCATTTCCAGATTGGGGAGGGTTTTAAGAAGCATGATTCTTGTGGAATATTGTTCATTTCTGGGATTTTGATTCAAAATTTTGTTCTTTTTCAGGTTTGAGGCCAGAAATGATGAGCATGGAGCATGAGGATGAAAGATGAAACATTTGCAAGGATAAGATCAAGCAACACCAAGTTAAGATCAAACGTCATCAAGGAGATAGCAGGGGAAGACTTCACATCATGAGTGAAAGATCAGGTCATCCAAGAAGGCAAATCAAATGAAGGACTCAACCAAGAACACTTCAAAGGCATGAAGAGGACATCAAGACAACATCGCTATATATCAACATCAAGGTGGAGGCTTCAAAGTGTGAGGGAGGAAATCAACATTGAGATACAAGAGGAGGAGGTCAGTGTATACACCTTGTAATCTCAAAGGTTGATGCAATAACTATCTTGAATTTCCTACGTGTTGTGACCTTTTCACACATCGCCCTATTGCTAATGGGGACCCCCTCTTTGCTAGCTTCCTGCGTCGTTAGGTTAGGGTTTTGGCTGCTTAGTGGGCAATTTTGCGTTTTCCGTGCCCGAGTCTCAGAGTTTTGATCATGCCTAGTGCCGTCTAGGGTTTTTGAAGTGTTAGGATCAAGTTGCAAAAGATGATATTTTTTAATGATCCTAAGTTTTGCTAAGTGTTTGAGCATTTGAACGTTAACGTGTTTTTAAACACGTGCATCAATAATTTTAAAGTGCTAAGATATTCACAAACCTTTTGGAGTTGTTTTCTTGCTCCTAAGGTAATATTTAAGTTGGTTTCGCACTTTATTCCAACATTTTCCTGGCGTTTCGCTCATATTTTTGGAAAATTAGTCTAAGTCCAGTTAAATTTAAAGTCGTTGAGTAATTTTGAGTGGTTAAAATGTTAAAATCCTAAGGGAAATCCATATTCCAAGGGTTAAAGGGTCAAAATTCATGCTAGAGGTGATTTTCCCCTCACATTCCAGACTACCCAACCCATTCCCCCACTCAAAATCCATACTACACATGGGTTTCCCCTGGAATCCATACTGGCCACTAATTTCCCCCACTGTTTATCCACACTTGGAGCGATTTTTCCCTGGGAATGCTAAAATTTGGCTAAGTGTCAGGATTTATCCAGACACCCATCGAATTTCCCCTGGGAGTGCGGATTGGAGTGCAAGGATAATTCCATGCCTGGGTCGTTTTTCCACCAAGATTTTTGTGACAACTAAGTTAGGATTTTTATCCAGACAGGGATCGATTTTCCCCTGAGCATTTTTGTAAGGATTTTTGTCCAGACAGGGATCGATTTTCCACTGGGAACATTATGAAGAGTTTTCGAGTCCGGATTTTTGTCCAGACTGAGGTCGAATTTCCACCAGGGAGGTATTTTTTCAAGTTAAGTGATTTTTGAGTGTGGATTTTTGTCCAGACACCCATCAAATTTTCCCTGGGGGGTGATTTTTGCAAATTGAGTGCAATTTTGTCTGGATTTTTGTCCAAACTCCTATCGATTTTCCCCTGGAGGGTGATTTATGTGCATTTTGATGATTTTGAGCATGGATTTTTATCCAAGCATGGGTCGAATTTCCCCTATGGGGCAATTTTGACACTTAAGCATTTTTTGAAGGGATTTTTTAATCCCAACCTATAGCGATTTTCCCTTGGAGGCTTTATTTTGGATTTAAATTGCAATATTTTAAATAAAAGCCCCATTTTGATTGCTTTTAAATAATTATTAAATGATTATTTAAAATTTAAAAGCAAATTTAATAACTTGCAATAATTATTAAATGTTTGAATCTTCTAGAAGCAAGTTAGGGTTTCACCAAGCAAGTATTTATACAAGTGTTTTTTTATCCCACATTGCTTGTGTGGTGAAAGTTGGAGCTGAAAGCAAGTATATGAGAGGAACTTTAGCATTATTTTATTATTATTTCTGCCAGGTTTCTACATGAGAGCGATTTTTTCAAGTTGGGCGAATTTTTTTAGCAAGGCATTTTTGTGAAGTGTGAGATTGAGGATTTATTTTCCTCCATTTTTTTCCAGCTTGCTGATTTATTCCTCTTGGCTGCCATTAAAGACCAGTTTCAGATTTTTGATTTTGCTAAGTTCGGCGATTTTTTCCAAATTTAGCATTTTTTCGTGAAAGTTGGCGAATTTGTGTTTGGAGAACTTGGGCGATTTTTCCTCCACCATTGTTGCTTGCTGTTCATACCTTCATTTCTGCAGATTGCTGCCATTGACAACAATTTTCAGAATTTTGAAAATTTCGATTTTTTGCCAAGGAAGGCAAATTTTTGTGTTTGGGGTTTTCAATCCCAACTTGGGCGATTTTTCCAGATTATTGCCATCCTCCATTATTGCAGATCCGAGCTACCATTGGCATCAATTTTCAGATTTCCATTTTAGCACTAGACTTGGGAAAATTTCGATTTTGCTTGGAGGCCACATTTTGGTGGATTTTTCATGCATGTTTGTTGGCTGTCATCATTTCCAGCCTGCTGATTCGCTTCAGATCTGAGGTTTGCTTCAGATTTTGACCTCCATTAATGGCTGCCATTAATTTTCAGACTTAAGTTTTTATTGCCCAGCCAATTCTAACTTAAATATTTAGCATTTGGAGACATTTTGTGGAGTTTTCTGTGCACTTTTTAGACCATTTTATCGCTGTTGCAGGTCTGAAACTCCATTGTTAGGCGGTTGTCCTCAGAAATTTCATTTCCAGCCACCTAACCAATTTTGGCGAATTTGCTTGGGGCTGTTTCCTAAGCCATTTTTCATCATTTTCAGGGATTTAAACCACTTTGCAAGGTGCTGGTAAGTCTGAAGTGTTCGATTTTCAGACTTGTCCTCAGAAATCTAATTTTTACCAGCCATACTTACATTCCAGAAAATGATTGTTTTCATCAATAAAACTGATTTCTATTGATTTTATGCACATTTTGAAGATTACAACATATTTTGGAAGTCTGAATTTGTTGGTTGTCTTCAGAATTTTGACCTCCATTGTTGACTGCGGAAGGTGTCTTCAGACATTCATTGTGTGAAAACACAACCTTTCACACCTTTCCTAAGTCATCATCAATCTGGTATACTCCTTTGCATTCTTTGCTTGCATATTTTCTAAGTGTAAGGAGGTATAAATGAATTTTTATGGAAGGCTTCCATGCCTTAGTGTTGTCACACATTGAACGTAATTGCTAAAATTTACCAAGTGTATGGATTATTTTCTTGACTTCATGCTCTAAACTAGCTAAATCTCTAGAAAGTCAGGAATTTTATTACAAGTATTTATTTTTATCCTAGGACTAACTTCCAGTTTCATACAGGTGCGATGTCGAAGTCAGGATACAAGGAAAGGAAAGAGCTGCTGAAGACGTTGGAGATTGGATTTTATCCAGAGTTCAAGATTTCATCCAGATGGAGGGAGATCACTGATACCAACTGTAAAGCGGAAAAATCGAACCCTAGTCGTTCTCCCCTCCCCAACTCCAAGGAGAGAGAAGGGAGAGTCACTAGGGTTGATGGTTTTCACTTAGGGGAGACTTTACATTCAAAAGAGGGGTTGAAACCCACAAGATCCAATCCCACGCAATGCAAGATTGGATTCTAAATGAGTTTCAAGGGTTGTGACATCAAGGATACCCTCTTTTGTAAAGAATGTAGAAAGATTGAACTAGGAATGCATGTAAAGTAGGAAAGATTCGCTTATAAACAGAGATAGGGATATAGGATGAAGCTGCGGACCTGGAATTAGCAGTAAAATGTCGAGACGGTGCTGTTCTGCAAATTTGAGTGAAAGTTGACGGGACGATGGCGCCCGGCGTGCACACGGTCCTCCGAAAAATCCGCGAAACGAAGGTGGATCTGTTCGTCTCTGCACAAGGATTCCAGATCTTCAATTACAGCCGCGTACTTGCAACCTACACACAGAAAAGAGAGGACGATTGGGGGGTTAGGGATGAGGGGTTTGCCTTTAGGTCAAACCCCGGTTTTGGAATTAACCAAGAAATGAGAATGCTGTAAATGTAAATGTTTGTAATGTAAACAAGTACTGATACCTTGTTGTAAGAATGTTTGTATTCTTACATGCGAAGGTGTAATGTATGTAGTATGTGATCTCCTCTTCAATGGTTGAATCCTTGTCTTGAATGCAACACTTAGCCTTGAATGGAGACTTAGAATGATCAATTGCTTGAAGGAATGCTTGAATGCTTGAATGCTTGAATGTTTGAATATCGTTTCCGCCTTTTTTTCATCTACCAAAATGGGAGAGGAAATGTAGTTTATATACTTGTCAATTAGGGCTGATAGACTGATTTTCCCGACCTTAGGCCGACTAGGAAATGTTATTTTCCAATTTGCAAACATAAAGACCCGAGACCCAAAAGAGACCAGGCCCAAAAATAGGGCCAGGGACCAGGGCGCTGGGCGCCATGGTCCTGGGGGACCAGGGCGCTGAAGGACCAGGGCGCTAGGCGCCATGGTCCCACCTCCAGGGACAGCAGGGTGCAAGGAGGATTAGGCCAGGGTGCTGAAAAATGCAGTTTTTGATGTCATGAACAAGTTTCGGGGTCTCCATTCAGGTTCCGTGTTGCATCGCCATCGTGAAGACCCAAATGCAGTCAAAATTGCAAGTGTCGCAATTTTAGGACGCTACATTTAGCCCCCACTTTAGCGGGAGTATAAGCGTACGCTCATACTTCCGGTAAAGTACAAGGAAATAACATTGAAAAACTTTCACCACGTCAAGGAGGCAAGATACACCAAGCCCCCAGTGGACTAAGGATCTTACAACTTCGATTGACAAGGTAAAAGGGAAGATCACGAGAGAGAACCATGACTGTCAGTAGTAAGGTTCCCTCACTATGAGTCATGCAAGAAAGATATCAAAAATTTTCAAGGCAAAGCTAAATTTGTCAAGAAATTTTCAAGGCAAAGCTAAATTTGTCAAGAAATTTTCAAGTATCTTGAAAAGATATGAACGGGATGTATGCCCCCCTACGTTAAAGCGATCGCACATGCCTCACCGGGGGTGATTGCTTTAAGGTAGTGATACATATAAGAAATGAGAAAGGAGCACGTTATCACAAGGATTTAGCCCCCAAGTGTGAGGTAAGCCCAAGGATAATAGACACAAAACACAAAGCACAAGGTGACTTCGCTTTCCTCGGGGTCAGTATGCTGTATGATAATTCATGTATATCATATGTATGTATGCATAATTGTTCTTCATTCCCCAATCAAGGAAGGTCACCTGGAAGAAGGGAACACATGTGTCTTTTGAGTCAACATGAGAGAGACCAAAAGAGATCTCAATGCTTTGCATCGTCCTCAAGTAGACAACACTAAGGACAACAAATAGAAGAATGAGAGTAACACATAGAAGAAGTAACAAAAAATCAAGAGAGGAGGAGAGAATCTGCTATGCTAATGAACTAGTCTAGCACGTCATCTACCCCTCGATCTTGCTGATCAATATTTCGGGAAGGCAGGAAACATGCTAGAGGAGGAACATTCAACACAGCAGATGGAGCTATCACAAGATCCAAACAAGGGCTATGTTCATGTTCCGAGCCACGTTGTTCTTGTCTAGGAGCTAGGATAAGTGCTTTAGAAAATGCGTTAGATAAATGGTTATCAACATCAACATATTCATATTCACTATCAGAATGAACAGGAGTAACATTTTCATCATGAATAACATTTTCATCTATATCATCATCAAGATTTATAAAAATAGGATCTTTAACTTGCACAAGATCAAGACCATCATGCATCTTATGTTTAGGAGATTTCGGCTCAATCGTCGGCTGAGGAGAAAATGGAATAATATTGACTGAAGGTGTTTTTGGGGATTGCAAAGTTTGAGAAGCAGCTGCCTGAGCTCTAAGAGGACACTTTCGTCGGCGTTCACGTGCAGAACGATTTCGTCTAGTCTTAGTAGGAAGTTGCGAAGATTGAGGAGGAGGAATGTTCTCATCCTTTTCACTTGGGTGTTTAGGTTGTGGTCTCTTAGGTTGAACAATAGGAGAAGAGGAAGGTCTCTTCTCTCCATAAGAGGAAGGAGGAGGAACTGCTCCATATAAAGGAGGAATATTTGGTTTAGGAAGGAGACCAAGCCCATCATGACGAGGAGGTATAGGTCTACCTTTAGAAAGTTTATTAGACATAGGCATAGTTACATCCATAGGGATGGGTTGGGAATCTTCTTGAGGAAAGACATTGGTTTTATCTTTCAAAGGAAGAACTTCCTTCTCAAGAACGATAGGAATGTCAAGTTTGGGTGTTCTAGGTTCACTTAGAGATAGGATCATATCTTTTTTCCACTTTTGATAAGATTTAAAAAGATGATCACTTCGCGGAGGAAGAGATTGGAATTGTTTAGGCCAAAAGTAATCAATAGGAACGCTAGAAGTTCTTTCAGCTGGTTTAAAGAGACTATGATTGATAGTAACAACTTCACCATTATGGGGAAATTTCAAACACTTGTGAATAGGAGAAGCAATAGCTTTCATGGAAGACAGCCAAGGATAGCCTAGCTTCACACGAAATTGTTCGGATGATGGAATAATAGCAAAGTCCACATCAAGGGATTTGTTATGGACCTCAATAGGTAATGTAATAGAACCAATTGCAGGAGAAGAAAATGCATCAAATAGTTTCACAACCACATTTGTTTCGTCATAAATCACTTGATTCAATTGCAAAGTAAAAAGAAATTCTTTAGTAATGATATTAACCATACAAGAAGGATCCATAAGCACTCCACGACAAGGTGTATTCTTGACTTTTGCAACTATATATAAAGGACCATCAGGTGCCCTGATAGTTTCACTGGAGTCAAAGGTGATGGAAGGTTCTTTAGGGATTTTCTGCTGCTCCACAAAGTTGATCACATTAGGAGTCATAGACACAAGATCATCAGGTGAGACAGAGGAATCAGTAGTATCAATCGCATTAGAGGTATGAGAAGGTAATGGATCAGTAAAAATCTTAAGATTTAGGTTAGGAGGAGCTACAGATGTATTGCCTTTATCATTCACTCTAGAAACAGAAATAGTATTATTATCAATCAAATCTTGAATTTTACCTTTTAAAGCAAAACATTTTTCAGTATCATGCCCAGGTCCAGGTTGACGATGAAATTGACAAAAAGATTTGTTATCAAAATAGGGTGAATTAATCTTTGCAGGATCTATTTGCCTTATAGGAGGAAGAGTAAGCACATTTTGTTCCAATAACTTATTCATAATACTATGCAATGATTCATTCAAAGGAGTAAACTTTCTTTCTTTCTTGAAAAACTTAGAAATAGGAGGCACACCTGATGCTGCATTCACATTGTTGTTGATGATGTTTTCATTGAATTTAATGGACTCTCTGTTCGGTTTAAACTTCCCAAATGGTTGTTGACTACTATCACCCTCATCACTCGGAGCCATAGGATTTGCTTGTTCCATTGGACTCACAATCAGTTGATAATTGTGAAGAGTTGCGCACAACTATTGGAAAGAAGTAAACTCAGAAAACAGGAGTTTTCCTCTAATATCTTTTTGTAAATTAGAAATAAAGATTCTTTGAATATCATTGTCAGGCACTGGAAAAGAAATTTGAGCATACAAATGCTTATATCTACCAATGAAATCAGTCACTTTTTCTTTAACACCTTGTTTACAATGCATTAAATCAATCAAAGTAACTTTAGGACTTATATTGTTTTGAAATTGTTGAATGAAAGCATTTGCAAGTTGTTCGAAAGAAGTAATAGAATAAGAAGGCAACGAGCAATACCATTGTAGGGCTTTATCTCTTAATGTTCTAGTAAACAGTTTTGCAAGTAACCTTTGGTCATAAGCAAAATCAGTACATATTGTTTGAAAGGTCTTAACATGTGTTAGAGGATCACCCTTACCATTATAAAGCTCCAAATGTGGAATTTCAACATGTTTAGGGGGGATAGCTCGAACAATGTCAAGAGAAAGTGGGCTCGCAACATCAAATGTGGGCACACTAAACTTAGATTGATTCATAGAGGCAATTTGTTGCTGTAAAGAAGAGACAGTTTGTGCAAGATTGTTAATGGTCGCTTCAGTCGAAGAGTTCATATTAGACGTGTTAGATTGTGATGGAGGTGTTATGTTATTGAAAGAAGGTAGAGAGTAAGGTGGCGGGACACTATGATAGTTAGTCATAGGAGATGATTGAAAAGGAGGAACACTACAAGGAGGAATGGAATGGTTAAATGAATTGCCCCCTTGCGTCATGTTCATTTGTGGAGATATAATAGGGACACTCATTGAAGGAATGAATGAAGAAGTCGGATTGAATGAAGGAAGAGGGTTGATTGAAGAAGAGGGATTGCCCCCATGATTAGTGATCATAGGAGGAATGTCTTGTATTGAAGTAGTCATTATGTTTGATGTAAAAGTAGGTACACTAGCAATAGAAGTTGTCAAAGGAATAGAATGATTAACTTGAGTAGGAGGTTGTGTATAACCTAAGGTTTCGGCACAACTTTTCATCGACATCACATTCGAATCCACAATGTGTGCAATACCACGCAAAATATCAATTCCATTCTTATCACTTTGAACCATACGTTTTAGACCCTCAATTAATGAAAGAGCTTGACTATCGGGGTATTCTTGAGACATCCATTGTCGAAAATCATCAAATTGGTTATCCAATTTTGAAAGTTGTTCTACAGAAACCTCATGGAGAGCTTCTTCATCATTAAGAGGATTAGAGGAATTACCCATGTCCTCGTTAAAAAGGCCATTCAAATTAGGTTCCATCTCCTTGATAACTACACCTTGGAAAGACTTAATTCTAAGGCTTCGTCTAACGGGAATAGTGTAAGTAGGACTTATTGTTGTAAAACTCATGCACAAAAGAAAGAGAGAAGATTTTGAATTTTAGAGGTAGCAAATTTCAATAAAATCAGCCAATCTCCTAGATTTAAGCTGTTAAATGCAATCAGGACAATCTCCCGAAATTTCAGAAAAAATGTCCGGGACCGTGGCGAACGGAGTGCACACGGTCCTCGCAAATTTTTTCGAAATTTTCAGGGATGAAAGTTATGATGATTTTAAAGCTAATCTGAAAAAATTGAGTGATTTTACAATTTGTAGATATGCCAAATTAAAGTTGCAATCTCAAAATTGAACCCTACCAAGATTGTTGAAAAATGTAAAATTTGAATTTTGAAAAAGAGGGGGAAACTGAAATTTTGAATTTTATGATTTTAGAGGGAATGCTAAAAGCAATGCAAGTTTTGAAGTTTAAAAGTTGACTCAATTTCATGCAAAATTCGAATTTGAAAGTGGAAATCAAAGTTACCGCAATTAAACGCTTAATTTCAAAAGTCACAAACTGCAAAAATTTGAATAAAGCACTGAAATTTCGAATGAATGCCAACACACTTTTCAGATTTAGGACTGTAAGAAACACAATTTTGACATGAATTTCAATTTCAACAATTTTTGAATGATTAGAAGCCTTAATCCAAGCAATCACTAGACCAACTTTGACTTTAATTTTGAAAGTGTTAAAATTGATAAAATCAGCCAAAATTCTGGATTTTAGCAGAAAAATACAGTAAGATCTAGCTCTCGAAATTTCGGAAAAAATGTCGGGGACGATGGCGCTCGGGGTGCACACGGTCCTCGCAACTTTTTTCCAAATTTTCAGAGATGAAAGATATTGTGATTTTATTGCGGAATCCAAAGTTACAGCCGATTTGGAGGTGTTTTGATTAGTAAAATTATCAGTCAAAGGTTGAATCAAGGAGGTCTTAAAAATTAGGGTTTTGACATTTAACCACTTAATTTTCAGAATTAAAGCACAAATATGAATTGACAATTTGTAATAGAAGGGTAGATCTGAAACAAGCATTAACAATTAAACATTCCACAAGTTTAATTACTAAAAAGAAAATTTTAGGGTTTTTATGCAATTAGCCTCTAAAATTTGCAAAAGATCAAACATGGAAATGTAATTAAGGAAACAAAATTTTCAGATCTAACCATGAATAATCAGAATGAGGATGTTCACGTTGGGTTCACCAAAATGTAAAGCGGAAAAATTGAACCCTAGTCGTTCTCCACTCCCCAACTCCAAGGAGAGAGAAGGGAGAGTCACTAGGGTTGATGGTTTTCACTTAGGGGAGACTTTACATTCAAAAGAGGGGTTGAAACCCACAAGATCCAATCCCACGCAATGCAAGATTGGATTCTAAATGAGTTTCAAGGGTTGTGACATCAAGGATACCCTCTTTTGTAAAGAATGTAGAAAGATTGAACTAGGAATGCATGTAAAGTAGGAAAGATTCGCTTATAAACAGAGATAGGGATATAGGATGAAGCTGCGGACCTGGAATTAGCAGTAAAATGTCGAGACGGTGCTGTTCTGCAAATTTGAGCGAAAGTTGACGGGACGATGGCGCCCGGCGTGCACACGGTCCTCCGAAAAATCCGCGAAACGAAGGTGGATCTGTTCGTCTCTACACAAGGATTCCAGATCTTCAATTACAGCCGCTTACCTGCAACCTACACACAGAAAAGAGAGGACGATTGGGGGGTTAGGGATGAGGGGTTTGCCTTTAGGTCAAACCCCGGTTTTGGAATTAACCAAGAAATGAGAATGCTGTAAATGTAAATGTTTGTAATGTAAACAAGTACTGATACCTTGTTGTAAGAATGTTTGTATTCTTACATGCGAAGGTGTAATGTATGTAGTATGTTGTATGTTGTATGTGATCTCCTCTTCAATGGTTGAATCTTTGTCTTGAATGCAACACTTAGCCTTGAATGGAGACTTAGAATGATCAATTGCTTGAAGGAATGCTTGAATGCTTGAATGTTTGAATATCGTTTCCGCCTTTTTTTCATCTACCAAAATGGGAGAGGAAATGTAGTTTATATACTTGTCAATTAGGGCTGATAGACTGATTTTCCCGACCTTAGGCCGACCAGGAAATGTTATTTTCCAATTTGCAAACATAAAGACCCGAGACCCAAAAGAGACCGTGCCCAAAAATAGGGCCAGGGACCAGGGCGCTGGGCGCCATGGTCCTGGGGGACCAGGGCGCTGGGCGCCCTAGTCCTGAAGGACCACGGCGCTGGGCGCCATGGTCCCACCTCCAGGGACAGCAGGGTGCAAGGAGGATCAGGCCAGGGTGCTGAAAAATGCAGTTTTTGATGTCATGAACAAGTTTCGGGGTCTCCATTTAGGTTCCGTGTTGCATCGCCATCGTGAAGACCCAAATGCAGTCAAAATTGCAAGTGTCGCAATTTTAGGACGCTACACCAACATGCATTTCCTGGACTTCGACCAGATGCAGCGCCGGATGTTCGGATCCAGAGATCAAGTTCCTTCTCCAGCATATGCGAATATTATGAAGAGTGGCATTTTCCATGCCGCTGGGTTTCCACAATCCATACAGTGCAGTGAGTTGATCCTGGAGTGTGCTCGATGTTACGATCCGCTCACAAGAATGATCAAGAGTCCGAAGGGTGTTGTCATCGCCTACCTTGCTGAGGATGCCATTGCTGAGGTATTCGGAATTCCACGCAGTACAGACATGAAGGATGTGACCAAGGAAGATTATGCAGACAGATACACGAAGAAGATGGGTGTATGCAAGAGTTTAATTAATAAAGAATGGATGATTGAACCTAGAAATCATCATTCCAAGGCTCCCAAGACACTTATGTGCATAGATTTCAAGGAGGAATATAGTGATTTGATATTCCTACTCAACAGAGTGATGGGAATGCCACAGGGAGCAATATTTCATGGATGGATGTTCTACTTCATCTAGGATTGTCTTAAAGGGACACTAGTGAATTGGTCTAAGATCATAAGCGACAATCTGGATTTTCAGTTGAGGAATGTAGAGAGGTCCAAGTCATTCGCCATGACTTCTTACCTGGTGTACCTGTCATGTCCCCTCTTTAGTATGACATGACACTTTACGTGGATTTGCCTATTCCAGACTCTCGTAGGCAGATGGTTGTGATGAGAGAGTCATTTTGGCATTTATTTGGTAATTGGATGGCTCATTATGCTCTTGGAGACATTATATTTATTATATTTTATTATTACTTTTTTATTTGGGGCCAAAATGTTATTGAGGTGCACTTTTTATTTTATGAAGTTACTTTTTATCTAAAAAGTGCAATGAGGTTTTAAAAGACTATTATGGATACTTCTAGAAAGCTAAGAGGCTTCTAGAAGATTCTATTATGGATACTTCTAGAAAGTCATGGATACTTCTAGAAAGACTAAGAGGCTTCTAGAAGATTCTATTATGGATACTTCTAGAAAGTTATGGATACTTCTAGAGGAAGATTCTAAAAAGTGTATAAATAGACCCCATGGGTCTCTCATTTGGCATCGAAGTCTATTTTCTCTAGTGCATCTACTTGAGCATTTGTGGAGCTTGAAGGTCTGCAAATATCATTGATCTTTGGGAACGATAACTCCCTTAGATTAGCATAACTGAGGAAGTGAAATATCTTCTGAAGGGTTGCGTTATTGGAGATGGTACTCAGCCATTTCATGTTGGATTTCAATTGAAGGTTGATTTGAGGGCTTGTATTTGGTGAATAAGGGTTTCGAATTCATCCCAGCTCAAAATTTGGTACTGCAACCGCACAGTACGACCCAGGTACGACCTGCAGCAGGGACAGTACGGTAGTGACAGCAGGGCATTCTTGGGACAGTCCAGTCCTCCTTTCTCAGCATTTCATAATCGGAGTTCAAGGAGCGATTTCCAGGTTCCATTGCATTGTTTTTGTTGTCAATTTTTATGATAGAAGTGCACAGTTGTAACAGTCATTTATGTATTCAGAAAACAGTCCATTGTAATCAGACATTGCTATCTTGTAGTTGGATTGATATAGTAGAGAAGGTGCATTGCAAGGTCATTGTTCATGTGTGATAGTTTATACATTCTCTTGTCATAAATTCAGTGCTCATGTGTAAGAGTTTGTAACAGTCATACATTTTTAGAAAATTAGTCTACTGAACAATGCAATCAGAATTTGGGAAATTCATGATATATTAGCATTGAAGTCCTTGCATGAATATTTAGAGTTTCATTATTGTTTATTGTGTTACATTTCAATATTGGTATTGTTATCTCAATTGTACTTGATGCTCAAAACAACTATCATATTGAAACACTACATCACAAACAAAACAATTCAGTGCATGCCAAGTGTTTGACAAATTATCTCAGTTCAGATTTGGGGTTTATTAGTGGCCTTTATAGTAAGGGTCATTACAGTACCTGCTTGCACGGTTTGTTTCATACAGAGGATTAATATGCAAAGGTGAAGTCGGGAATGGGCAAGGACAGTTTAAGAGTTATGAATGCTACCCCCAGTTGAGTATGCACAGAATTGAAGACTATAAAAGAGTGAATGATGCATTCACTATGTACATCACACGGATGCTGCAGGGCGGAATCCACAGAAGATTGTCCAAGGAGGCAACAGAGTTAATAGAGAAATATGGATCGTGGTATATACAGTTTCCCACTTTCACATACCTCAGGATTCATGGGTTTCAATCTGAACCCTACAGGCTTCCTAGGTATCCTACTGACAGAATGATATTGTTGGAAGTGGTAAGACAACTTCTAGAGTTCAATGTTATCCAGAGAGAGAAGCACAGGACAGGAATGACATTCCCTATTTCAGTTGGGAAGACGTCAGAGGTCTGCCAATCCGTCATAGCTGCCAGCACTGCAGGTGAGGAGATTGCATTCTACAGATTTGCTACCTACAAGAAAAGAGAAAGATTTGATCCAGACAAGAAGGTCGGAAGGATCAGAGGAGAGAAGTTCACTCACAAGGTTGACATAGAGGATTATTGGGCTAACTTAATGGATGAACAAGCAGTAAAGAGAAGAATGTGGTCCAGAATGTCAGTGGATTTCATGAGGAAGTGTGGACTTTTCCTCATCCCTGATCAGGTATTAGATGATAGAGATCATACACACCCACATTATGAGAATGAAATGAAGAAGGCAATCCTATTGCCAAATTGGTCAGAGTCAAAGGAGACTGATCTGAATATATTGATGAGAGAAGTCTTGAATTTCTCCCGCACATGGGTAGATATGCAGATGAACAGATTAGTTGACATGGGTGTTCCCTTCACTTATGAGACGATGAAGACGGAAGAGTCTACTTCCGAGGATAATCGGAGGACTGTCAGTGATGTCAGGATTCATGCAGACGAAGAGAGTCAAGCTCCCAAAAGAAGGAAGAACATGCATGGAGAAGTCAAGGCTAGAGAGAAGAAGATTGAGGATGTGAAGAAGAAACAGAAGACTATCATTCCTTCACCCCCTCCCAGTGTCTCATCAATCGAAGTGATTGAAGTAACAAAACAGAATAAGGAGACTCAGCAGTGTTCCAACACAGTGATACTACCAGAGAATACTCAAGAATTTCATGCCACAACAACATCTGCACCTCCTAATGAGAATGATGACCAGCCAGGATCCCCTACTGTCCTTTTGGAAGTTAGTTTGGGAAATGATGTATATGATTGGACCAGGAATAATCCTGATGATAATGATGAAGTTATCTCGGCACTGAAGGACCTTGATCAAGAAATATGTCTTGATGATGGTATGGAGATGACCGCTATTCCTGAATGGTTGAGGAAGAGTATGGAGAAAAGTAAACAAATGATAGAAGTACAGCCTATTGAGGATATTGATGACTACCTAGCTAAGAGTGTTAAGAAGAAAGAGCCCAAGAGAGCGGAGATTTTGTCGCACATAGCTAGAGATGAGACAGGAATGCGGATTGCACAGATTGCTGTTCCTAGAGCAGGCGTGATAGTGGACACTGCTACTCCCATGGATTTCCAGATCACTTCAGTTGCCCTTGGTCGTCCATCCGCAGGGCAGAAATTTCAGGAGATTGGTGACAACCTCCAAGCAATCAATGCCAAGTTAGACACAGCGATTGCGGAGAATGAAAGGTACAAAGAAGAAAATATTAGACTCAGAGAGTATATTGCAGGGACAAGGCGTGGGGATCCCACCCTTATTTCCCCTATTGCAGTTGACCATGGAATACATTCACACTGCGAGGTAGCGAGAGGTACACACTCCAAGGTGGAAAAGTGGATTGAAAGCACAAGAAGGCAGGCAGATGATTTCCTTACTCAGTTTGTCCAAGCATATGATAAGACAACAACGCTTGTATTCAGAATCCAGTATTTGGAGGGAGTTTGGGAAGAATTCCGGCCTATCCAAGAGAAGACTATTCCACACCTCCTGGCATTGAAGAAGGTTCCTCATTCCATTTTGGTCAGCGAGAACATTGTGCACAGTGGAGACATATATAATTTCCATGGCTGGTATTGTGCACTAGCTTTGAAGAAATCAGCTTATGAGAATGCCCAATCGAGTTGTATGGAGATGGAAGGATTAATTCAGGACATTCAGATGAAAATCCTTGCCTCGATTGAGGAATTATTGGGTGTTGATGTTAGTGATGCTAGTGGTTTACACTTAGCCGAATTAAGAGACAAGATAAAATTTATGTATTTTTGCTAGTTGGACCCTTTGCAGAAGAGTCGGATAGATGACTTGGTCTCTTTGTTGATTCATGTTCATAATTCGTAGAAGCTCATACCTGAATGGGAGAACACTTTGAATGCTTGCTCGGATTCATTGGATGTGATTGATTTACAGCAGGATACCTTGCCTAGCGTTTCCATGGAGGAGTTAGATTCAGTTTTGGCTAGATTCTTGGAGTATGCTAGGAGAGAGAGAGATGCAGGGAGGAATCTTCTAGAAGATTCTCTATATGATGACTAGGTATCTTTCTATTGGGCCATATGTTGGTGGCACCATTTTTGATGTAACCCTAATTAGGGCAATTCTAGGGTTTTGTTGGCATGATCTCGGCTGTTGATCTTAGATCAATCTGGGCCATCCATTTTGTAAGAGACTCTATATATGCCCCTTTGTCTCTCATTTGTAAGAGAGAGTTTTTGTAGAATTGTTGGTATATGCTACAACTATTTGAATCCTAATCATTGTTCAATTGTTGGTGATTTTGCTCTTCAAGTGTTGTATTTGCATTCATGGTTCTCAATTCCTCCAAGTTAGATTAGAATTTAGATTAGAATTTATTTTCATGTATGTTAGATTGAATGGAAGATTTGTTGAGTATATTTGTGTGGAATCCTTAATCCATACCACTAGCCTCTTTCCGCTCGTAAGTGCGCCTTGTGTGGTCAACTGGAGTTTGAGTAAGCATAACTTCAACTATTATGCGTCTGTTGACAAGCATCAACTTGGATGGTGTCTACGTTTGATAGTAATAGTCTGAAAATCATTAAGTATACCTTCGATGATTGCACTAAGCTTGTGTCAATACCTGATTGTGAGACCTTGCCTGGTTTGATTCCACTAAATGCATTCACCATTTCCTACATTCCTAGGATTAGAATAGATTTCCTGAACCCTATTCTTTTTCCCCCTTTTTTAGTAAGAAGTAAATCCAGAGCCTTATTGATAAATCTTAAGTTGTCAGCACACCTATTCCACATCATTCATGATAATCCAAACATTTGCGTAAGTCCCCAAAGTGAAACACAGCAATTCACATCAACCACTGAACTTACCCACTCGTCAAGACCTGACATGTAGAAACCTTGGAATCACATTAGTTGATCTCATCCTTAGCATCTGAGGTGATTTTGTTCAAGAGAGGGTAAATTACTTTGGTAATTTATTCTGTATTGTTATGTGCATAAATAACACATCAACACTACGGAAATACAAGAATATGAGTCAGTGCATACATTTGACTCTTGGTTGAGGAGCGTTGCAACATAAAGATACCCCACATCAAGGCAAGCAATTCGAGTCTAAGCAAGGATCAATGTAAGGTGGAATGTTACATCACAAAGGGAAGATTTCCAAATTAGGAGAAGAGGATATGAAATGCAAATGTGATCAAGATAGATAGTTTTAGAAGAGTTAAGCAAAGTTAGAAAACCAACTTGATCACAAAGAGGATACAATTTGGGAATATGCCCCATCAACATAACATTGAGCAAACTAGATAATGTTGAGTATCAAGAGATATTGCTCAAGATGGAGGTCTTCCTTGCTATGATTTACATGATGAGCATGCTGAGTTGGCACCCAGTTACATTCAACCAATTAGGAGATTCCAAGTCGGCATGTCTAGGTTCAATGTATCATATTCATTTAGCGAAAGGAGCAAGTGACACATGGTATTGCATTGGAGTTTGTTCAGCATACCTAATCTCAATTCCTATTGGTGCACATTCAAAGGACATGTGCCCATCGAGATGTAATTATTTCATTGGTCAAATGGAGTTAGTTGTTTTTAACCCTAATTAGGGTTTTATCTTGTAATCTTGGCCATTGATTCATAGTCAATCCAAGCCATTGAATTGTAAGGAGACCTCTATTGCAGATTTTGTCATTGATGTCAATTGTTGAGTCTCAGGAAAATGTTTTTGGTTTGTAATTTCAATTGAGCTGCTTGCTTACTTGGTTGAGCTGCTTGCCTGTTTGGTCTAGCTGCTTGCCTACTTGGTTGAGCTGCTTGCTTGTTTGGTTGAGCTGTTTGCCTGCTTGGTTGAGCTGCTTGCTTGTCTGGTTGAGTTGCTTTGGTGTCTACTCCAGCTGCTTGGCTGTGTGTTTCAGCTAGTTGGCTTACTTAAGCTGCCTATGTGTCGGCCTCATTCTTCCTTGTGTTACGTTAGCCTAACAAGTCATCCGTTGAATTTTCAAGAGGATAGGATCTTCGGTATTTTATTTTTTATATACTCCACACTATTGTTAGGACTTCAATTTTTGATTTGATGTATTTCACTTTCAGCTGGTATAGTTTCATTTTAGATGGATTTTATTGGTGTGTTGGAGCTAAAGAAAAAACGCTTAAATTTTTGGACATTATGCAATTGTTGAAAAATGGAAGTCATTATTCCCGTGCTTGTGCGTTTCTTATTCTCATTTGCCAGGTGGACTTATGTGGAGGTTTGGTTTGGTTTCTTTTGGAGATTAAAATTCCTCTATTCGATATGGCTGGAGTCTTTTGGCATTTACGTGGAGAGATTATTGAGTGCCTGACATACAATTAGAAGGTAGCATTGGCAAATCATTTTTTTTTTGTTGTGCACAAAACTGTTTTCTTGTATTCCTGTGGCTTCTTCTTTGATGATTTTTATGGGCTGCAAAAAGGTGTTGTGGAGGATGTAATGTTTTTTATTAATGAATCCAATGGTTTTAGTGTGAAAAATGTTGTTAAAAAAGTTATCGAGTTGTTGGTACGTGTAGTAATTCAATTTATCTTCAGAAATGGTGAAGTTATATGTAACGCTATTTATTAGTTGAGTTGATCTTCAGAAAAAAGAAGTAATGAATTACGCAACCCTTGAAAACAATTTTTAAAAGCATGTAAAACATTATGATGTGTGTGTATGAACAAAAACTGTGCATTTCTAACAGGTCGGGGATGCCTGATTTTAAAAAAAAAAGTTTGAAGACTTTACTCATGTTAATGAAGATTTCTGGGTAGACGCACTCTTTGCACAGATAGTTTGTGAAAATGAGGAGATGAAACATCGTGGAAGACTATTAATTCTACAACAGTGTTAATCATCTCGTTGAGTGTTTTTATGTTTATCCGAATAGGCATGGACATTATTATATATTTCAAGATCTTTTTGTTTTGAGAGGTGGGGTAGACATATAGTTTGTTAGATGCTACAGTAATGTGTCTCTGAAAAAATATGGACAACTCTATGTGTATGTAGCACATATTTGGTGTTGGGTATTTATGTTTTGAGTGGAAGTGAAGGAGCTTAGTGTGTGAAGAGAGAGTGCCGTGAGGAGTTAAGAACGTAAGATAATGCTTTCTGTGTTGTGAATGTCTTTATGATATTAATTCTTTGCATGGTTTCAAAATACACGTTATTGTAGTGCATCATTAATGGTTCTATGCACAGTATTTAAGAAAAGTTTTATCAAATCTTGTTGTTGAACACAATTTGGAGTTGGTTCTTTAGCATAACGTAGGGTTGGTTCTCTTTGAGAGTTGGTGCTCTCTGTGGGTTGGTGCCAATTGGGTTGTGTTGGCGTTTCTAAAATCGCATTGCAACGACTCTATCCGGCCAACGTAGAATAGAATGTTCTCGATGAGTATCCTATCCTCTCTTGTATAATGAAGCCCTAATGCTGTTTTTAATCGATCAAAAGGGACAACCTCAAGGTTCCAAATGTCAGTTCTTGATTGCAGGATAGCTCAACGGTCGATGTGTTTTGCTGGGAGCACAAGGGGACTTACGTTTTGCAACAGACTGGTCTACATCTGATTCTCGAACTGGGAAATAAAAGCAAAGGAGAAGGGTTTAGGAGACCTAAAATTAATAAGACTGGTGTGTAGGTAGACATATTCAACATAACCAATCCCTGCTTGGCCAGAATAACTCACAACCTTGCAAGAACGATGCAATATTCAAGGGGACTTAGAAGATTTTCAGACTGCAGATGCATGGCTAAGCACCCAATTCTGGCGCAACTCAGATGGACACCTGCAATTGAACTAAACACAATTTTAATGGCTCAGACTAACCATACACAGGGATACACAATCAACATATCCCCAATGTTATGAACCTGAATCCATCAAATACCTGCACACCAAAAAAGATCTATCTAAATTGCTGAAGGAAACCATGCAAATAGACTAAAACCAAGATGATAAACACCAAATTAATGTCCATTATATTGATTCTAGCTGCTTATTACAACAATTCTGCAGCATTTCTACTCTATTCCTAACTACTAAATTCTAACCTTCTAACAATCTAACATATTCTAGCTGTCTACAAAAAAACTCTAACAAGAATCTAACCCTTTACAAAAGAAAGGCCTCTGCCTTTTATAGATTTTACATATTGAATCAGTGGGCAGGATTGACTGCATCCAAGGGCCCCGATCTGCCTTCCAGAAGCATGGCAGCTTTAACCCATGCCCACTCAATTCTCAGTTATCCACCCAACCACTATCTCAATTACCTACAACTGCTTGGCTTCAATTACCATAGTGAGTGACAGGGATAGTAGGTTCATGAGTTCTTTCTGGCAAGAACTTTTCAGGCTCGTAGGCATAGAGTTGACACCCAGCACTAGCTCCCACCCCCAGACAGATGGGCAGACCGAGATAGTTAATAAGTGGGTTGAGGGGTATTTGCGCAACTATGTGTCAGGACAATAGAAGGCATGGGTGTGTTGGTTGTACTTGGGCGAGTATTGTTATAATACTACACACCATATGTCTATTGGTATGACTCCTTTCAGAGCCCTCTATGGCTAGGATGGACTATCTTTTGTGGATTTGGCTGTAGGTGACAGCAGGGCACCTTTGGCGCAGGATTGGTTACAGGAGAACCAGGATATTATGAGATCTCTTAGGGAGAATTTGCAGCATGCACAGAATCAGCAAAAAATCTACGCTGATCAACATAGGACTGAGAGGGCATTTGAGGTGGATGACATGGTTTTCCTATGTCTGCAGCCTTACCGGCAAAGCACCCTTAAAAGGGGTGGGGCTGAGAAGCTTAAGCCTTGGTTTTATGGGCCATACAGGGTACTCAGGCATGTTGGAGAGGTTGCCTATGAGATTGAGTTACCACCTGACAATCGGATTCATAATGTGTTCCACATGTCCTGTCTGAAAAAGGCACTAGGGCAACATATTGTAGCATCCACTGATCTACCTCCCTTGGATGAGGAAGGTAAGTTGGCTTTGGTTCTTGAGGAGATCGTGGAGGTGAGGGAACGTCGGCTGAGAAGCAGGGTAATTCGGGAGTACTTGGTCCGCTGGAGGGGTCTCCCTATAGAGGATGCCACTTGGGAGGAAGAGGCTATTTTACAGCATCCAGCATTGCAGTTGCTTGTCGGCAAGCATATCCAAGAGGGGAGGACTGTCATGTCCCCTCTTTAGTTTGTCTAGTAGAGACATGTGAGTTAGCCTATTATGGGGGTCTTGTAGGCTGGCAGTGGTGGATAGAGACTCACACAGGGTATTCAATATCTAGAGTTGGTGTTTCAGGCAGTTTGTGGGCCGTTGGGAGCAGTTCCTTGATTTTAGGGAGATTCCCACTTTTTAGGAGGTTGTGGTAGTTTCCATATTTGAGGTTCCACGTGACCATACCATGGTTTCAGTTTCAGGAAGATTGGGTGTGTTTCCTAGTTTCTAGGAGCATCCCTAGATTTTAGGGATGGGACTGCCAGTTGGCCCATCTTGTTCGGCATCAGTCACAGACATGTGACAAAGTGAGATTCAAAGTGAGATTCATGTTTGGTTGGTTATTTTGGGCTATTATTGGATCTATGGAAATATTTTAATATATTTAAATATTTCCTAAGTTAGCGATTAAATAAATTAAAATAAGGCTATGTATATAGCCATTTCGGAGTAATAAGGGGTTTTTGGCTTCATCTGGTTTGATATGCCTATATGTTATAGCTCGTTGGAAAGGTCTTGAACTTTGCTACATGATTCTCACCTCTCGGAGTCTTTTTGGATGCTTGAAGCTATTTATTCGCAATAAAGTGATATTTTTCTATAGTTTGATGCCATAATTGGGAAAGTGTCACTTTAATTATAAAGCGCAAGCTTTATTATTCTTTAGGGTTCGACTTGCAAAGGGAAAGGAGTTATAAGGAGATGAAAATCTAATTGATAGCATCTTTGATCATTTTGAAACTTGCGAATTTGGGAATTGCTCTGGATGAGTGATTTTGGTCTGGGATAGGTCTGAACTTGCTGGGACGTAGCCCTCAGCAGGAGTTGACAGTGGATTTATCCAGGATTGCACAGAGATTGTCAGAGGTAGAAGACACATCTTCTTGGCCTAAAGATTCAGCGTGCATATTGGGGGTTTCAACAGGGCGGCTGGTCTATTACAGCTGGCACGTGATTTGCAGCATCTTCCACGCCTCCTTTGCAACCATGTCTTGTTTGTATGTTGGCTTGAAGGGTTGTATTCAGCTTATTTGGTCTTCCTTGTTCGTTGCCAGTAATATTCCTCCATCTGACATCAATCCAGATTGAGAACAACTCCAAATAAATGTATGGATTCTTGCTGAATACAAAACTAGGTTATTTGCCTGGTATGATTTGCAGTATTTTCAAATTGCTTAAGTGTTCTTACATATGAAGATTGTTTACTGTTTTATTTCACAGTTGTTGCTATTTATCAATTACTTTACTTATAACATCAAAACCCAAAAAGAAACAATCCCTTTCTGCAACTTTTGTCTATTCTATAAGATCACCGGAAAATTACAAAAATATAGTATGTTTAATTAAGAATTTACAGCAGCAACAGCAAAAGGATCCATTTGGGATCTTTCAAAATCATGCCAAAATCAAGTGGAAAAGTCTTTGGGTGATGAATGACATCCTTGTCATCTATTAGTACTTTTTTGGTGCACCTAGACTTTTTTAAACACACATGTGACCTTTTCGGGCCGCTTTGATGAACAGTGAAAAAGTAGTGAAAAATTGGTCAGAGTTTTGAGTTGTAAGCATTTGGAGCAACTTATACTTTATGCCGTTGGTTAGGTTGTTGGGAGTAAGAGTTAGAGAACTCATGTTGTATGTATGTGTAATGGAGGAAGTTTGAAGCTCTAACTCCTATGAGAAAATATAATGTAAATTGTTTGGGATCAGAGTTCAGGGATACCTTGGAACAGGTACTTGGGAGAAGAAAGGGGCTGAAATTTGACTGTAAACGAAAAGGAAAAGAGATCGGCGAGGTTTTAGGGAATGAGGGAAGGTATGGAAGTGATACAAGAGAGAAGGGAAGTCTGCAATCCCAACTCTGACAAATGCTTAATTAAAGCATGTTGCAGATTGGGGTTGGGGGAGGAATCAAATGAGATATCTTGGTTAGGGATGGTTTGACTTCTCGATCCGAAACACTTAGGAATCTGTTTTTATCAAAGATTAGGATGATAAGGTGGAGAAGCATTGTAGGTAGGTATGCCTAGAAATGTGAGTGTATATATATATATATATATATGTTTCAACAAGTAACATCCTATGGAAAATGCCCCTTCATCTGCATATTTTCATTCATTCTTGAAACCCGAAATGAATGAAAATATGCAGATGAAGGGGCATTTTCCATAGGATGTTTCTTGTTGAAACATGTATATGTATACACACACACACACAGATATATATATATATATATATATATACATACACACACACACACATATTTACACATATACATGTATATACATACATAAACGTATATGTATATACACACACACACACATAACACACACACACACATAACACACACACACACATATACATATACATACATATACGTATACATATATATGTATATACTATTACACACACACACACACACACATATACACATCTATGTGTGTGTGTGTGTGTAAAGTCACCATATTGAGAGATAATCCTTTATAACTAATGACAGTTGGATACATCACATGGGAGAGCAATGGTGATTTGATGTTAGCTTTTTTAGAGATATACATACAAGTTTCTAATCGACCAGCATCCAGTGGTTACATTATTTTATTGAATATAATTTTCCCTTAGTGGCTTCATGTTTCACATTGTTAGGAAGGCAGAAGGCTTCATATCTCCAATAACTATTTTGTGTAAATATATTCGTATGCTAAATGCCAAATGAACTGCTTTGTTCTTTCTTTACAAAATTGCTTCTTCGTTAAATAATTCCTTTGCTGCTGTATTTTGTTTTGCATATGAATTGGGCTGTAAGTTTTTTTTGCTTGAAATTTAAGCCTCATTTTGCTTCAACATTTGACAAGTGTTGGCTTTTGGTGATATCTTACTGTTTGTTTTCCATTTTTTTTCATATCTAATGATGTATTCAAAGATTGAATGTATCAAATTATTCCTAGGTTGTATAAATTTAGACAGTAATTTTATTGGGCCTTTTCTTTGTCAAAAGTATGGTATTCAGATCATAAGCTTGTTAGACATTGAGTGCATCATTTCCAGTTTCCTAGATAATGAATTTAGGCTTTATAATAAAACCCAAAATTTCTTGCTAAAAATTACTTCAGTTTTTGTTGCCATCCATTTTTAGCCTTCTACAATCTCGTAACATGGTTATTTTCCTGATGTGCATCAGGCACTTCTGCAGAAACATCAATAGCAAGTGCCAAGAAAGATGTTCTAAAAGCATTGTCTCAAATAATAGACCCTGACTTTGGGACTGACATTGTTTCATGTGGGTTTGTAAAAGACATAGAACTGGATGAGATCTCTGGAGAGGTACCATAATTGGATATTCTTTTAATTTTAATCCATAATGTTTGAAGCAATTCTCTACAGTAAATTGTGTTTTGACAGGTTTCATTTAGACTCGAGCTAACGACACCTGCGTGCCCCATCAAAGATATGGTACTTCAAATGCAATTTTCTCAAAACTAGTTTGATTTCCTCTTTGTATAATATAACAGAGAACTTGTGCTCTTAATTAAGAACAAACGGGTGCAAACATTGCTTTTCCTGAATATGGCAAGGTAGCTGTCCTTCACGCATTATTTTGTTTAATTAGATTCATATATTTCACGCATGTACAACTCAAAACACAAATTCACTATATCCATAATAAAAAAACACTTGTTATGATGGGATATTCTGGCTTTTGTTTTGTATTGTTCAGTGTTTCTGTTTGTGTATGTAATCCTTTTCTCCATCACCATTAACATGCTATACTCAAAGAATTAATGGCTTTACCTGTTTTCATGTGAATATTTTGTTGGATGCCATATACCTGAGCATTTGGTTTGAATGGCAGTTTGAACAGCAAGCAAATGATGTAGTGGCTGCATTACCTTGGGTGCAAAAAGTTAGCGTGACAATGTCTGCACAACCTGCAAAGCCTGTTTTTATGGAGGAAATGCCAACAGGCTTGAAAGCTGTTTCTAACATTATTGCTGTTTCTAGTTGCAAGGTATGTTATTTTGCCCTTCAATGCGGTGTATATTTCAATCTCTGCACATTATTTTCTTGGGTTTAGTCTATTATGAAATTTGTGAGAGGTACTATTGTTAATATAGAGATTATGGTGGTTCTTTGTCTGCTTTCCCCTACTACTCTGATCACAGGTGCTTGGCCCTTTTTCTTCACGAGTTCACTAGGTTCAGGCATAGATCTTTCTGTGGTGGATCTAGATCTACTAAATTGATGACTTCTTTCAATCAATCGTAGTTGGAGGTGTTAAGTGTGCTTTGGATACTATTGATTCACTTACAGATGGGGACAGATTGTTGAGGCATTGCCCAACCTTGCAATCTACAATGTCTGAGGATCCTTAGTACCCTGACACTCATTCTAATAGTTGTGGATCCATCTCTTCTCAACGTTGGGGAGCCTCTCACACCTCTTTTTCATGGCAAATCTCAGGGGCAAGCTCACATTATCAGTATTTTTCCTATTACTATTGAAACTATTGATTCACTTACAGATGGGGACAGATCAGTGAATGTTAAGTGTGCTTTAGATACTGTTGATTCACTTGCAGATGGGGATAGATCAGAGAGGCATTGCGCATCCTTGCAATCTACTATGGCTAAGGATCCTCAACACCTTGATACTCATTCTAGTGGTTGTGAATCTATCTCTTCTTAATGTTGAGGACCTTCTCACACCTCTTTTCCATGGCAAATCTCAGGGCAGCCTCACATTACCAGTTTTGCCTCACATTACCAGTTTTCTTTCCTATTACCAGCAGTTTTTTGCATTTGACACTTAGGAGAGGTCTAATATAGAATTGTATGCTTGCCTATAATTGTCCAACTTGAACCCCTTAGCCCTAGACTTTCTCCAATGAACTATCATAGACTTTGTAATGGTATTCCTACAGTGACTGATGATGGTATCTTTTTCTCATGCATCACAACCCTGAACATTGACACTGTTGGTTGAAAATTTTGTACATCTGGGAAGGCAAGCAAAATTATGGTTTCAGTCACAGCGTGTGAGTTAAAAAGTCTCCTAATTCTAAGGGAAGGCTCCCCCTTTCCTACTTCTTCTAACTATTACAAATTAACTATAACCTATAAATACTAATTTAACTTGGGTGGGACAACATCCTTTTCTTTTTTTCAGAAACATGATATTCTTTTCTCTTTTTTAAGAAAAGAAACTACAACTTAGAGTAACAAATTCAAAAACTTTCAGGGAATTTCAACAATTACAAAAAAACTTATTCAATAGGAAGCGAAGTTTCCATAAAAACACAAAGTCTTCCGTCGCTTCCCTGAGATGGGAAAATAGAAACAGAAGCCTAAAGTCTTCAACTCTTCTACTATCATATCAACCTTCTAAGATGATTATTATGGTAACAACGTACAACATACAACAACTAAAGTCTGTCAATATAATGCACTTATATATTGTAATGAACAAGAATAGTTACAAGCACAAAGTCTGGTAGCTTCTTTCTATCATGAACACTCAACTATACTAATTTAACCCTCACTATTTGCAGCACAAAGTCTGCAAGAAATCAGATTAAAGCTCTTTCCAACAACCTTACTAGAATCTCAAGTATATGCGGACAAATATATCACTGTGACATAAGAACACAATGAATATATGAACAAAGTATCAACACAAAATCTGAAAACTCAAATGTTCTCATTGTATTGCTTGAGAGTCAATTTTACAAGTATAAAACACAAAGTTTTTATCGCTGTAAATTTCTACAGAGTTTTTCTTGCTTGCCAAAAATATTCATATTACATAGAACACCCTCCTATCCTATACATAGGAGAGGGGCTAAGAGCAAAAAGTGGGAGAAGTCCAACTAACTAAGACTTATTCCACAATTAATTGACTTATTCCAAATTACAGTTCTACTGTCTTTCAACTTGTAATTGTTTTCATGTGATTACAAGTTACAAGAATACAAGTAATGTGATTACTTGCAATTACAACTTTTGATATCACATGTAATTTGTCAAAGAGAAACTACATCCTTCAATAAAATAAAAACATGATTCAAGTGTTTGGAGACACTTCTTGTTCCTTCCTATTTTTCACCATGAAAGCTTGGAATTTGTGAATTGACTCCTGCAATTCATTAGGATCTGGACCCGCTGTATTTCATGCAACAACAACACTTTTGATGATGACATCCAAATATCTTATTGTTGTTTTGCCCTCGAGGGGTGTGTGTGCATTTAGTGCGTAACAATACAGGAATATAGAAAAGGTAGCAGTACACAAGGACACAAGTGAGAAGAACTCATATGTCTGTATTCATTGATTCCACAATACCAATACATTCAAAGCATAGTTTCCCTTCCGCTTATAACATATATTGAAATAGAAGCCCAAGTACATATATATAGGTGTCGATATAGGTTGTTCGGTGCCAACTGCTGACAACCATCACGTAACCACCAACCCTTAACACACGTAACATTCTAATTACAATATGACATAATTACCCAACAACAATTGTTGCTACTCTATGTTCCTCAAGAACAATTTGCATCTTATCAAGAAAGACTTGATTACTTACAAATTTATTGATTGAAGCTATTGTGAACTATTCAGATTTAAGCTCCTGATGAAACCTTGACACCAACTCAGAGAGTATCACATCTTCAGGAAGCAGTTTTTCATCTTGACTTATTACCTTGCAGAACATTTTCTCAAAACTAGAAATAATATCTTGCTCCGCTTCAATACTCATTTCTAAAGCGGCTTCCACATCTTTAATCAGGTCCTTGACAACCAATGATTTATTGATCATGAGCTCTTGAAATTCAATGTACCTTTCTCTAGTTGGTATTATAGTGTTGTTGCACAGGATCTCTAACTTCACTTGATCTAGGATCTCTAACTTCACTTGATCCATCTCATGCCAAATTTTCAAATCCTTTTCCATAGATTCTAGACTTTGCTTAAAAGCTTCAAAAGTCTGGTTTAGCTTCATCTTTGCTATTCTCATATTGATCAATACCTGTAGAGCTTTCTTTACCACTTGAGTACTTCGATTTGCCGGTTGATCTGCCCAGGGATCAATAACTTTTGCCTTTTGCGCAGCTCTTTCAATTTGTTTTATGGATTCTTTGGAAGTGAAAGAAGTCAAGGGATCAACTTTTTTCGAAGATTTAGTGATCTTTTGAATCATTGAAATGAGTTGTGCATTCTCAAAAAATTTCAATCAGATTTAGCAAGGGATAACACAGGGAAGTGCATGAATAGGTTTGACAACACTCTCAAACGATGCCAATAGGTCTGAACTCTGAAGTCTTCCTCAATCAGTCACTAATGACTGGTAACAACAATCTAACACTTTCTAACCTTAAGAACAAGAAGGAAATAGCAGAAAATGTTATGAAAACTTTGAAATCAGCAACTGTGGTGGTACAGTGGTGGAATATATGATATTTGGTAGCTCTATGCCACCATGAACATCAACAACATTAGTTCTCCTCAAAATGGCAGTTGAAAACATGAATTACAGTAGATCAAATGGCTGAAATATCCCACAAACAACAACAAATAATCTGAATCCCTAGACGCTTTCATGATGATGGCTATAAACAATGATCAAAGGCTGGGTGCAATAATAAATGGCTGAAAACGTCCAAAATAGCAGATCCAATGGGGACAGTCCTAAAATGATGAAAAAATCAATACATGATGTAAAAATTAGTGATACAATATGAGCACCAAAATTTTTGTTCACAAATCCTCAACAATCGTCATTAATTCAGCACAACTGTGATTCTTGGATGACATCACCTCCAATGGATAAGAAGGTTTTCATCCTTGAATCCAAATATGGAAACCAAGAGGGTTTTCTCCTCGAATCCAAATATGGGAATCAAGAGGGTTTTCCTCTTCTAATCCAAATGTATATATTTGTAAATTTTGTTAGTTTTAGGTTTAAGTAGATCTCAAGGAGCTTACCAATATATTTTGTAGAATGGTTCTACAACACACACTTCCATTTTATGTTGTCATGAAAGTGACAAATTAAAACACTAACAATTTCAGAGCTACGTTTTAATTAAAATTTTGGCTGTTTTAAGTGCATTGTTTTAACCAACATGCAAAATGGTCACAAACAATATTTGGAAACCATGTTTTAACAAAGTTTGGTTGTTTAAGTGCGTTAATTTCTCTACATAAGTAAATGTGTTGGGCGATTGATAAATATAAACTTTCCTAGCTTCTAAAAGTTAGATCTTATTTTGCCAATTTATTTCTAAACACAGGGAGGTGTAGGTAAGTCAACTGTTGCTGTAAATCTAGCCTACACATTGGCTGGGATGGGAGCAAGAGTGGGCATATTTGATGCAGATGTTTATGGGCCAAGTTTACCAACAATGGTTTCTCCAGAGAACCGTCAATTGCAAATGGTAGTTTCTCTTATTTCTAGAATATAACATGTAAATGTGGAATTATTTTATCAATGAGATATTTTTTAGTTGTTTGTTGCATTAGCTACCATGCAATTACTAATTCAACATGTAAAATTATTTATTTGTATTATTTTCAGGTGCCAGAGACAAAATCTATAATCCCAACAGAATATCTAGGTGTAAAGCTGGTGTCATTTGGATTTGCTGGTCAAGGTCGTGCTATAATGCGTGGACCAATGGTTTCTGGAGTCATTAATCAGCTTCTCACTACAACTGAATGGTATGCATAACAGATACTATGTCTTTTAACAATTCTTTTCTGTTATTTCATTTTTTATGTAATCAAAGGCAGGTCAAGTTTACACAGAGATTAAGAGTAATGGATGATTCTGCCATAAAATAAAAATACCTATTTAACATCAAAGCAAAGGAGACAATATTCATCATAACTAATGTTAAAAGTAGACATTTGCAGTCTGCTTAAATTTAATCTAAATTCCTATGCTATTGTAGGAAGCTTAGAGGACACTCAAGTGTAGTTGTTATCGTTCTCACCAAGTAGCCTATATTTTATTAAGACACTGAAATAAATTTGATTTCATTAAATTATTATCATTTTGAAAAGGTATTGAATATATTGATAACTTTTACTCATACTTATGTACACACTTATGTAGCATGAAATCATTATTGGCCTACTATTGATTGCATGTGCATTAATATTTGTTTGATAACTGCTGTTATAGCTCTTTTAAATATCTTTTTCTTGCCTGCATAGTTATAAGGAACACGTATGGCTGAATATGTGTTATCACTGTTAGTAGATGACAGTGTCAGCATAGATTTGAAACCCAATGAGCAAGTCGCCAATTTGTGAGTAGAAAGTGGCTGGCAATTAATCACTGAAATACTTGCCACCGAGCATCAGGCAAGTACTGAAATACTTTTCTTATTGTTAATGATATCCAGAAATAAGTCAGACATGCTATAATAACAATGAAACAACTATAACAACATGTTGTGCGTTTAGCACACACGCCCCGTCTTTAACAGGGACCCCCCGTATTTTGTTTGTCTGCCCAATAGATAGAGAAACGTTCACATCGCGATTTAAAGACTTGGAGATTTCGAGCAATGATGCTTATCGTGCGATGTGGGGGGTTTGAAAACTTTCAAGCAAACAATGAAGACGTTTATGCTAGATTGGAGTTGGTATTCTTCTTTTGACTTTGAAGAGTATTGGCAAACAAAATGTTCTTTGCGATTTGCAGAGACGTTGGAGATTTTCGGGAAATGAGTGCTCTTCGCTCATTTTAGGCTTTTAGGACTTTCTCTTTCGTTTTTGGCAAAGTGGATGAATTTGCGAGTTTTATTAATTTTTTGGCTTGAAGATCAATTTGTATGTTTTTCATACTTCGCGAATTTCGGCTCATTCGGCCGATTTGTGAGCTTCATTTCCGGTGTTTAGTGATTTTCGGCTTATCGACTCATTTTGTGAGCTTTTTCCATGAATTCGGCTAACTTAGTCTTTTAGTGCGACTTTGAACTTTTCGGGACTTTAAGTCATTTCGAGAGCTTTTCACAATTTTGTGTTTTAAGGTTACTTTGTGCATTTTTGGTGACTTCTTTTCGGCCTTTTGAAGGCTTTTGTAAGGTTTAGTGAACTTCAGCTATTAAGGACGTTTTGTGCGCTTTTTGAAATGAAGCTTACTTTTGGCATTTGCAGTGTTCTATTAAGGCTTAGTGATTTTTTGGCTTATTTAGTTGACTTGAAAGCTCTTTGCCCTTTTGGCGTTTCATCTATTGTCCTCATTTTTGTTTCCAAAAATGAAGGACCATAACATAAATTTTTTGTGAAAAAATGAAATTTTTTACTCTATGGCATGCTTCCCGAGGCAAAATTTCAACTAATCCTTGGACTGGCTTAATCCTCAGTCCATCCTCAAACTACATTTTGAATTTTGTTGCATTCTGGGTTCGTTTGCTATGTCTTTCCTTCAATTTAGGGTTTTAAAATCCCAACTGAAGGTGCAGAATTTTCCTTGAACTGCAAGTTTTAATGATTTCCATTGTTTTGGTCTTTGTAGGGAAATTTTTAGCTTATTACATGTGCACTTTATTAAAAAATGAAAACTTGTAATTTGTTTTAAATTTCCCCTTTATTGTTTTTGTTGTTTTTATTGTTTTTTGTCTTTTTTCAGTTAAAATAGGGATTTTTTAGTTAAGTTAATAAGTAAACTTGTAATTCTTTCCAAAAACCCCTACTTTAATGGTTTTTACATGTAATAGGGATTTTAAACCCCTATTACATGTGTGCAAGTAAATTATAACTTGTTTTAGGGGTTTTATTTCCCCTTTGCAAGTGATTTTAAACTTGCATTTCTCTCTCAAAAACCCGATTTTGCCTTGTAATCGAAAAAGTGACAATTTAAAACTTGCACTTTGGTCTAAAAAACCCGATTTTGCTAATAAAGTGATTTTTGACATTTTAAACTTGCATTTTGTTCCAAAAATCCCGATTTTGGCTTTGTTGGGGAAAAAGTGAAAATTAAAACTTGTTATATCTTCTAAAAAACCCGATTTTCACATGTTCCTGCAAATTCGAACTTGCTATTTGTCTCCAAAAACCCGATTTGCAAGAAAAACATTTTTGTTGAACATTTTAAAGAGAATTTTGTGGAGATTTTCTAGGAAGGAGAGGCGTTTGGGATTCCATCCTATTCTCATGCATTTGTAAATACTTATCACGCCATTTGGGGTTTGCATTTACTGATTTTGTGGTCTAAATCAGCAAACCTGTGGTTCCTTGGATCCATATTTTAGGTGGTTTTTTCTTCACAAAGCAGCAAACTCCTAAGGCGTTTTTGCCTCTTTTCCCTAGGCGTTGAAGGTGGATGAAGATTCGACCCTTTTTCATGCCATTTTATTTGCCTTTGCTGCCACGTTTTTCAGTTTTTGATGTTTTTCAAAAACGTGGCTAGAGTTTGGTATTGCGGTTTGTGTTTACTTAAGAGCTATTCTTCTTCATTCCAAAGATTGATTGCATTTTTGGAGAAGCATTTTCAGTTTCATTCAAGGTATTTTTTCCTTTCTTTCTTGTTTCATTTTATTATTTTCTTGTTTTCTTAGTTTTCCTTTCTAGGTGTATTTTTGTAAATATGTTGTTCTTCCCCTAAAAATCGGTTTTTGTGAGAGAGATTTTCTCCTTGGTATGCAATTTTTGAATTGCATTGTTCTTCCCCTTTTTCCCTCTTTACTTGTATTTGGGATTTTAAATCCTGATTACAAGTTGGCTGGAAATTTTTGTTCTTCCCTTACGGTTAAGGAATTTAACCATTTTTGGTTGAAATTCCAATTTGAAAAGATATGAAATACCCCCCCTTTCAAATTCGGGTTTTAAAAACCGGATTACATGTTGAAAAGTTCTTCCCGTTTTCATGTAATGTCCCTACTAGTTTGGGATCTTTGGCCTGCAAAACAGTTTGTTAGAATATAATAAACATATATACATAGAAGTAATCTAAATTGCAATCTAACTTAGAAATACTTAATTAACATGATCATGATTTTTATCTAATAAAAAAAGGATACGGAAGCCATACGGCAATATGTTCTTAGGCGGCTATGAAGCTCTCCCTCTTGGAACTGTTGTGACGTTTTCACACATCGCCCCATTGCAAATGGGGACCCTTGTTTTTTTGTTTTTTAGGGTTTTTTTTTTTTTAGGTCTTTTAGGGTTTTGTCAGTTGGCTTTTGCATTTTTGAGTGCTGTTGGGGAGATCAATAGGATAGCAGGTCCTGCTGGAGTGAAGTCCTGATCCTGAAAATTTGGCTAAGTCTGAAAGTCCTGATCCTGAAATTTGGCTAAGTCTGGAATGTCTTGATCCTGAAATTTGACTAAGTTTGGAAACTGAAAAACCTCCAAAAACTAGATTTTGCTATATAACTCCTGGAGGTCTGAAGCCACTCTCAAACATCCTAAAAGTATATATGGAATATAACTTAAAGTATCTTATACTTAAATGTTATATTCCATAAAAATTATCTTGATAGAGAGTTCAAAAAGTCAAATTTCGCTCCTGTCCTTCATTGAGGACCCAGAGCGAATTTCGCTCCTGTCCCTCTCCAAGGGTCCAGGGCGAAAAGGCTTATTTGAGTCATTCCTGGCCTTGTTTGGTCAGATTGAAACATCAAAGGCATGGTGAAGGACGAAATGAGCATGATAGAGCATCCAGACTTGATCAAAGACAATGAAATAATGGAGTTTTTGTCTACAAAGGTAAAAGCGCTCCTGTCCCTCACCAAGGGACTAGAGCGATTTTCTTTATATACACATTTTTAGACCTTTCTTAGACTTGAACTCTTATTCATGGCGTGTAACAAGATGATATCTTCCTTAGCCAAGACATTTCATGGTGAAAAGTGAAGCATTTTGGCCTAGAAGACAAAAGGCGCTCCTGTGCCTCACTGAAGGATCGGAGCTTGAATTTCAGATTTGCACTGTTCTTGCAGGATCAAGACAATTTTATGATTTGAAGAGACCAAGGAAAACATGATTTATCCATTGAATATAATTTGGAAGGCTAACAAAGGACGGATAAGCTTGGATTTGCAAAATCGCTCCTGTCCCTCTCCAAGGGACCGGGGCGAAAAACCTAATATCCAGTCCTTCTCGCCAAGTTTGGACAAATCTAAGCCAAGGCACGAATTTGAAATGATGTTTAAAATGCCTTGAGATTGATATGATCAAGAATTTGCGCAATGGATGCAAAAGGCGCTCCTGTCCCTCACTAAAGGACCAGGGCGATTTTTATAAAATCAACAATTTCCCTCCGAGATTATGCTAAGGCAAAGTTGAGCAAGATTGGAAAGGTCTTCTAAATCATGATGAACAAAGGTTTGACTCCAAAAACTTGATGATCCTAGGCCAAATGCAAAAGGCGCTCCTGTCCCTCACTGAAGGACCAGGGCGAAAATCTCTAGAACATCAATTTTGCCTTGCAAAAAACGAGTTAAGCATGCATAGAATGAACAATGGGGATCATTGCTTACCCCACAACATGAATTGGCAATTTAAAAGATAAAGATCAAGGACAAAAGTAGAAAATCGCTCCTGTCCCTCACCAAGGGACCAGGGCGAAAATGTTCTAAGGCACGCTCCTTCTAAAGATCAAGTGAATTAAACTCAAAGTTCCAAATAAAAATGCCATTTTGGACGCCAAGGATGAGGTTTTGAACGTGAAAGCAAGGAATGCAAGGCTTAAAGTGAAAAGGTGCTCCTGTCCCTCTCCAGGGGACCAGAGCGAAGTTATTGGCATTCACTATTTTCTACTTGGGCATTAATATCCTCCAAATCGCATGAAATGCCAAAATCATCAACTTCGAAATATTTGAAAAAATTAATTAAATTGGCATTTAATAAATTAATTTTGGGCCTCAAAAAATCGAATTTCTATTATAAAGGCATTTAAAATTAATTTTTGTGAAATAAAAAATTAAAAGTTGAGCGCACAAGGCATTATTTTGTCTTTATTTATCAAGTCGGCCTTCTTCTTAGTGTTTTTTATATTTTATTTTTTGGCTTATTTTGGCAAGTCGGCTTACTCCTTTTGAGGTTTTATTTATTATTTCACCTTTTATTTGCTAGGTCGGCCTCATGGGTAAGTAGAAGGTGAGCGCTCTATATATTGGGAGTGTTTTTTCACAATTTAAATCATTCAATCATCCTTTCAAGTGCGAAATTGGAGAGCTAATTGAAGGTGCGGAATCTAGTTGGAGTGGAGCGAATTTCTACTAAGTGTGGAGACTAAGGAGGGCGAAATTCATATTGAAGGCTATTGGAGAGGCGAATTTCTTGCTAGATTGGAGGATAATTTCCAGATTTTTGAAGACATTTGAAGGCGAATTTCCAGATCTTGAAGAAGCTAGTGGAAGGTGGAGTTCTTTTCCAAGCTAAAGGAGGTGCATTTTATCCAAGGGAGAGCTTTGATCTACACTTTGCCTAGCAAAATTCATCTATTTTTACATCATTTCTTAGAGTTAATTCTCAAGAGGAGGTATGGCAAAATCATCTGGACACCCTTATTCAAGGTTTGATTTTTTAGGCATTTTTTGGAAAAATCTAAGTATTACATGGTTAATTAGGAAATGATAACTCAAGATTTATCATGAAGTTTCCTAAATTAGAATCTTGAATCTTTCTTTCTACACTTCAAGATATATTATTAATTGTGAAATGTTGTGTAGGTATCAAGATGGCGACTCCCAAGCTCGAAAGATCTACAAGTCGGAAGACTCTCCTCAAGGAAAATCAAGCCAGATCAAGGACGATCAAGCAAGGACAAGGGCAACCTCCTCCAGTCTAGCATCAACAAGGACAACCTTCTTCGATCCAGCATCATCAAGATAAGGGCGACCTCTTCCAATCCAGCATTCCAAGGCGAGGTACATCAATCATCCTGCACATCAAGGACACAAGAAGTTAGAACAAGGGTTCGTTGAAGAAGCAGATAGTTCCAAATGAATTAATTAAAGCTAGCTTCTCAACAACATCAAGTTGAATATTTACCAAGTTACAAGTGTCAGACGAAGTGGCATCCTAGTCATCACTTCTCCAGTCAGTGTGGTCCACCTCAGCATTTCGAGATTCAATGTACCTAACTCATGGAAGGTGGCACAAACTCCGATGTACCTACCCCAGCTATCCATTGGTGGAATTTTCTAGAGAGGACATGTGTCCAAGCAATACAATTTTATCATTGGTCAAAGCATTAAATGTTATGTAATGGTTGTAACAAACCCTAATTAGGGTTTTCATTGTTGAATCTTGGCCATTGATCTCGAATTGATCTAAGCCATCGAATTGTATTGAGGGCACTATATAAGCCCTGGCATTTCATTTTGTAAAAGCAGTTAGAATATAGTTGGAAGCAGTTAGAAGACATATAAAGAGTAGTTAGAAGGTGATTAGCTAGTTGATAGAATAGCAATTAGAGTAGAGTAGAGAGAGAAGGCAAAGATTGTTGCCAAGATGTTGTTGTAAGAGACTTGTAACTTCATTGAAGAAATGGTGAAATTTATGGGTCGATTCGACAACTTGCATGGTCTTTATACTTCTCATGTTTGATTTCATGTTATTAGATGAGTGGAAGAAATGTGCTTGATTGATGGTGAAATTCGTATATCCATACTACTAGCAGTTTGTTGATTGCAGACTTGCCTTGCGTAGTCAACTGGAATTGTTCAGCTTAAGCCTAACTTCAATTATCGCTTCTTCATTGATATGCATCAACCTGATGGTGTCTATGCCTGCAGTGATGATTTGAACATCATAAAGTTTTCCTTTGAAGATCGCACTAACCTTGTGGAGATGTTCCTGTGATGTCAAAACAAGACTTAGTTAGAATTTCATCAAAGATCATTCATTGCTCTTACATTCTTAGTGTTAGGATTAGATCCTTTCCTCGCCCTCACCTTTTTTCCTTTTTTTTCAAGTCTAAGCTAGTAAGAGCCTGTGTTCCAGCAATATTCAAAGCAGATCAGACGTTCAATCATCAAATGTAAGTCCCCTTGTGATTCTAGCAAATCACATCATACCACAGAGAGCTTATCCACACGTAGAGACCCTACATACAAGAACCTTGAAGTCATCTCGATTGATCCTTTTCGCGACATCTTCAGCATTCAGAGGCTTTATTCAAGAGAGGATAAGGTACCTTTAGGTATTTTATTCTGTGTTTGATAGTGTACAAAATACACGTCAACAGGAACCCATCTTGGTTCCAAGCCCTCCAGGAAGTCGAATGGTGAATTTCGACCCCTGTCTTGAATGTAATTTCTTACATCCAAGCCCTCCAGGAAATCGAAGTTTAATTCGATTCCTGTCTTGGGTGTAACCTCTTACACCCAAGCCATCCAAGGAAGACCCTATGTCATTCCTTGCCTTGGGTGATGCATCCCATCATCCAAGTCCTCAGAGGGGACCGGCCAGATCCGTCTCTTCTCGGTTGAACTCAATCAACCAAGCCATACATATGCATATCAATGTTCAGTATATACTGCCCTAGGGATTATCATAATCCCTCCCTTAGGTTAAGAGAGTTTCCTCCCTATAGCCTCCCTCATGTGATTACATTTACAATACATTCCTTTGCATTTTTATTTACCATTTCCCTATTCCATAATCCACATGTACATCGTCTTGTATTCATTACATATATTCATAAAATGTTCATTAACCTTTATTCATATGTATTTAATCTACATTCCTACTATCCTGATGTATTCATATTAATGTTTATAAGCATTCCTTAACATTTAAGAGTCCTTCATTACATATGCATACAGCAAGTTCTCATTTATATTTATTAATATATATATATATTAACTATTCTGATATTCATTAATATATGCATATTAAATACCATTGTTTATTTTATACATTTATATTTATTAATATATATATATATTCCTATGCTTATTAATATATACATATTAAATATCATTGTTTATTTTTATATATTTATATTTAATAATATATATATATATATTAATCTATTCCTACATTCATTAATATACATATATTAATATTCATTGTCTATTTTCCTACCAATACCCCAAACCTCTTACCTGTCTGTCCGCAGTATGGTCTGCAGCGCTTGCCTCCTTTCTCTTTCTTTTCGTCTCCCCTCCTCCTTTGACTCCAGCGGGTTGATCGGGTTTTATACCCGACCGTCACACCACTTCCCTTTCGAAGGAAGGGGTGTGACAGTAGGTGCAGCTTGGGCTGCGACTTCCCGTCCCACCACTTCCTGCGGGAAGGGGGGGGCTCCCGCCTAGTTTATTTTTTATATATAAAAAAAACAAATACCTTATTAATTTAATACCTTATTAACTTATTAAAATGAACGAATCCTATTTTAATGTAAATATATTTAATAAGCACTTTGACTATTATTAAATATCAATAAACTTTAAACATATTAATTATATTAAATGAATTGAATATCAATATAATTAATCAATTCTCTTCTAATGATTTATTTGTATTATCTCCTCGATAGTGTGTTAACATTATTACCTTAGTTAATAATTGATTTTGCATTTAAAAAAAACCTTACATCATGTGATGTGGTGGGGATATCACATTTCATCAAAATGACATTCCCGGATTTTTCCATTTCTATCCATTCATGTTTCCCATATCCGTACTTTTCATTTCCGTCATTTTCCGCAAGTCAAATTCTTAGTTTCCATCCATTTCTCCATTTGCAAATTTACAAGTGTACTTGCATTCGGGTTTTAAAATCCCGATTGCATGTATGTTCTTACCAACTTGTATACTTGCAAAAATTTCCCCGAGATCCGAAATTGGTCAATGTAAAGATTTTCCCATTTCCATATATTTCCCCTCTTCCTCTCGCAAAATCGTGAAGTTTAAGAATCGAAATTTTCCCCATTTGAAGAAGGAAGAATGTTATTTGCAGCTGACTATGATGTTGCCTTAACACTTTTAAGTCTTCATTCAAGTATTCTAGGTTTCCAATCAATGTTAGATTTGCCATCATCTCCGGTTTCAAAAAAGATGAAGTACAAGTATGACAAGTATTAGAATGAGATGGCACCTTCCTAAGTTTCTTCCCCTTTGGATCGTATCAAAGACACGAAAATAGGGCACATGGATATGTCAGAGTTTGTCAAGAGGGTGGAAGATCCACAAGATAACAACATGTAGCGACTGTTGCACAGCCATATCCATCATGCATCTTCCTTCCCGGTGGCTGCCCGAGAACCTGAATTTGTTCTCGCCTGCGCCCATCATTTTGACAAAGAGATAAGAATCATCAAAAATGATGATGGTGAGGCAGTAATTGGACTTGATGCAGATACGATCGAGAAGGTTTTCAGAATACCTTCCCCACCTGTTTACATGGAAATCTCCAAAGAAACTGGAGCTGATTATTATGTGAAGAGAGAAAAAGATTGTAAGCGACATATCAACAGGTGGATCCAAGAGCCACGAGCCTTCTTCTCAAGGTGGGCTGAGTTGTACCGCTGTGTTTTCAAATGGGAGATAGGAGACACCATAACCCTTCTCAGCAGGATGATGGTCCTTGATCATTATAATGTTTTTGAGCCCTAGATGTACCAGTTCATCATGTTCATAAGGCAGTCACATCATATATCATGGGGAGAAGTCATCAGCGATGCCTTGTGTGAACAACTTGCAGCAGTCCCTTCCACCATGAAATTCTATATGAACTCATATTTGGTATACTTGGCAGCATCACTTAGACACTTTCCAGGTCTTTCTACCAAGGGTGATCGCTCACTTATACCAGTCTGGGAATATCATGATCAGTTGCCTTTGAGACCCTGCAGACTGCATTTCAGAAGAGTTCAAGATGCATTCTTCGGATATTTCATGTGTCAGTTTGACAGAATTCTGAGGAACAAAAGAGTATCAGATGAGACATGGGAAAGGGTGTGCGAATATGGATGTTTGTTTCTACAGTTCTCCACTTTCACCTATATGAGAATTGGATGCCATGGTGGTCAGCCATATATGCTTCCTAGATACCCAACTGATAGGATCATTCTTATGGAGTTGGGAAGACAGATCATGGCTGTCCACACTTTTCAGTTTGCTAAACACAAGGTTGGAATGGGGATCTCTACAACAAACCCATTAAAAATTGGCCGGTATTCCCTTGTCACATCTGTGAAAGCCAAGGCCATGGAGACTGAAATGCAGGAAATCAAGCTCAAAAGGTTAAACCTAGAGCTGATTTTGATTACAGGGGTATGAAGGAGAAGATCAAGAAATCCTTTGTGCATGTGCATCGCATTGAAGACATTTGGGTAGATCTTCGCACAGAGGTCGAAGTTCTAAAGATGGATTACTGCAGGCTCACTGTTGAGCAAATTGTTGATTTGAACTTGGTGGATATCCCATAAGGGATGATTGATGATGGGCACATACTTGATCATGAATACATTTCGCAGAGGGTTGAGGAAGCTCCACTTCTTTTGATCCAATGGTCACACAAAGAGTGCATATCCATCCTTGAGAGATTTCAGCCTATCTTGGCTAACACCAACGCATGGCTGAAAAATAATGTTGTTAGACTTATAAAAATGAAGGTTGGAAAAGAAGATGATTCTACGGGGCCTCTTGGACATTATTTTGAGATTCAGGTTGACAACAAGGAAGGTGCATCGTCTTTGGGCACAAGGATCAAGTTGCGAGTTAGTCGGGCAATAGTGCTTCCTCCTGAGGAGACGACAGTTCGTGGGAAGGAAAAATCACGATTTCATGTTCAAGTGATCGATTTGGATAATCCAGAAGAAGGGCAGCAATCTGATGATGCTCCTAAGTCTCCAGTTTCAGACTCGCCTCATGAGATCATTCCCCCTGTTTCCATTGAGATGCCTCTTTCTCCTCCTGATTTGCTTGTGGATGAATCTCCTCAGAATGTCATTCCCATTTCAGCATACGAGCCACCTTCTGATCATCAACAAGAGAGTCTGTTGGAAGTTCCTGAGAATATTCCTACTTGCATCCAATTATCAAAAATTGATACTTCCACTTCTGATTTTGAAGAGTTTATGAGGCAATCTTCGTGCCCATTGGTAACTGAGAAAACCGTGGTCGTTGTCCAAACAAATATTCCTCCCAGGATGACCACGGTGATTCAAACAGAAACTGCTTCTCCTTTGCCTACAACTGCTACTGAAGGGGAGTTGATGACTTTACCCCCATGGCTTAGCTCTTTTACTCCAAAAAGGAAGAAGCAAGAAATCTCACCTGATGCCTTTGATTATGAACAACTGAAACAATCCAGATCCAAAGTTGCTAAGAAGGCCAAGACTATCTCCAGAGTAACTGTTGACAGCAACAAGATGATGGTAGCTGAAATTGTAGAACCCATTGCAGATAAGCCACTTGAAGAAATGCCAGCTGCTGATTATAAGGTTACAAGGATAGAGTTGGGCAAACAAACGCATGAGGTCATTAAACATGATGCTTCGTAGCTTCGCTGGTACAAAGGTGTGATGAACTTCTAGCAAAGAAAGACAAGCTAGAAGAGGAAAACCGACAACTTATGGCAGCCGTTCATAAAATCACAAAACCTGCTATTGAAGGGAGTAACTCCATAGGTTCTTCTGGTTTGCAAGAATCAATTCGTGGAGTGGAAAGGGCTGCTCAGAAGGTACAAGCACTGGATCCTTGGGTTGATCAGCTTCATGATCTATGTGCATAGGTAATGAAAGACATTTTTTAGATGATGTCTAAGTTAGAAACCATTGAGAAGAAATTGGATCAAACTTCTGATTCTTTCAAAAAGAATCTGGAAAGTGTTGAAAAAAGTTTGACAATCTGGCGTACCATGCCCCAACAAGAGCTGGTGTTTTACAGGAGCATGCCATCATCTTTTCCAGGGTCATGTACTTGGAATTTGAAGAGCTTCTGGAAAACAAGGCCCTTGTTCTTAAATCCCTCATTGAGGAGATCGGTGATGCAAAGAGATTCTGGGGTGAAGTTTTCCGAGATATTGTCTCACATTGTGAAAGGGGCTCTTGCAACATATTAAGTCAGGATGGAGAGCTGATTCCAGAGGAAGAAGTTCTTGCTGATTTACAGATGAGGATTCATAATGAATGGAGGAGCGAACAATTCTCGGCCGCTTCAATTCAGATATTGATGAAACACCAAGCCTTTTTGCATGAAATCCAATCCATCCTGGATAAAAACAGCTCTGCGCTCCTCCGGTGTCATGACACTATTTTGAAGACCATGGTTGTTGCCAAGAACACCCATGAACCAAATTCCGAGGAACTACAAATGAGTATCCAAAAGTTAAAGGATTCGTGTCTTCACGTGATGCAACTTAAGTGTTTTTCAACACTTAGTTGTATTTTTCCCATTTTTGTAATCTTTAGTTTTAATTTTGTTTTGACAAGTTACGTGTAAACGCATTTTTTTGTAAAATGCAAGTTAACACATTACTTGCATTTTTGTAATTACATGCAAGGCAACTACAAGTTGTGTCCAATTAGGACTGTAGTTGGAATAAGTCTTTGCTAGTTATTGAAGTCTTAGTTAGTTATTGAATAAGTCTTGGTGGTTGAAAGAATCTCTTAAGTTAGTTAGGATCGTCCCACCTTTTTCTCAAGGCTCCTCTTCTATAAATACTTGAGGGGCCTATTGTAATTTTTATCTTTTGGAAAGCAAGCAAAAACTCTGCCAAATTTACAGCAAAGAAGTCTTTGAGCTTTCATGTGTAAATTCAAGAATTGAAAGGAATAGAAGGAAATTGCTCAAGCTTTGAGTCTTTGTGCTACATTCTTGAGTTTGTGTTCTATATTATCTTTCTTGCAAGTGTTCCTTAAAGAGCTTTATCACATCTGATTTGCAGTCTTTGTGCTGCAAGTAGTTGAGGTTAATATAGATTAAAATAAATATTTTGTTGAGAGAAGGTGCAAGTCTTTGTGCTTTCACTTGTTCTTAGGAGAATTTAGGAGTAGATATTGTGAGAAAAAGCTGTAAGTCTTTGAGCTTATACTACTTCCCATTCTTTTAAGTAGAAAATAATAAGATATTCTAGTCTTTGAGCTGCTATAACTTGTCCTTTATAGCATTAGTATAGAAAAGGGTAGATAGGACTTCATATAATCAAGTCTTTGAGCTTGATATTGATGTCCCGTCGCAAAGGAAGTGACGGAAGTCTTTGTGCTTTCAGGAAATTTCATTTCCTTTCTCTCATTTCATTTGAAAGTGGTTACTGCTATTTATATTCAATCACTATCCTTTTCTGTGAAGAGAAAAGGATATTGTCTTTCTTGAAAGAAGAAGAAAGATAGCTGTCCCATCCTATTTTATTTTCAAAGTTATAGTTAGATAGGGGGAGCCTTCCCTTAATTAGGAGAGTTTTACTCACACGTTGTGGTTGAAACCACAATTTTGTATATTTCCCCAAGTGTACAAAATTTTCAACCAACATCATCATTTCATGAGTTTTCCAAATTTTTGGTATTTAAACGCCTTTCGTGAGATTTCCAAATTGTCGGCATGTGAAGTAGTTTTGTGTGATTCTAGTAAATTTGGCCTCTTAAAGTGTTTTGTGAGATTGTAGTGATGAATCGCTTTTCTTGTCTTAGGAGGCCGATTTCTTGAGTTTTGAACCGAAACTCATATTTTGACTTATGAAAGTGGGCAAAATGTAAATCGTGTCGGGTTTGCAAAAAGGGCTTTTAGCTCGAAAGTGCGAAAATGATGTCAAAACGCTTAACTTATTTTAAAGTTTGCAAAAGACCCTTCTAGGCCGAAAAATCGCATGATGTAAAACACTTATTAAAGCTTTGCAAAGTGGCTTTTCAGCCCGAAAAATGTTAAGTAAAGGTGTTAAAATAAAAAATTTTCAAAGGGTCTTTTTGGCCCGAAAATGCCAATATGCAAAGGGCATTAAACTTAAAATAAACTTTCCAAAATCGCCCCCAACCTAGAAATCGCCAGAATGATGAAAAAGATAAACTTTAACATTTGCGACCCCGAAAATAGGGAAGGGCGTCATTTTTATAAAATCGCGAAGTTTGCATTTTATCATTCTAACCCGAAAATGCAAGACATAAGAAAGGGCGTTTTAACATTTACATTTTGTCTTCCTAGCCTGAAAATGGGCAAGCAACTTGAAACTTTGCAAAATCTCTTTACCCCGAAAATGGCTAAAGGGTTAAAATCGCCAAAGTCTTCAAATTTGTGAAAACTTCAGAAGCCCAAATTCGCACTGGTCATCCCATATGCCGAAAAGTCCGATTCTCACAAATCCTCAACTAATCCAAAATTCTGGGAAGTAAAGGTTTAAGTCGCAATTTTTTTTAAATGGTCGTGGTTTCATAAAATAGCCCATTGAGCCGAAGTTTCCGGAAACGAAGGTAAAACCAAGAAAAAGGAAAAGAGTCTAAGTTCCAAAATCGGCTCATAAAGCCGAAGTGCGAGAATGTCCGAATTCGTGCCAAAAGATTAAAAGGGCTGAAAACCTCTCAAATTGCCCAAACCTCCTGAATGACCCGAAATTCAAAAGGAGTAAGCTCACAAAACTGACTTATAGGCTGTAATTGAAGAATAGGACAAAATCGCATTATTTTGCTAGTAAGCCGGGAAGCTTCAATGGCATTAAAATGGAGTAGTCGCGTCAAAGGGAAGAAAGGAAAGGCGTTTGAACCTACAAAGACTTTGCAAAATTGCCTAAGCGTCACAAAGGGCCGAAATCACGAGTTACATTCAAACAGAAGCATTTTAAAGATACATCTCACAAAGAGCTTCTAGAGCCAAACGTTAAAATTATATGTTTGTTAAATTAAATTAATTAATTTTTCAAATTGATTTATTAAAGAGAGATTAGTTGTTCGCAGGTCAAAGGCATCATCCCGAAGAACCGAGAGAAAGCCTGAAACGTTAAAGAGCCAGGCGTTGGAAGCTGGAAAAGAAGAAGATGCAGGAACGCGCTGCAGGAGCATGAGAGCAACTGAGCATTGGGAAGCGTGCCACGAACAACAAGCTAAAGTTCACCATTAGGACCAAAGACCGAAGAACACTTCGAATGTAGCAATCATGCATTCTCAGGAAACACACAGTTGGATTTAATTCGAGAAGTTCAGTTTCTAAGAACTGAAATTGTTTTATTGTAAAATTGCCTGTGGGTCCCGCACAAGATATTTTAAAATAGAGGGGACATAGGTCAGTTATGTCCAACTACCTGATAGACCCGAATTAAAGCCAAATAGTGGTAGGTAGTTGGAATTATGGTTGGTTGGATAATTGAGAATTGAATTGGCATGGGTTAAGACTGCCAGCTTCTGGAAGGCAGATCAGGACCCTTGGATGCAGTCCATCCTAGCCTCTGATTCATATTGTAAATTCTATAAAAGGTAGAGGCCTTTCTTTTGTAAAGGGTTAGACAGTTAGAGATTTTTGTTAGCTAGTTAGAATTTTATAGTTAGATTCTAGAAGTTAGAATAAGTTAGATCTTAGCAGTAGCATAGAGATGTTGCAGAAATTGTTGTAATAGGCAGCTGAAATCAATATATAGACATTGATTTGGTGTTTATTGTCTTGTTTTCATCCTATTTGCATGATTTCTTTCAGCATTTTAGATAGATCTTTTTGTTTCGGGTGTGCAAGTATTTGATAGATTCACTCATACCATTGAGGATGTACTGATTGTGTATCCTTTTGTATGGTTAACCTGAGCCTTTGATTGTGCTTAGTTCAATTGCAGGTGTCTGTCTAGGCTGCGCCAGAATTGGGTGCTTAGCCCTGCGTTTGCAATCTGAAAAATCTTCCAAGTCCCCTTGAAGATTGCACCATTCCTGCAAGGTTGTGAGCTATTTTGGCCAAGCAGGGATTGGTTATGTTGAATCCGTCTACCCGGATACCGGTCTTATTAGTTTTAGATCTCCTATCCCTTCCTCTTTGCTCTTTATTACGCAGTTCGAGAGTCGTAATAGACTAGCTTGTTGCAAAATCGTAAGTCCCCTTGTGCTCCCAGCAAAGCACATCGATCACTGAGTTATCCCGCAGTCAAGACCTGACAATCAAAACCTTGAGGTCGTCCCCTTTGATCAACTAAACCAGCATTAGGGATTTCCTTATCTCAAGAGAGGATAGGATACTCAACAAGATCATTCTATTCTGCGTTGGCCGGATGAAGTCGTAGTTCCACGACTTTAGACACGTCAACACAACAATGACTGGAAAATACCTAAGTTGCTGATTCGGGTACAGGTACAAGAATACTTAAATACCTTGTATTCATAGTTTGCAAAAATAAGAATACTCAACTCTCAAAATTTCATTACACAATGAAAATTCAAATTACAATCAATATTTAATATTCATATTCTTCTTCATCAGAAGCATCAAGGTCAACATCAACATTAGGTTCAATTTCATTTAAACCATAATCAATTGGATTGCCACTCCCACTAGCTGTGTCAAGTGCAGAAGCTGATTCAATTTCATTTTGCAAACATTTGACAAAATGCCAAATCATTAACAATACAAGGAAAGTGATTTCACAAAATATAAACAAACAACTGCTACATATGCATCATAGATCACATACTTGGACTTGAAGAGTACTTGGCAAGCCCAAATTTTTTGACTCAACAAAAACTTGGCAACTTAAAAAGTACAATTACTTGGCAACTTTCAATAATAAAATATTAAAAACTATATTTGAGTTTTATGTATCTTGAAATATTTATTAATTAGTATGTAAATATATTTTAATCATAATAGTTAAAATCTTTAAAGTTTAAAACAATGAACAAATGTCAAAATATAAACTATAATATATATAATTAATATAAATTTAATATATGCTTAGTGCTATTTAATATTTATATTATGTAGAAATTAATAATTCTAAAGTTCACAAAAATTGTGTAGAAATAAATAATTCTAAAATAATAATTCATACCTGTTGTGACGTATTCACACATTGCCCCATTGCAAATGGGGACCCCTACTTTTTGCTTTCTGGGGTGTGATGTCCCCGATATAATTAAATAATAAATCTAGTTATTTTGTTGTAAGGCCCCAAATTTAATAACAAATCTTTCAGGCCCTTTTATTTAATTAGATTAGACAAGTTTTGGTTGGTCGTGTCGGCCCGTTTGTAACCCTTCGGGAAGTTTCCCGGAGCCCATATATATGGCCGTGTTAGTCATTGTTGGAGGTATGTGAATTTTCGGTATCTTTTCTCTATTGTGCGAATTCCTGTTGGAGTTCTATTATCCGCCATTTCGGAGGTGAAAGACCCTCCCTATTTGGTATTTACAGTTTCGGTGAGGTTCACCTCTCACCCTATTCTGTCATTGTACTCGTTCCGGATCTGATAAATCTTGAATTTTATCATTGTTTACTTTCTCTACGTCTCTGTTAATCTGGTTTACATGCATAAGGAGGACTCCTAATATTCAGAATCCATTACTTCGGAAGGTCACCACACAACCGTTGAAGCTCAATGTACCTCTGCATCTTCACAGCCACACACCGTACTACCACCCTCCCCTTCTCACCACTGTACAGCCTTCTTTGGCCCCACCATACACCTCCCTCACCACCGTATGGTGTCCTGTGGCCACACCGTACACCCTCCTCACCACTGTACGACCCTTTGGACTCCACCGTATGATCGCTTGACATCACCGTACGACTATTATACCGTACGCCTCCCCTCACTCCACCGTAGGGCATTTACACCATACGCTGTGCTCTCCATCCCCTACTGTATAGTCTTCCTCTCCCACCGTACGTCCACCCAGTCACTGCATGGGTGTCCCCTTCCACCGTACAGGTCCGGAACACCACTTGGGGTTTTTTTTTTTTAGGTCTTTTAGGGTTTTGTCTGTTAGCCTTTGCATTCTGAGTGTTGCCAGAGGGATCACTAAGATAGCAGGCTCTGTTTTAGCTAAAGGTGAGTCAGTGGATGCTCCGGGTTAGGGTTTCTTTGAAAGTCTTCCTTAGGGCCTGGTTTTGTTCTTGTTGCTAATTGTGTCTTGCTTGGTGAGTGAATATCCTCTTTGAAGGTCTGAGTTAGGTCAAGTTGGTTAGTGATGAAGTCTGGAATGTCATCTTGATCTTCAAATGCCTTGAAATTTGGCTAAGTCTGGAATGTCTTTCTGATCCTAAAATTTGACTGTCTGGAAAATTGAAGAATCCTCCAAAAACTAGATTTCGCATTATAACTCCTGGAGGTCCGAAACCACTCTCAAACATCTTGACAGTATATATGGAATATAACTTAAAGTATCACTTATACTTAAATGTTATATTCCATATATGAATCCTGACGGAGAGATCAAAATGTCAAATTTCGGTCCTGACCCTCCTAAAGGGTCCAAAGCTAATTTCAATTTCACTCCTGACCCTTTCAAAGGGTCTAGAGTGAAATTCTCCATAAGACATTCTACTTTGACCCAGACTTAGAACTAAGTCATTCCCAGGCATTATTGAGGGCAAAACACTTGTTTGGATGAAGAAATGTGAGAAATGAAGTCAAGATTTGAGCCTAAATATGAATTTCGCTCCTGACCCTTCCAAAGGGTCCAGACCGAAATTCTTGAATGACCCTATTTTCTCACTTAGACCTTGAAATGAATGCCACTTCGAGAGCAATTTTACTTGATGATGGTAGGAGGAGGCCTATGAAGTCATATTCAAGCCAAGAAAGGGAGGAAAAAGGTGAGAAATGAGCCTAATTTAGGAATTTCACTCCTGACCCTTCCAAAGGGTCCAGAGCGAAATTCTCATAACCTTCATTATCTTCCTTGATATGGCCAAGTTTTGGACTTCTAAGGCATGGTTGGAGTGACCTTGAGGTGTTCTAGCCTTTGAAAGAAGGTGAATTGGGGCAATGGAGTGTGAAATCAACCTAATTTATGAATTTCGCTCCTCACCCTTCCAAAGGGTCCAGAGCGAAATTCTTAGAAGACACCTTTTCCTTCCTGGATTAGACCAAGGTCTTAGTTTCCAAGGCATGTTGTGAAGGTTTTGATATGTTCTTGCCTAAGGAAGTGATTGGAAGTATTGAAAAGTGAGGGTTTTGTCCAAGAATGGAAATTTCGCTCCTAACCCTTCCAAAGGGTCCAGAGCGAAATTCTCCATAAACCTCATTTTCTCCCTTGTTTTGGCCAAGTTCTTAGTTTCTAAGGTATGTTGGAAGGTGTATTGACATGTTTTTGCCTTAGGGAGTGATCACCAAATGTGAAGGATTTTAGCCTAAAATAGAAATTTTGCTCTTGACCCTTCCAAAGGGTCCAGAGTGAAATTTTTGAAAACTCCTATTTTCATCTTGGATGAGGTCAAGACATTGATTCTTATGGCATGGATCCAAGTGGAGTGGTGTATTTTTGCCTTGTAAGGAAGATTGGAGTTGAAAAGATGAAGAGTCAAGCCTAGAGTGTGGATTTCGCTCCTGACCCTTCCAAAGGGTCCAGAGCGAAATTCCACAAAACCACTCTTTTCTCCCAGTTTTGTGCCAAGTCAAGTGTGGGTCAGGGTGAGATAGGATTGGATATGTCCTTAGGAATGACTTTGAGTTGCTAGTGATCAACAAATTTGGAGGAATTGAGCAAAAACTAGGATTTCGCTCCTGACCCTTCCAAAGGGTCCAGAGCAAAATTCCTCAAAACATCTATTTTCTCCCTATGTGAAGCCAAAACATTGATTCCTTATGGCATGGTTGAATGTGGAGTGAGGTATTCTTGCTTTGTAAGGTGAATTGGAATGAAGAAAATGAAGGATCAAGTCTAAAACTTGAATTTGGCTCCTGACCCTGCCAAAGGGTCCAGAGCAAAATTCTCAACCTCACCTAATTTGCTCATGATGAAGGCCAAGTTGTGGATTCCTAGGCTTTGGTGAAGAGAAGGCTAGCATATGCTTGTCTTGGAGGCATTTTGGAGTGAAGAAATGATGCAATTTGAGCTAAAATGAAAATTTCGCTCCTGACCTTCCAAAGGGTCTAGAGCGAAATTCTAATAGGGCCTGTCCCTGGAGAGGATATTGAGCAAAATTCCATTTTGATGTCTTCTCATTAATGATTTAAGGTGGAAAATGCTATGTTGAAATGAATATGTCATATGTGTTTAATCATCCTTTTGTTTATTTTGCAAATGGGAGGAGACCAGGCCAGGACAAGGACGATCTATTCCAGTCCATCCTCATCAAGGACATTCCAAAAGCATAAAGGTGGACTCAAGGTGTTTTGAAGCATTGAAAGACTTCAAGTGTTCAAGGAGTTGCCAGCTATCTCTAAAACCTTAAGGAACCACAAGATGACAAAGAAAGGAGTTGCCAGCACTTCAAGGCAAGGTATGCTACCAGAGAAGGAAGACTTGACAATAAGAAAGCCTCATCAAGAATATGGGAGTCAAGGAGGTATGCTGTTCATCAAAGTACATCAAGGATGAAGGAAGATCAACCAAGGCACAAATGTCAGACAAGGTGGCATCGCAGTCACTGCTCCTCTAGTCAGATTGGTCCACCTTAGCATGACCAGATTCAATGTACCTAATTTATCAGTGATGGCTCAAACTTTGGTGTACCTACCCCTACTTCCTATTGGTCCTCACTCCTGGAATGTAATTTTCTCATTGGCTAAGGAAGTTTGTTGTAACAAACCCTAATTAGGGTTTCTATCCTGTAATCCTAGCCATTGATTCTAAGTTAATCAGAGCCGTCAATCTATAAAGGGCTCTCTATATAAAGCCCTGGCTCCTCATTTGTAAGGGTTAATAGATAATAGTTAGCTAATAGTGAATAGTTAGAGAGTAGGAAATAGTTAGAGTAGAGTAGAAAGAGAAGGCAAAGATTGTTGCCAAGATATTGTTGCAAAAGACTTGTAAACTTCATTGAAGAAATGGTGAATTCTATGGGTCGATTCAACAATTTGCATGGTCTTTATACTTCTCAAATTTGATTTCATGTTATTAGGTGAATGGGAGAAATTTGTATGATCAACGGTGAAATTCGTATATCCATACTACTAGCGGTTTGTTGATTGCAGACTTGCCTTGCGTAGTCAACTGGAATCATTCAGCTTAAGCTTAACTTTAATTATCACTTCTTCATTGATATGCATCAACCTGACGGTGTCCATGCTTGAAGCGGTGATCTAAACATCATAAAGCTTTCCTCAGAAGATCCCACTAATCTTGTGGAGATGATCCTAGGATGTCAAAGCAAGACTTAGTTAGAATTTCATCAAAGGTCGTTCATTGCTCTTACGTTCTTAGTGTTAGAAATAGATCCCGTTCCAACCCTTATCCTTTTTCCTTTTTTTCAAAATCAAGGGCCAGTGAAATTCCACGTTCCAGTAATATCCAAAGCGAATCAGACGTTCAGGTCATCGAAAGTAAGTCCCCTTGTGATTCCGGCAAAATCACATTGTACTGCAAAGAGCTTATCCACACATAGAGAACCTACATATTAGAACCTTGGAGTTACTCCAACTGATCCTTCGGCGAGATCTTCAGCGGTTGGGAAACTTTGTTCAAGAGAGGATAAGGTACCTTTAGGTATTTTATTCTGTGTTTGGTCATGTACAAAAGACACATCAACAATACCCTAGTCTATGTCATTGCATTTTAAAAAAAAATTTGCAACTCCATTTTTAACGGACATGGAGATTTGAGAATACTGGTGATGGTAAATGAAACAAGAGCAAGGAAACACAAAAAAATTTCGAACTTACATGCTTAGATTCGCTGCTCCAAAATCGTGCCCAAAAACACTATGAAGTCGCCTTGTGTCGGGCAAGATTTTTATGAAAAAAATCACGTCCAAAATTCTTAATGCTATTTAATATTTATATTATGTAGAAATTAATAATTCTAAAGTTCACAAAAATTATGTAGAAATAAATAATTCTAAATTAAAAATTCATACTTGCGTCGATGCATGTTTTAAAAAAAACTTGAACTCTATTTTTAATGGACATGGAGATTCGAGAATACTGGTGATGGTAAATGAAACAAGAGCGAAAAATTGAACTTACCTACTTAGATTTGCTGCTCCAAAATGGTGCCCAAAAACACTGTGAAGTTGCCTTGTGTTGGATAGGGTTTTTATGAAAAAAATTGCATCCAAAATGTGCATTTATAGCATGCAAATTGTGTGGAAAATTGTGCCAAAATTTATTTGACCTCATCCACGGGTATCTGGTGAGTTTTCGGCGAATAATTGATGATTTTTTTTGGCAAGTTTTGCCCTTAGTTTAAGCGCGTGTTAATTCGCAAGTTTCTCAGGAGGGTTTTTTTTAGGCGAGTTCTTGCTGAGTTTGCGAACTATGATATGCATAATGTAAATCAACTAAAATCAGTCTCATTAATGCTGATGTAAAGTTTCCTAACATTGTCTTCATAGGTATAGCTCATAGATTCAACTGAAATGATATTTAATTGCTTTCTTTTTGGCATATTTTGATATAAATTGATGTTAAAAAGTTATGATACAATTGGGACTAGATGGATCAAGGAAATGGCATACCCAAAATGATGAAGAGTGAAACTAAGGTTTTAATCTATCAAACTATGCCTAGGTATGGTCCTGGATACTGCTTGGGTGCCTGGATTTGTTGTGGGTCCTTAATAGAAAACCCACAACAAACTTGGGCACCCAGGTAGTACCATGGGCATATCAAGGGCTATACTCGAACCATACCTATACTCATATCGTACCCATACCAAGTCTCGAGATTTACTAGCAATACCCGATAACAAAGGAAAATACTAGACTAAAATCTATAACAGCTATAGATTACACAAACTTGCGAATGTTGGAACCTACAACCCATGAGGCACATTCACAACGCTTGGATGAGATTGTCATACGGAATCTAATAATGTTTCTTGCTTTGATTATTGAAACCATAGTGTTTTTGCCTTTTGATCTTTGGCAAATCCAAAAGTCTTTGTCCTAAGATTTGATTGCTTGATACTAGGCTCAAAACAATGATGTTAAGGGTTTTTTTGGGAGTAAAATGACTGATTTTTTGGAAATGAAGTCTTTTGGGCTCTTAATACCTACAAAAGGATGTTGAGCTCTGCACTAAATTGCATAATCCCATGATTGGTATGCTGTAGTGAATGCCCATACATATTGGGCGTTATTTTCTCTTTAATTGTGTCCATGTTAGCCTAGATTTATTGGGGAGGCATAGGGTAATGTTTCTTGCTGATTTGCAAATGTCATTGCATCAATGGTGCCATTAGATTTTGGCATGCAGGCCAAGGAAGAGCTTGCAAAATCCAATGAAACAATGACCTAGAGATGCCATGATGACCATTAGGTCTTGAAACTCCACTGCATTAATGGTTGCATGGGAACCTTGATCTTTTTTCATCATTGAGAGAACATGTGAATCCAAACCCCTAAGATGAACAATTATTTCTAAGTGGGAATATCCTTCTAGAGTAGTTGTGGCATACAATCGGGTCAATATTGGCGACTTAGGTCATGTAGGGAGGTAGGTGGAAATGAATAATGCAACAAATAGGATTATTGGAGCTTGGGGGTTGGAAATAACTCATGGCTCTTACCACTTGGTGGGAGTTGGATTTTGGGGTTACCATGGGAAATGTACTTTAATAAGGGGAAGGTCAAAACTTCAACTCCAATGGGTGATGTTGATGTGTTTTTAGGACACCTTGAACACAGAATAAAATACTAAGTATTCTATCCTCTCTTGAACAAAGAAACCTCATATTCTATAAGATGTGATCAAACAAGCCAACTCCAAGTTTTACAATGCAAACAATCGACTTTTAGTGTTGGATAGATTCAGTGTTTATGATGTGATTTGCTGGAATCACAAGGAGAGTTACATTTATGAATTTCGTTGGAACGTGGAAACTAAACTTAACTTGCTTTGGAAAAAATAAAGATAAAAGAGATAAGGGTTTAGAAAGTTCTAAGCTACTTCTTACAATGTAAGAAATGATTGTTGACTTGGTGCAACCAAACCAAGCTTTGCTTTGCCATGAGGAAACACCTACACAAAGATGGTGCAATACCCTAAGGATAAGCGAATGATTTTCATATCACCTATGCACACCAACATCATGAACAATGAGCATATAGCAATTGAAGTTAAGCTTTTAATCAAGTTTAATCTAACCACACATTGCAATTTGCAATCAACAAAATCCATGTGGTATGGACATTAGGCTTTCCCATTCATCAACAATAATATCTTCCATTCATCTAACACATCTAAACTATGAGAAGTAAAGACCATGCAACAAGTTGAAATAACACACAAAATCCACCATAGCTTCAATGAAAATAGTATGTTTATTACAACAAGCCTTGGCAACAATCTCCTTTCCTCCTACTCTACTACTACTTGCTTCCTAACAACTATTATTCAACTACTAACTATTAACTATCAACCTTTACAAATGAGAGACGCCTTATATAGAGGACTCATTACATTTCAACGGCTCAAATCAATTTCAGATCAACGACCGAGATTTAACAAATAAACCATAATTAGGGTTAGTTACAACTGACTTCTTCTGGCCAATGATATAGTTACAGTGTATTGGACACATGTCCTTCCTTTGAGTGTGCACCAATAGAAATTGAGGCTAGGTATGTTGAAGGAACTCCAATGCAATGCCACGTGTTACTTGGTCCACCTTTGGATGAGTTTGGTTCAACGAACTTGGATGTGTTGACTTAGAATCCCCTGATTGGCTTGATGATGAATAGGATGCCACCACATCACTCCTCATGTACATCATCACAAAGTGTTTGTGATTGAGCAATATCTCTTGATACTTAACATTTACAATTGCCCGATTGAAGTGATATGATGGAACATATTCCCAAATTGCATCATTTTAGTGATCAATTCTTCTTACTTTGCTTAACTCTTCTAAAACTATTCGCTTGATCACTTTCATCCTTCTAACTTGACATTTGGCAATTTGCCTCCTAGTGATGTATTTCAATCCTTGATCCTTAATCCTTTCACCTTGAAATGTATAGCTAGTCTTGGAATTTTTTTGATGTATTGATCGTGATCTTGGATTTCTAGAGGAAATTCGAGATTGTTGCAAAATATCCTTCATTGTAGAGTAATGTCTTGAACTTGAACACCTTGATGAAGTATGAATCTTTGATGTTGTAATTCCTTGAGGTTGTATTATCTATTGCACTTGCATCTTCCTTGGATATCTTTGTCCTTGAGCCTATTGTCGTAGTTGAAATATCAATCCCTCTTGAGTATGTGTATGTCTTCCTTCGCCTTTTTCACCATTAGTTTCCTTGCAAAAGAATATATAAAACGCCTTGAATTGCAATCAGGAATGAAATAAAAAATTGAATTTGCAAAATAAATGATATAAAAATAATAATTCTAGATTTGCATTCTAATCCATCTTTAAGAGCTTAAAAGGCATTCATGTTGATCATTTCTCAAGAGGAAATTTTAAAACAAATAAGTTCTAGAATCAATCAACAATTCCCACTTAACAAGGCATAAAATCCCTCAAATCGTTGCAGCCATCCTGGAAATAGTACTCTTAAACCTGAAATGTTTTCTGGAAATAACGCTTTCAATTCTGGAAATTACTTAGTGAGGTGAGGAAATCACTTATATTCGAGTAAAATTGCTATCTCGAAGTCTTAGTGTCACATCCTGATTGTTGACTCCTCATCTTATTCTTCATTTCTTCCTTCTCACTAAGGTTGAAAACTGATCTGCTGACTGCATTCACTTCTGGATTTGCTCCTTTGAACTGTGGATTAACACCTTACCACTTAGGTTTTTCTGAAAATGATACTCAACACTGGAAATTGACAGGAAATTATAGTCAGATCTGAATGTAAGTTCACATGTTCCTCTCAGAAATTCCTTTCTTTCATCCTCCAATCCTCTTTCTTTTCTGAAATTTGATCTCCACTCTGATTTGAACTTTCAAATCTGCAATTCTCCTAAATTTGCTACCCTGCTATGTAAATTATTTGGACTGAATTGAACTTGGAATGATCTCCCCTATCCTTCATTTATATGTGTTCAAGCAAACATGTTATCCTTAATAGGGGTCAGCGTAGGTAAGAGAATATTGTTTTGTTTCAGTCACAAACCTCAGGTCGGCCAGCTTTGATGATACCTTATTTTGGAGGGATTTTACATTGGCGGACCTTAGACATGGTTCAACATTTACCTATGGCAGACTTTATCCAAGTTTTGCATTTTTACCCACCAAAGTGGCGGACTTCAAGGAAGTTTCACATTTTTTCACTCTTAACTGGTGGAATTTATGAAGGTTTTACAATCTTTTGTCAGTTTTACAATGGTGGAGTTTTATGTCTCATCAACAACTTTGTATTGCAATGGTGGAGACCTGTTGGTATTTTGGTATGGTTTTGTCATTGATGTCAACACCTATCAACACTTATCAATTCTGGCACTTTGGAGGATCAGCAATGTTCACCGGCAGGCAAGTGACTTATTCACAGTCACCGGTATCTGCTACACCAGCAGGATATAATGTTCACCGGCACTTGGAATGATATAGAAAACACCTGGTTATGTCGAAGACATCGTTTGGACACTTTGTCTTGGAGATTTGTTCATTGGCATATTCGTCTTTGCATATTTGCTGTTACCGGCAAATAGGTCTAGGTTATGCACCGGCAGGCTTATCTATTCCAGATCAGCACAGGATGCTTTGGAGATGATTTTGTTGTTATTGTAAATGCATTAAGCTGACATGTTGAATCGGATATTGCATCGGCTATTGATTTACTTGTAATTGTTTTATTGTAATATCTTTTAGAGCTGACCTACTAAAATTGGTCTTAGGTTATGGTATATATGTAAGATCTTATTTGTAAGATCTGTTGACGGGAATAATCATTATGTTATGTTGGTATACTATGTTTATGTTGTCGTCGGTAATAATGAGTTACGGCGGTCAGTTAGTTAGCCGACGGGTAGGTAGTTGGAGTCGCGACGGTTGTGTCGCACCCCTTCGGCTGTCATATATTGTACCACCTCCGGGTGTTGGAGGACATGTAATGTGGACGACAGAATATAATATGAACATCTCTTGACATTAATGGAAAGCTTATTCTGGTACTTCTTTGGTATTTGCATTGTGCATTGCTGTTCAGTTTCTGTATTCTTCCTGTTTACCCAGTGAGGTAAACATTTGGCGCCGCTGCCTAGACGAACTCGAAACGGAAGACACGGATGGCGCACAGACCCAATGGGCCTACCCGTTGCTGAAATAAACCTAGAAGTCGACGATGCCCAAACAGAACTCTACGTAGGAGAAGACACCTACCGTGAGAACCGACGACAGCAAATCTTATGAGAATTTCATGAGCGCCAGGATGACGGACGTAGGGAAGACCGACGAAGGACAAATAATCCTTAAATTGTGAAGGGAGAGAAATAAAGAACACTGTTAGAAGCAGAAGAATTATGTTGATTGTATACAAAAGAATGAATTAATAAAGACGTGTTGTGTTTTGGTTTATGTGTTGTGAAACATGAAATTGTACCACAATTAATGCCCAATTTACTGAATAAAGACAGAAATAAGAAATTAGAAACCGACGAGTGGGAGGCTGCGCAGAAGGCTTTGATTTTGGAACGACGTGTAGAACGTAGACGGAGGCTGAGGCAACTTGCCGAAGGACGACCTGCCGAAGGGTTGCCCGAAGGGAACCAAGGAGGTGTCACGGAAGGTGCAGAAGCCGAGGGGAATTTCTACGCGTCGCCAGACTACTGTAGAGCGAGAAGCCTCGAAGAGTTTCTGGAGGAAACTAGGTTACGGAGAGAACTAGTTGAAGAGACTCGAGATCGGTTCAAAAACTTATCTCTCACGCCACAAAGGGAGGATCACCGAAGGGAGTCGGGCACGGGTGACGGCGAAGGGGAAGCTAACCGCACGGTAGTCGCTCTCACGCCACAAAGGGAGGATCACCGAAGGGAGCTGGGCACGGGTGACGACGACAAAGGGGAAGCTAACCGCACGGTAGGTACAAGGCAGAACACCGTACCTTTGGTCACCACCACTAAAGACATCAGCGGCATCGGAGGGAGTAGCGCCGGAGGGCAGACACGTCCACAACCACCTCCAAGTGGACGAGTTCCATCAATGGCGACCAAACAGAAGTTGCCCAAATTCAACGGGGATAGCAAAGATGATCCCGCACGGCATTGCCGTACCTGCGAAACCATCTGGACAGCCAACGGGGTGACTGACCAGGATGAATGGATGAAGCAGTTCCCCGCCACACTGAGAGGAGTGGCTATTGACTGGTATTCAGACTTGGATAAAACCGGGGTAACTACGTGGGATGAATTGAAGAAAGCATTCGAGAAGGAATTTCGGCTTCTCCGAGATGATAATGAGATAGTCTCGGAAATCTATGGAACAAAGCAAGGAAAGAAGGAGACCGTACGGGCATATGGCCGCCGGCTGAAGGAATTAGTCGGAAAGATGGAAAGCCAACTGGCTGATGGCTTGAAGAAGCGGTGGTTTGTCGAGGGTCTGAACCCTAAGCTACGACGAAAGATGAAAATTGTGCCTCCGACATCCTACGATGATGCATACAACCGGGTCATGGACTTGGAAAGTGAAAATAAGACGGCCAAAAAGAAGAAGAATAGATCTTCGTCATCCTCTGAAGATGATACGTCGGAAGAAGAGAGTAGCAGTGATGAGAAGCCGAAGAAGAAAGTCACGGCCCTTCAGAAGGATATGGAACGGATGTTAAAAGAGTTTAAGACAATGAAGGGGACCACAAGCAAGGATGATGAACTGTGGTGCACGGATTGTAAGGAGAGCGGCCACACAAAGGGTGTCTGTCCCAAGAAGGCATTCTGTGACATCTGCCAGATCATGGGACATTCTACGAAGGAATGCCCATACAATCTGAAGGCACGTAACCAGCAAGTGCTCTTTGCCCAGGAGCAGCCCTCCACATCGGATTCAAACAATAATGCATCTTCTGGAGGCTACCGAGGAAACCGACAAGGCGGACGGGGGAATAATAATAATTCCACTAGAAATAGGGTCCAATACGATGCGAAGGGACGCCCGATTATCCAATGTAGGGCCTGTAATCAGTGGGGGCACTTCGGCCGTGATTGCACGAAGGAAGCCACCCCTCAGCACCTCTGCCGTTGGTGTGGGCCAGGCGACCATGAGGACGCAAATTGCCCACAGGCAGGGGTTAATCTCCTCAACATTGAGAAGGCTGAGAAGACTGGTGAGAAAGAAGTACTGGCGATCACCCGCGCCCAGATGAAAAAAGCCACTTATCCCGACCCCCGTATGGAGGAGAGATTACGGGAGGTAAAGGCCAATATTGAACGTGAGATGACGACCGAACGACGGGACAACGAGGTGGCGAGTACATCATCCCGTACGGAAGCGGAAAATAACATCATTGGGCAAATCTTGCAGATGGAGGTGCCGATAAAGGTAAAAGACCTTCTAGACTCTATTCCACAATTGAGGACTGCCATCCTCACCAATGTGCAAAGCACCGCAGCGTCGAGTGCACCACAGGTACGGGTTCCCGCCACCGCATCGTCGAGTGCACCACAGGTAGGGGTTCCCGCCACCGCTTCGAAGAGTACACCACAGGTGGAGGTTTCCGTCAGCCCTTCGACTGACCCGATGTTACTAGCCTTGAGCAGTGGTAGACACCCAACTGTGGTAGAAATGGGTATCCGTGGGACCATTCTGAAGGACACCATTGTGGATGGTGGATCTGGGGTGAATGTACTACCAGAAGAAACATGGAAGCGGCTGGGGAAGCCCACCCTATGGCCACCCACATTCAACCTGGTGGGAGCGGACCAACACGACATTAAGCCACTCGGCCTGTTGATGGCCCAGCAAGTGACGATTGGTACGCAACCATTCTTGTTAGATTTCGTGGTTATTCCCTCGAAGAAGAAAGGCTATGACGCCATCCTGGGGAGAACATGGTTGATCAACGCGAGGGTAAACCACAACTGGAAGAAAAATACCCTTTCCATGGAGAAGGGAGGGCGGAAATATACCATTGACCTATACACCCAAGATGTCAGCGAAGAGCTCGCCTCTTCAGACTCGGACTCAGAGGATTCTAATAAAGGGGAAGGGGGTCTCGATGAAAGCAAGGGCAAGAACGCGATGGAGCCGAACAGTGAAGGGGTGCTAGAATTGGAGGGATGTTCTGAAGATGAGGTATGCTCGACTAACGGGCTCTTCCACTGGCAAATGGAGGATTACGAAATGTTCCAAAGCTACAGGCTCGAAGTAGAGGAACCAGAGCAACCAACAGAGGTGTACCTACCGGAATACAGAGAATATTGGAAGGGAGACGCCCCAAAACCTAGCGGCATAAATAATCCGAAGAGTATCGGCAACGATTGGAACCCTGTATGGAAGACCGTAGTCTTCAAAATCTTTATTATCCTTCTTCTTATGTACGGGAAGGAGGTCGTGGTCCCTATAGAATTTGTGGTTCCAGGTCTTCCGATGGCCATTGAAAATAGACTTGCCACCAACGGGCCCAAATTGAAACCCTATCACGCGAAGCGCGCAGGGGACCCGAGAGGCCGGACGGACACCCGAGAGCCCGAAGGGGGACCCGAGAGGATGGAAGGGGACCTAAGAGGCCGGGCAAGCAACTCGAGAGGCATGGGACAAAAGCAGGAGACTTTTGGGCGAGAAAAACCGAGAAGGATGAAGGGCGATCCCAGAGACAGGGGACCCGAGCCGAAGGCTCTCTAGACAACTTCACAAAAAAAAAAAAAAATAAAAAAAAAATCGCACGGTCGTACGACAGCGACCGTACAGTCAAAAAAAAAAGAAAAAAAAAAGGAAAAAGAAGGGGAAAATGGCCACCGTACGGTGGGACCAAGGTGACAAGGTGACACCACCGTGCGGTGGAAGCACCGACGGTGGCACCACCGTGCGGTGGCATCACCGACGGTGGAACCACCGTGCGGTGGAACCACCGACGGTGGCCCCACCGTGCGGTGGAACCACCGACGGTGGCACCATCGTGCGGTGGTCACACCGTGCGGTGGGAGCCACCGAAGGCGGTCACCAAGCAGCCCGCGGAAGAATAAAACGCCGCCAAACATCAAAGACGCCGCACAACACCACCGCGACGAAGAACAAAACAACCCCGCACACCACCATCACCGCACAGCAAGGGGTAAAGGGAAGAAGATGCCGAACACCGCACCACCACGTGATGCGAAGGGTAAAGCACGGGCCGACCGCCACAGGTAGACCAAGCAGCCGCACAATCGGAGGTGCCAATGCTGTTGTTGACCGTATAGGGAGGTTGTATGGCCGGGTAGCCATCGGGGACATTACAGTGCCCTTAAAAAAAAACAAAAACAGAAAAAAACGACGACGACCAGATTTAAAATGATTTGTTGACATCTGGAGACACTGAAAATATTGGAGTGTAGAAGAAGGGTTTTGACATCATAAAATATCACATAAATGATGCGCGCCATGGACTTTCGTGGGGTTCTGAAGGTTGTAAATTGGTGTTGGCGGCGGGGGCGCTGCCCCTCGACCCCGCCCTATACTGCGACAGGGAGCGCACCTGGGGCGCTGCCCCTCGACCCCGCTGGGGGCGTTGCCCCCAGACCCCCAGTTTATTTTGAGCTACAGAAGACCACGGGAAGTGTTGTGCGTGCAGCTAAGCATTGGCAGGGAAGCCATAAGCCGTAGAGGGAGACGGATTTGGAGGTTGGGAACAAACAGAGTTTGACGGAAGGCATTGCAAGTCTGTGCAGTTGTATGACACCAGGGAGTTATTCAGTTCAGTTTTTAGCCTTTGGGGAGTGTGATGGAGGATTTGAGGTGGCTCCTAGCATTTGTGCCAACGGATTGTGGCCACCTCCAGGCATGACTGGTACGCTTTGAGGAACTCGGAGTATGTCTCGGCTGGACGTGAGGTTGCCTTGGTGGATGCACAGAGGGCTCGGGAGGAGCTGACCACCAGGTTGGAGGCAATAGTCGCGTGAGACTTAGTTCAGCGTACCCAGGAGTTGGATGCCGAGAGAGCAGCATGGGTGGCTATCGAGGACAAATTGGCTAGGGAGACAGAATCATTTGAGTAGTAGTTGGTGGAAGCTGAGACTGAAAAACGTGTTTTGCAGACAAGTTTGGGTTAGGCCCAGGAGAACTGTGATGGCAAAGGAAGCAATATTGGTGAAATCCGCACTTGAGCATCAGATGGTAGCAGAAAAGGGTTTTCAGGCGAGGACGCAGCAAGTGTATAAGATCCGGGCCCGACTGGCGTCAGTAGTTCCTGCCGTTCATCTCTATTTTGTATTAAGTCGTCGGAGTCGACTTCTTTTCTTGGGGGGGATGATGTTGACGGGAATAATCATTATGTTATGTTGGTATATTATGTTTATGTTGTCGTCGGTAATAATGAGTTACGGCAGTCAGTTAGTTAGCCGACGGGTAGGTAGTTGGAGTCGCGACGGTTGTGTCGCACCCCTTCGGCTGTCATATATTGTACCACCTCCGGGTGTTGGAGGACATGTAATGTGGACGACAGAATATAATATGAACATCTCTTGACATTAATGGAAAGCTTATTCTGGTACTTCTTTGGTATTTGCATTGTGCATTGCTGTTCAGTTTCTGTATTCTTCCTGTTTACCCAGTGAGGTAAACAAGATCGATATGCGATTGGGATAAGGAATTGAAAGAAGGTATATGCGAGATTAAGCAGAGCTATACACGCAGACATCATTTGAAGGTGAAGCAAGGTATTTGTGAAGACAATTAGAACTACACCGGTACTGAATCTAGCATATGAAGATGCTATTTTGAGTAGTACATTCTTATTGGATTTAACCATCCAATTGTAGTCAGTGTGACTCCTATTTGTGTTTGAGTAGTGAGCTCTAGGCGCTTGGCCTTTCTGCATGTGCAGACCCCATTTGTATACACATACTATCTGCAGTAGAATCATCTGATTGTGGGTAAGGTTTCCCACCGTGGTTTTTCCCCTTATAGGGTTTCCATGTACAAATATTGGTGTTATGTGTTGTGGATGTTATTGTGTTTCTGTTTCATGCATTAATCTTTACCGGTACTGTAAATAACTGATAAACTGTCTACCCGCATAAAGTTCTGTTTACCGGTATTAAGCATTAAGGTTGGTTAAGTTGTTTTTGGTTTGAATTTACTTGACAACCGATTCACCCCCCCCTCTCAGTTGTCTCCGGACCTAACAAGATCAAGACTTCATCAACAATTTTCCTTGCAATTTGAAATCCGTTTTGTCAATGAATGGTGGACTTAGAAGCAACTCCAACAATTTTTGTGTTTGATCATTGGCGGACTTTCATCTTTCAACAACATTTTACTCTTCACCATGATGGACTTCGAGACCTAATCAACAATGACACTCAACAAAATTGGCGGACTTTGCATGGTGTTGACGTGTATTTTGTACACCATCATACACAGAATAAAATACCTAAGGGTATCTTATCCTCTCTTGAATAAAGCCTCTAACTGCTGAAGATTCGCATGAAGGATCAGTTAGGATGACTCCAAGGTTCCTTTTGGTAGGGTCTCTACATGTGGACAAGCTCCAGTGGTATGATGTGATTTGCTGGAATCACAAGGGGACTTACATTGAACTTCCGATCTGCTTTGCTGGACACAGGCTCTTACTAACTTGGATTTGAAAAAATGAAAAAGGAAGGGCGAAGAGAGGATCTAATCCTAATACTAAGAATGTAGGAGCAATGACTTGATTTTTGATGAAACTCTAACTAGATCTTGTTTTGACATCAATGGAACATCTACACAAGGCTAGTGCGATCTTCTAGGGAAGCTTTATGATGTTCAAATCATCACCGCAGGCATAGATACCATCCAAGTTGATGCATATCAATGAAGAGGCAACAAATTGAAATTGAGCTTAAGCTGAATGATTCCAGTTGACTACACAAGGCAAGTCTGCAATCAACAAACTGCTAGTAGTATGGATATACGAATTCCACCATTAATCAATCACATTTCCTCCATTCATCTAATCATCTACCATCTAGAATTGAAGACTCAACAAGAAACCATGCAAATTGCAAGAAAACGACATATTTCACCATTACTTCAATGAAAATGGAATTTGTTTACAATCAATGGCAACAATTTCTTGCCTTGTCCTCCTATTCTACTCTAATTGCTTCCAACTATTCTCTAACTATTCTAACTATTTACAATTATTTCTAACTATCTCTCTCTAATTCTAAAATTATTGCTAATTAGCCTTTACAAATGAAATGCCTGGGCTTATATAGTGCCCACAATACAATTTGATGGCTTAGATCAATTCAAGATCAATGGCCAAGATTTTACAATGAAAACCCTAATTAGGGTTTGTTACAACCATTACATAACATTTAATGCTTGACCAATGAAATAATTGTATTGCTTGGACACATGTCCCTTCTAGAAAAATCGACCAATGGATAGCCGGGGTAGGTACATCAGAGTTTGTGCCACCTTCCATGAGTTAAGTACATTGAATCTGGACATGCTGAGATGGACTTCACTGATTGGAGAAGTGATGACTAGGACGCCACCTCATTTGACACTTGTAACTTGGTAGATATTCAACTTGATGTTGTTGAGAAGCTTGCTTTAAATAATTCATCTGGAACTATTTACTTCTTCAACGAGCCCTTTGTTCTAACTCCTTGTGTCCTTGATGTGCAGGAAGATGATGTACCTCGCCTTGGAACGCTGGATTGAAAGAGGTCGCCCATGTCCTGGCTAAGACCGTCCCGGCGAAGACCGTCCTGGATCCGGCTTGATTTTCCTTGAAGAGACCTCCATTTGATGCCTACACAACATTTCAAAATTAGTAACATGATTTTGCAATACATAACATAAATTAGAGAGCAAATTTTTTAGGAAACCTAATGATAAGTCCTTTGTTAATCATTTCCTAAAAACGACTCTTGAGCTAGGAATTCAAAATTTCAAAATTTCAAAATCTAAGCTATGACAATCAACAATCAAAATCAAAACAATAAATCCACATCGCCATACCTCACTAGAGAGCTAACTCTAGAATGCAAAATGAGGAATTTGCCTAGGCAAAAATCAAAATTTGAAGCCTTTGACTTGATCTTGAAGGATAATGAACGTCCTCTTTATTAATTCGCCACCCTTGGAATCTTTGATGTGGTCTTCAATGTCCTTGGCAAGTTCGCCTAACTTGAAACTTCAAGTTCGCCTCTCCTTTGGATAGTAGTTTCGCACCACCTTTGATTGAATTCGCTCCTCTTCTTGAATGATAATTTCGCACTTCCTTTGTATACTCCAAATCGCATTTCTCCTTTGTCTTCCTCAAATCGCATGTAAGAGATGAAAATGATGATGTGAAAATGAAGATTTTCACCCTCCCTTTATAGCGCTCATACCTCTTACCACCATATAGGCCGACTTGGAGATAAAACCACTTTTTAAAATGATTTTTAAATTAAAATGACAAGGCCGACCTCCCTTTGTAGCGCTTCAAATTCGATTTTTATATTAATTAATTAATTAATTATTAATGCCTTGCGTTTTTATTTTGCAAATTTCGATTTTAAAAAAAATAAAGGCAAAAATAATTAATAAAAGATCAACGCCATATTAAATGCTAATTAAATTAGATTTTCAATTTTATCGAACTTAGCATTTAAGGAAATTTGAATTGTTTATTTGGCGCCAAAACTATGAAAACAAAGGGGACGTACCTCATCGCTCTGGTCCCTTGGAGAGGGACAGGAGCGATTTTGCTCTTGTGGGCCTCATTTCACTTCATCACCTTCGAAAATTATATTCAACGGATTCGCAATGCCTCCTTTCATTCATTAATGCCTTGAGATCGGTTGAAATTTGGCGAGAAAATCATCTACAACAAAAATCGCTCTGGTCCCTTCCTGAGGGACAGGAGCGAACTTAAGCATTTTGGTCCTTTGTTGACGTTTGATAATCTTCAATTTGTCTTCAACGGGTTCGATTGACCTCCTTTCTTGCCTTCGAACATAAAATTTGCTTGATCTTTGCCCAGATCGTACCTTATGAAGAATTTCGCTCTGGTCCCTTGGTGAGGGACAGGAGCGCATCGCCTTGGTCCTCCAGTGAGGGACAGGAGCGAAATTCGCTCTGGATCCTTAGTGAAGGACGGGAGCGAAATTTGACTTTTCGCACTCTCTATCAGGATAACTTTTATGGAATATAACATTTAAGTATAAGTTTATACTTTAAGTTATATTCCATATATACTTTCAGGATGTTTGAGAGTGGTTTCGGACCTCCAGGAGTTATATTGCAAAATCTAGTTTTTGGAGGTTTTTTCAGTTTCCAGACTTAGTCAAATTCAGGATCAGGGCATTCCAGACTTAGCCAAATTTCAAGATCAGGACTTCACTCAAGCCGGACCTGCTACCCTGTTGATCTCCCCGACAGCACTTCAAGTTATATTCATTTGATAAAATATACCTCTTTGGACCTTTTCACATCGTCAAGACGTTAAAATCCTGCAAGGACAAAGCAAAATTGGATTTGTAGCTCCGGTCCTTCACTGAGGGACAGGAGCGATTTTTCTCCTGGAGGCATTTCTGTGCTCATGAAAATCTTCAATTTATATTCAATGGAAAGATCTCGCCTTTCTCCATCACTTCCAATTCGTAATTCATCTTGACCCTGCAGGAATAGTAAAATATTTGAAAACGAGCTCCCGTCCTTCACTGAGGGACAGGAGCGATTTTGCTCCTACAGGCCAAAATATCATGATTTTACACATTTTATCACTTCACAAGGCAAAAACAAATCATTTCCAATGCCCAGGATCAAATATCAAAAAAGTCAAAATTTGGTCAAAATATTCAATTGGACAAAAATTCGCATTTCATCTTCAACACTTAGACAAATTTAAGCTCTGCATCAACATTCCAATTGAAAATTAGACCATTCTGGCGAATTCATTGCATTCAAAATTTGCATTCTAGAAAAGGAAATTCAAAAAGCTCCCAAAACCGACTGGATTCAAATCAAAACCCTAAAAAGCAAAGCGAAAACGAGCAAAAAAACATGGGTCCCCATTTGCAATGGGGCGATGTGTGAAAACGTCACAACACATGGTGATCAACATTTTGAAGTGGAAACTCGACCTTGCTCAACATTTTCAATTGCAAATTGCAAAAATCTCAACACTTTGAATTATGCATTTTATCATTTTGTAACAAAGACACAAAATTGCAACATTTTGCACAATTTGTAGAGCAAGATTTCACGCAACACTTGCAATTCCTGATGGAATCGCAAGTGATTTTCTACTTGAAAGTAACATTTCAACTTGCATTTGAACAATTTGCCTTGACAACATTTTTGCCTTGACACTTTTTTCTCATGAGCAAAGGCTAAAAACTACGAAACTATTACCAACTTGCTCATTAAGAAAAAGACCTAGCTTACAGGCAAAAAAAGAGGGATCCCCATTTGCAATGGGGCAATGTGTTAAAACGTCACAACAGGTGGCTCAAAGTAATTTTTGGAGAGTCAAGGTTTAGCAAGAAGGCATGTGAGTAGGGACAAGTTCGAAACTATGACAAAGCAAGGGAACAAAGTGGGGTTCAAAAGTGTGGCACATGAGGTACCCAATAAAGAATATATTCAAACTTATGATCCTGATGGGATAACAGTGTGTAAATTGTTTGGGGTCAGAATTTGAGAGAATAGGATACTAGGTACCCAAATAGGGAGATTTCTGACTATGCGATCCAAATGAGGTGACATAACATGTTAGAGATCGGGGTTTGTGCATAGTTCTTAAATAGGTGCTTGAGGGTTAAGGATTTGGGGTTCGAAGATTGGATCATGAAAAGGGTACTTGGGTAAGGGTAAGTCCGATACTTTGACAAGAATAAAGAGTTGGGCAAAAATGCATATTGGGCTGGGAAACCTCGAAGCTTCAACAACTTTTGCACATAGTAAGTTGAACGTACCTTCCCACCTAGAATTTTTTTAACCTGATAAGCACATGGGGGATGGAATTGGAGAACATGTATGCAGGCTTTGACCAAGGAAGACACTAGGAATGGAGATTAGGCATTTGGTTCACAAGCACAAATTTATTGAAAAAGGGGGCATGACATTGTCACTTGACCTTTGGCACTCCTTGATGAGCATAACTAGATTGTGTGTTGGTCCTTTCACAATGGTCAACGATCGCATTGAGGATTCCTCACTTCTAGGCTGCAATCGGTATATTTGATAAAATTTGTATCTCATCCTTCTTGTCTTCATCAACCATTGCACTTTGTGGATTTTGCCCCCCTCGCTCCCCACGTTGTTTGTATTGGTTTCTTAACTACTTATGTTGGTGTTACATTGTTTCATTTTGTTTTTAGTGCTTTTGGTTCTTTATTTTTCTTTCCTTGGATGTTCTCTTCCTAAATAATTCTACTATAAACTGATGTATTCTTGAATCCCATTGACCTACTTCTGGTCATTCATGGACATTGATATATTTATCTTATACCATGAACATGTTGAGGGAAATCCTTGCTTAGATGATCATCTTCCTTACATGCAAATAATTCTAAAATCCTTCCTTGACCTAGCAAATTGCAAATTACTTTTTCACCCATTACCTCAAAAGCTAGGGCATCTAGGAATTTTTCTGCTATGGATAAAGATGTTAGAACCCTTCGATTCATATGGACGAGTAATTCTTGCATTATCAACTTTTAGAACCATCCTCAATGTTTTTAGAGCTTTTGCTGCATAATAATTGAGAGAAGTCACATCAAATGGGGTTCGATTGCAATTTTAATTTGATCAAAAAACAAGCCAGGGTTCTGTAACAAGACATTAAATAAAGATAATCCAACCTTTTAGTGGCACATATCTACAACTTGTTTATCAATGGATGAGATATTAAGAAATATTAAAAATCCCTTTCCTAATTATTTTGCTAAATATGACATGAATTCCCAGCTTCTTACCACATATATGCAAAATCATCATCAAAGCCTAAAGGAATGTCTTAAAGTACCATCACGGTGCAAACAAAGAAGAAACCCACATTCTATTAACTACCTTCCTCACTTTCATCGACTTTCTATATAAATTCAATAGGGGGAAGTTTTAGGATAGACCTATCTCTTCCTCATTGAAAATTTGCCAATTCAAAAGTCCTCTTCTTTGCAATTTGAAATTGTGTTGTGAATTTGTAGTGGCTCTTTTCACTTTGCTACATCTTGAAATGATTTTTGATAACCCTGAATCTTTTCTCTATCTTCTATGATTACTTGTGTAATTTACTTCTTTGCAATCTTTAGACTAATGGGATCGACTTTCCCTAAAATCTCCATTTTTTCCCATTGTTGGTCACTCCATTAAGACATTTTGTACCATTAGAGTTGTAACTCATTATAGTTTCAAAGGCAAGCAAAAAAATTCTGTAATATTATTCACTTTAGTATAAGACAACTATTTCCAACTCTAAAATAGCATCTTAAACAAACCTCAATAATCCCTCCACTGCCAACGCTTCTCAGCCTCCCATCACCAAGAGACAACCCAAAGCAAAAAAACTAAGGCATCAGAAAATTTTAACAAGAACACAGAAATACATCTTAAGGACACCATTAAACAGCACTATCATTCTTTCTGACTTGAATTTCAAAAGAATATACCTCCCCAACAATAAAGAATAATTCAAAATGATCATCAAAGACTTAGTAATCTTATATCTTGCATGCAAGAACAAAGGTGACAAATGGAGCAGCTACAAGAGTAGGTGACCCTTGGTCTCTCAATAACAATACCAAACTAGAGCTCCAAACTTTGTTTCCTGTAATATGTTACTTGAAAATATACAATCTTTTAAATTTCTTATAGATAATAGCTTTATTATTAGTTTTATGCCTTTTAGTTTTGTGCTTGACAGTTGACACCATCTTTCCGTGTTTGTAGGGGAGAGTTAGACTATCTTTTGATTGATATGCCTCCTGGAACAGGTGACATACAGTTGACATTATGCCAGGTAATTGGATTACACACACACACAAACATATAATATTATAAAAGAACTATTTTGTATTGCCACAATAATCTTTTAGATAATGAAATTTGGAAAGTATTGAATGGATCTGGCTCTTCAAGTGTTATTTTATTGGGTCATCCTTAGTGCAGGTAGTTCCTTTAACGGCAGCTGTGATAGTCACAACTCCTCAAAAGTTGGCATTCATTGATGTTGCAAAGGGTGTGCGGATGTTTTCAAAACTAAAGGTTAGGATAGTGGAAATTTAATGCATTGAATTAGAAACATCTCAATTGCATTAGTAAAAGCTTTTTAAAGTCAAAAAGTTCTCAATTCAAGCAACTCCAACTTATTTTAAGTGATAATTATTATTTGTATTGCAAGTCATTCTTGTTAGTATTCTTGATATTAATATTTATTACTGTAAAATATTTCTAGTAGAGGAGCACAGAAATAGAAAATATTATAAAATATTAAGCATATGTGAGGTATATTCTTAATTTGTTTAATCAGCATAAATTTCACAATTACCTAAATAATAAGGAAAGAAGACAATTAGTTCTCAGTTCTGTAGAACCTCATTAACATGGAAGTGTTGAGTGTTCAATAGATATCTGGCCGATAAGGTTACTTGTATGAGGAATAGATTTCCAAGAAAACTTCCAATTTATGCTTGTCATCTCCATAGACACGATTCTTACTTATTTCATTGTATTCAAGGCTGTGAAATGGTGCAATAGAACTTTGCAATAAGTGTTAATAGTACACCTTTATAATCTGTCAATCCACTGTTGAATTTTTTTTGTCAGAATGTTAAAAAACTTACAACTCTTCAAGCTGTTACTGGTTCCTGTTACACCCCGCAAAATTTCAGTAAAACAAGTTTATTTATTAATTAGGGCCGACTTGTTTTTTTTTTTGGTGGAGATTCTCATGTATTAAAATAATGGAATTGTGTCTCTTTTCCTCGTTCAGTCTGTAACAGACTTACAGATCAGCAGGAGCAGGCAGAGAACAGAAAATCATAGATTTTAAAGTGCAGACATTCATGGGGCAGAAACAAGCAGTGACCAGTAGAAAATTAAGCAGTTTAGAAGGATAGAAAGCAGTCTTTTGACGAGCAGTATACAAACAATGGAATATCACAGGTTTTATGCAGCTGGGCGCTTATTTAGGGTGGCTGAGCTGCATGGTTTTTCCTTCCAGCAATGTGGAAAAGTGGCTTTAGTGTTGTAAAACACCACCTCACATGACTTAGGTGCACATTTGGACCGGCTGAACCAGTCAAAAGCTCTTCTTAGCTTGCAAAGTTGGCTCAAGTGATGTGAATCTCCACCTAAGTTAACTCGGGCACACATTTGTGATGCCTTAACCATGTAAAAGTTCCATTATTTTTCAAAGAAGTGGCATAAGTGAACTTAAGTTCTACCTGGTAATGCTAAAGTGGCCTAAGTGTTTAAGAACTCTTCATGAACTAGAGTGCACATTAGAGTAGGTAAGCCACTCAAAATTTCTGCTTTAACTTAAAAAAATTGATTCAAGTGAACAAAAGCTTTGCTTTGGCTTAAGTGGACAAGTTTTCTGTTCATCACGAAAAACATAAGATTAACAAATGTCAACATGGGTGCAACTTTGGAGTGGTTAAGCCACTAGAGATCTTTGCCCGTGATAAAAAGGCTCAAGTGTCTTGGGTGTGCACCTAGAGCAGTTAAGCCACTCAATTATTCAGCTGGTGCACATTTGCCTTGGTTACACCACATATAAACTCCACCAACTTTGTTGAAGTTTGCGAAAGCATCAAACTACTTCACCTAAGTTAAGTTGCCAATTGAAATCTCCATGGAATGTGCCCTTATGTCAAGTTAGCCATGTTTCAAAACAGAAAAGGGGGCTCCATAATAAGATCAGTTGGCCATAAAAGAAACAAGGTAGGATTAAAGCACTAAAAATTAAAGGTTTTTCTCTATATACAAGTTAATGTTCTGCATCTTTTCAAGTCTATTCCAATCGTGTTCTATTGAAGGAGTATCTATTTTTAGGTAGTTTTATTTTATTAGTTGTTTAGGTTATATTTGCTTTAAAGTTTCTTTCTTCCCAATTTTTCAGCAGCCCTTAAGCATTTTGCTTAAAAGTTTGCTTTTTGGGATAAAATATGATTATTCTAAATTCTCAAGGATTGAGCATTTGTAATTTATAAACATGTGCTTTGAGCAAATGAACTCAAGAGGATAGTTGATGCTATGCTTAGCTGCATGTTTTGTTGTTCAACTGATTTATCTATGCAATTCCATTGATTAAATCGGACTTGAGTACCTTTGTCAAGCTTTGTATTGATGTTGAGTACCTTTGTCAAGCTTTGTATTGATGTTGTTTCTTTGTATGCAACTTCACAATTTAGTTCCTAGAATCTTGTGTTTTTTTTTATTCAAGTTGTTATTCTTTTGAATCTTATTTGTGGTGGAATTTTGGTCTCTATTTTAGCTAGTGGGAGGTGGCTACGTCTTGAATCTTTAGGTAGTTTGATTTCATTCAATATTTGAAAATATTGTTTGCAAGGTAGGCTTGTTAATATTTTGGTGCTTTCATCCAAAGCAAAACATAGATAGTTGTTTCCACTTATGCAAAACCATGCTCCAACATCCCCTCTCCTCACCCATAAGAGAATATTGTAAGGCATGCATATTTGTATATCTTGTCTATACTTTTTAGTCTAGGCAAGTTTAGCTTAGGTTTAAGGTTAATTTAGATTTCAAGATAGTTTTTATTTAGTCTACGGTCATTTTAACTTAAGTTTAGATTAATTTAGATCTCAAGGAGCTTCCTCTTCAACTTTGAAGTACAATTCTATTGTATGCACTATTTTGTTTTGTGTTGTCTTGTGAAAGACAAATTAAAAACATTAACAATTCCCATACCCAACATTATGCACACAAGTGTGCACGGCTATAGCTAATCAAAAGTAAAGTAGGGTAAAGGATATATACATCAATGTAAGGTTACATGTATTAAGTTGTTGAAGAGAAGTTGAAATATGAGTAACAAGAATATGTAAGGAATTGGTGAAAAGTGTAGAAATGCACTTTGCATCTTGGCTTGTGCATATACACAATTGCTACTAGTAATAATGCCATATAGTCTACTTTCTTTCAATAATTTGCTTGTAAAGGGAAATGCAACATTAATTTAAGTTACAATGGATTCACAAAGGAACTGCTTTGATTAATGTGATCCAGCAACAAATTGATGGCAATAATGTTGATGAGGTTTAATGTAATGTTCTCTCTTTCGTAGACGATTACTCAGGAGGTGGGATTTGCCTATTATCCATCTTCGTAGGCAAATCCAATGGATAGGAGATGTGCCTGGCATGGGAGGATTTTAGACGCTAGAGACTGGCTTTTGGATGCTTATTTAATGAGCAAATAATGTTATTTTCTTGGTTAAATCACTTTTTGCTAAAAATAGAAAATCTCTTTTGCTTAAAATAGCAGAAGTTGTGGAAATCATGAAGTAACTTCATAATTTTAAGTTATAAAGTTAAATGAGGAAAATAAGTTAAATTATAAAGTTAAATAAAGTTACTTTATTACCTCAAGTTGGATGCCACCTAGGGATGGTGCCACAATTGGACTTGAGAGCCAAATTAAATGTGGCTAATTAGGGCGTTGGAATCCAAAGTAAGAAAGGGATTTTATAAAAGAGAATTCATTCTCTTATTTGCTCACGTTGATGATTATTTTTCAAAATTCTTTCTCAGAGCAGTTTTGTCAGGTATTTTCCAGAGGACGAATATAATGTCCCTACTTAGTACCTTGGAAAGAATACAAATAGTTGGTTAACTAAGACAAGACAAATTACCTTCTTACTTAATACCTCTAAAAATTCCCTATAAAATACCCTGCAGAAAACATTCAAATTATTATATTCATTTGGCATATTGAATTTGAATTCTTATAGTTGTTTTCATTATAAATATTTTTTTGTTGCAGATTAATGTTTTGGAAATGGAGTAATGACTGGGTTGCCCAGCCAACCCATGCTAAGCCTTCCTGGTCTAATTAACATGGTGTGGGTCTTATTCTCTTGATCACACTCTTACCCTTGTAAATTATTAATGTAGGAACGGTATGGGTAGCATAGTGGAGTTCTCAGTTTAATCAATCTAAGCCCAAGAGCGAATCTCAGTCCTCCTGACCTATTGCAGACTTTGTCATCAATAGGTGGGCTACTTAGAAGGTAAACCTTAACCCTCTTACCTATCTAAGCCATCCTTCCACCCATGGTTTAACTGTTTATTATGTTTGATCAGATATTCATTAAACAATAATGACACCAGTGGTTGTATTGCCATTCACTGATTGTTTATTCTAACATTCATTATATTATTTGATACCATTTGTTTATTTGACAGATTGTATTAATATATTCCAATAGTATTGTCATCTTAATGTATTATTAATCAGATCATAATTTGCATTATCCTTATAAGTAATTTTGTGATTACCATATTAGGATGCGAAACTGTTAGACTTTAGTTCCGTTTATACTGTGGTACATTATGTATTAATATACATATATCTTCAGATATAGAAATGCTGCAGATATATTATCAGAATATTACCTATTACCAGTTGTACGAAATCCGTTTATATACATATCATATTTTGTCTGTTTAAATGACTGATGCAACGTATTAATCTTATTATACTGATATACAATAATTGCTAAACTTTCTTTGGGTCGGATTAAGACATACCTGGAACGAGTCTTCTCAGAATAAATTCCCACTGCTTCTTACTGTCTGACTATTCTTCTTTTCCCCACGTATGTAATCTCCCTTAACATCTTCTACGTGGCCTCCTTTATCTTATTGGCAGAGCCACGATTCTTGAGGATATTGGGACGTGACTTGACTTGGGCATGTCTCTTCGGTATCCATACTTGCCCGATAATGACTTACTTTGTTTGTTATGCTACTAGCAATAATCGGTTATTAGATTTAATGATTCTTATTCATTGCTGTCGATATGATATTCTTTTCCGTTTCTTATTGCTAACGTGAATGCACAATGATTCCCTTATTTCCTTTCTTCTTCCCTAATTTATTTCTTCTTTTCCTCCGTTGCCCCCTCCCTTTTGATGCTTTATAGGAGAGAAAGGGAGGGTGGTGACTCAAGGAAGGGTCACCACTATTTAAAGGAGGCTGACTTATTCTTTATTATTAATTAATTAATAAATATTAATTAATTATTAATAATATCAAACAAACTTTAATAAATATTAATAAATTAATAATAGTATCAAACAAACATTAATAATAATAATAGCTCACATAAATCAGAGACTAAATACACATTAGCTTTTGAATTAAGATTCATTGGTAGAAATTGAACAGCTATCCATAATCTGATCAAAATTTGTATTGTATTTTAATATTGGTTCTATTTATGGTATCATATTAATATGATATTATTTATAATGTATTTTGACAATTTATGTTATATTTTATATTTATTAAATAGCACGTTATATGATAAGTGTAATATATTCAATATATCTATTTTATGTTTTAATAGTATTTTATGGTAAAATTTCTTTAATAGTTAATATAATATTAATAATTGAAATATGAACGTTACATTAAAATAAAACAATAATAATAAATAATAGTCATAACAAATAATAAACATTAATAATCATATATTAGAGGAAAATCGTGAAGTCTCATAAATGAGACGATTTTTTTTAATATTATTAAATGTTAATTAATAAATGTTTTAATTATCGTATTTATTTAATCCAATGTCCAAAGAGGGGTTATGACACCGAAAACCCATGGAGAATTGTGAATTGGATGAAAACCTAGTTCACCATTGAGGGGAATCTACATAGAGTTTCCATTTGTGCTTCAATTGGATGAATTTCTAACAGGGTTTACAGGTTTTCCTTTCAGCAATAAGCATCAAGGATTTGGTGCATTAGATCAAGCAAATTCTTCAATAGATTAAGCCTCCAAGAGTTCGATTGGTCACTGTTTGGTTGAATTTTCTGCAAGTGCTTCAAGGGAAATTAATTTCAGCAGCTACCAGGAGTTCTAGATGCAAATTTGGATGGTTTGGAGGCATATTATCACAGCCGTACCTTTCCTAGGGCCAGTCGTACCCCTACACAAGCTGGTTGTACCATTTTGCAGCCAATTTAGTGCTTTATCAGGCCGTACCACTTAGGAGGGGTTTGGAAAATTGTGCAGACCTCTTGACCAACATTCATCAGGAGTGACTTCATGATTCTACCAGGCATTATGGATCAATTGTAATTCAGATTGTTGTTTTTTGAGGAAATTCAGTTAAATTGAATAATGTTGCTTGGAGGCCAGGCATGGGGCTTAGCATTCCTATTGTTTCATTCAATATTTGTTTTTGATAATTGTAGTTGATGCAAATAAAGTCAGTTGGAGCCACTTTTGCTTGCTGGATGCTCTTATATTGTGAACCTCATTGAATTCATCAATAAAAATCCTTCTTTGGTTTGGCGCTAGATTCCAGGTATGCAAATCTTGTTCTTGGTGATTCAATTCCTATAATTCTAAAAAAATTATATTTGCTGTTCTTAAAAATCAGAATTCAGAAATTTAAATGAGTCATTTATATTTTCATCAATTGGGTTCAAAAGCATTGTTTCATTTGCATATACTTCATGTTGAAACTTTGTTCAAACATTGACATCAAAACTCAAACATAAACTTGAAAGTTGAAACTATCCTAAAAGCTTCCCATCAACAAATGTCATAATCAAAAAAAGTTAGCTCAAATTGGTTGGGGATATTTCAGTGGTTTCAGAGCCATGATACTACCAGCCTGAGGGTCTTCTAACTAATTAGTGCAGCCATAACTGGTAAAACTCTCAAAGAGAATCAATCGGCTTATGCAACAAGAGCAACACCACGAAAGCAGCAAGAAAACATAACAAGATTTCATAAACAGATCATATTAATGCCTTAGAACTTCCGGCAATCATCCGACAATCATCAAAGAACATCCGACAATTATCCGGTTACATGCAGGCTATTAGCCAGATACAATCCAATCCGAGACTCTAAGAATCAACCGGATCACAAAATGCGAATCTCAATCCTTATTCTCAAATCTACTTCCTCTGCCCCCACAAATGATTACATAATAACATATTTATACCCACCGGAACATATCCGGGTCAGCCTCATAAGTTTACATTTACCAATGCAGGAAATGAAACGTGTAATTAGGTTGGCCCTAATAATTAAATAAATCTTTCCGAAAAATAACAACCAAGCGATGCGCTTCAGCAGAAAGGTTGGCCACATGCCAAAGAACATCGGACAAGACCCAAGATAGATCCACATGCCAAGAATCGCGTCGGTAATGAAGGAAAACCAACCGATAAGCACAAGAACTATTCGGGAACCTAGAAACAGTCAACTGGAAGCGATAACTGACTGGAAAAGAACCCAAATGAACTCAAAATCTGGGATAAAGCACACAAACCAGCCAGGAAACCAATAATAAGATTTGCCACGAAGAACAAGCAACTACCCGTACCAACCGGTGAGAACACAAAAAACTGCACAAAGAACTAAACAAGAACAAAACTGAAAGGAAATATTTTTAGATGATGCAAGATTGCTCATTGATCGGGGATGCTCATGCATCAAACAACCCAAGTAGAAAAAGATGTTCCACGAGAGGCAGCTCATGAACATCTAAAAGGATTCGGAATAAAGACCCCATGCTCATTTCTGATCCAAACATCTTCTTTATCTGCCAACCTCTGCTTTAACTCTTTCAGTGCCTCAAACGGCTTCTCTAACCTCTGATCCTCTTTGTTTCTTTTCTTTTGCTTCAGATCTTCACATTGTCTCTGTTTACTGCCTTCTTTCTTTAGCAACTTTGACTTGGTTCTACCACAAGACTTCATCCGTTTTGTCACCATAAACTCCCTGTCATCCGGTTCGATCTGTCCATCAGGCTCAACTGTAAGATCCTTCTGCAAACTCATGTTACCTTGCGGTATAACCTCTGCAATTGGTTCTATCAGATCTTTCTTCAAACCCTATGGTATAACCTCTGCAACCGGTCCTATCAAACCTTCCGGTATAACCTTTGCCACCGGTTTCTTAGTACTGCAACTTTTCTCAAGACTCAGATTCTTCACCTCCTCTTTTTCCTTAAAAGAAATCAATGTGAACTTTTGCCCATCCTTCTCAATAGTGACTAGGTTTCTTCTACAGTCATAAATAGTTCCTCTATCATACTGCCAAGGTTTTCCCAACAAGACATGACAAGCACTCATAGATACAACATCACACAAAACCTCGTCTCTAAAAGGCCCAATATTGAAATTCACCAAACACTGCTCTGTTATCTCTATCTTTTGATCATCTTGTAATTGGCTTACCTCATAAGGACAAGGGTGCTCAAGCCTCTTCAATCCAAGTTTCACAACCATCTCCTCAGATACCAAATTGTCAGTACTTCCACTATCTACAATAACCTTGCAACACACACACAGTTTGGAAAAGACTCTTCCTCTAAGTAGATCTAGTATCCTTTCTTTTGAACATAAAGGATTCTCCTTGCTCTGGTGCACAGTCAAATCCGGTACCATCACCTTCCGATTCCTCATTTGCCACACAACTTCTTGCCATTCCCTGCTTACATTCATAGAATCTATGTCTGGTTTCTCCACACTTGAAACATTTGCCAGGAAATTCTCTACCGAACTGTTACTACCTTTCCTTGGTGTCTTTTGCTCCGGTTCTTTACTCCATTTAGGTTTTGACTCATCTTCTTTAACCGGTTTCTTCATATTGTCACTCATCTTGAATTTCTCCTTCCCCTATTCGGTTGTCTTCTTCTCATCTTCTACTCAGCCTTCAAAGCATACTGGTAAGCTTCTTCAACTGTGGAAACCTTCAACATACTCATCTCATCTTGAATGTTAAAAGCAAGCCCATTGATGTACCTCACCACCTTTTCTTTGTCCATCTCTTTATGCCCAGATCTAATCACCATCTTGTAGAATTCCTCAGTATATTCCTTCATAGTCATGTTTCTCTATTTCAGGTTTTGCAACTTTTTGGACAACTCCAATTCATAGTCTCCCGGTATGAACTTGGCCTTCAATCTTGCAACCATCTGTTTCCACCGGGTGATCTTCAATTCACCATTCTCCACTCTGTCTTTCTGCAATTCTTTCCACCACAAGGCATCATGCCCTTTCAACTTAGTCTGTGCCAACCAGACTCTCTACGGGTCCTTGACATCCTCAAACTCAAAGTAATCCTCCAACTCGCTGATCCAATTGATCAGATCCTTCAGGTTCAGCGTTCTAGAAAAGTTGGAAACCTCAACTTTTTTGAACTTTACTCGCTTGCGCCACTGCTCTCAGGAATCTTTCCTCTCTTTCATCTTCCGGTCCTTCAGCTTCCTCAAGCTCTTCACCGGCTTCCTCATATTCATTTTCAGAACCAGGGTTTCTCCGCAAACCAGCCAAAGCGTTTCGGATTTCATTCCTCACTTCATTCTTGAAGTCTTCCATCATCTGCTCTACCCTCCGGGGGTTTGTCCTTCTCGGCGACATCTCCTCTTCCACTCCGGTGAACTGCCTCAACTCAGCGATCTGATTGCCGGTTTCAATTGCCTCCCCTCGACGATCTATTGAACACACGCGCAACCTGCCTCCAATCAGCGATCTGTCCACCCAAAGGAATGCTTCAATGTTCGCAAACAATTCTTCTACCAGCCAATCCATAACCAACTCTGATACCACTTAGTGCAGCCATAACCGGTAAAACTCTCAAAGAGAATCAACCAGCTTATGCAGCAAGAGCAACACCACGAAAGCAGCAAGAAATCATAACAAGATTGCATAAACAGATCATATTAATGCCCTAGAACTTCCGACAATCATCCGATAATCATCATATAATCATCAAAGAACATCCGACAATTAACTGGTTACATGCAGGCTATCAACCAGATACAATCCAATCCAGGAAATGAAACGTGTAATTAGGTCAGCCCTAAGAATTAAATAAATCTTTTCGGAAAATAACAACCAAGCGATGTGCTTCAGCAGGAAGGTCGGCCACATGCCAAGAATCGCGCCGGTAATGAAGGAAAACCAATCGGTAAGCACAAGAACTGTCCAGGAACCCAAAAACAGTCAAGTGTAAGCGATAACTGATCGGAAAAGAACCCAAATGAACTCAAAATCTGGGATAAAGCACATGAACCAGCTAGGAAACTGAAAATAAGATTTGCCATGAAGAACAAGCAACTACCGGTACCAACTAGTAAGAACATAAAAAACTGCACAAAGAACTAAACAAGAACAAAACTGAAAGGAAATATTTTTGGATGATGCAAGATTGCTCATCGATCGGTGATGCTCTTGCATCACTAATTCTATGCATCCTGGATTGATAGGGCCTTACATATATTATATTTGTAGGAGAGCACAAGGACATTTAAATTTTGACTTGGGTGATGTACCTGAGGGCACTAGGAGTCCCCAGCACGGGGAGAGACAAAATCGACCTAATCTTCATGAGTTACTTAGAACTCTTGCTAATACCTTGCTGCAGATTGTTCAGACATTAGATAGGCTTCAACGTGCCCTAGATAGATTGGATTTGGATTGGCCTAGGGATAGGCGTGGTAGATATGATGGGCATGATAGGGTTGATAGATCTGTATCAATTGCAGGGAGTCGTGGGGGTAGTAGAGCTCCATCTTCATTGGACAATGCATTTGATTCTCCTCCACGTGATAGAACACATACACTGACGGTTGATAGACCTATGCAACCACGTTTTCCGCCTAGAGAGGATTCAACTCCATTTGACCCACTTGAGGGCATGGAGTTTCAGGATGCAGTTATGGCGGCTAGTTGTGAGTGGGCACGCCTACCACAACATGTTAGAGATGCCTTTCCTTTACATCAGCCTTGTTTGCAACACAAAGACAGTATGAGGAATTGTGGTGATAGATGGCCTAGACAACAACGAAATAGTGACCTCAAGCGAGCTACTAGTAAGCTCACTTTATCTTCGTTTCTTGGTAGTGGGAAGATTAGTGCACGAGCCTTGGTGCACAAACTTGACATCTACTGTAATGTCCCCTACCTGATCTATTTAAACATACTAAAATTGATAGATTTTCTTCAATAAGTTATTAACAAGTGCTTGTCTATTTTCCTCATTAGCTGATTAATTTCATTATTCATAGTTCTTAATATAGATATCTGTAGCGTCCTAAAATTGCGACACTTGCAATTTCGACTGCATTTGGGTCTTCACGATGGCGGTGCAACGTTGAACCTGAATGGAGACCCCGAAACCTGTTTACGACACCAAAAACTGCATTTTCTGCACCTTGGCCTGATCCTTCCTTGCACCCTGTTGTCCCGAGAGGTGGGACCATGGCGCCCAGCGCCCTGGTCCCTAGCCCTATTTTGGGCCCAGTCTCTTTTGGGCATCGGGTCTTTAAGTTTGCAATTCGGGAAATAATGTTTCCTGGTCGGCCTAAGGTCGGAAAAATCAGTCTATCAGCCCTAATTGACAAGTATATAAACTACATTTCCCCTCCCATTTGAGGGAGGTAAAGAAAGAGGAAGAAAATGAGCAAGAACAAGACGCGGAAGCGATATTCAAACATTCAAGCATTCAAGCATTCAAGCATTCCTTCAAGCAATTGAGCATTCTAAGTCTCCATTCAAGGCTAAGTGTTGCATTCAAGACACGGATTCAACCATTGAAGAGGAGATCACATACAACATACAACATACTACATACATTACACCTTCGCATGTAAGAATACAAACATTCTTACAACAAGGTATCGGTACTTGTTTACATTACAAACATTTACATTTACAGCATTCTCATTTCTTGGTTAATTCCAAAACCGGGGTTTGACCTAAAGGCAAACCCCTCATCCCTAACCCCCCAATCGTCCTCTCTTTTCTGTGTGTAGGTTGCAGGTACGCGGCTGTAATTGAAGATCTGGAATCCTTGTGCAGAGACGAACCAAACCCCCTTCGTTTCGCGGATTTTTCGGAGGACCGTGTGCACGCCGGGCGCCATCGTCCCGTCAACTTTCGCTCAAATTTGCAGAACAGCACCGTCTCGACATTTTACTGCTAATTCCAGGTTCGCAGCTTCATCCCGTATCCCTATCTCTATTTATAAGTGAATCTTTCCTACTTTACATGCATTCCTAGTTCAATCATTCTATCTACATTCTTTACAAAAGAGGGTATCCTTGCTATCACAACCCCTGAAACTCATTTAGAATCCAATCTTGCATTGCGCGGGATTGGATCTTGTGGGTTTCAACCCCTCTTTTGAATGTAAAGTCTCTCCTAAGTGAAAACCATCAACCCTAGTGACTCTCCCTTCTCTCTCCTTGGAGATTGGGGAGGGGAGAACAACTAGGGTTCGATTTTTCCGCTTTACAATATCAAACCTTGCTACTACTTCAGTTTTAAGGGAGAAGGGTTTACATATGTTACCAAAGTGCTTAGAGACCAACTACAATAGGTTCCCTCAAAGTTTAGAAATCCAAGCCCTTACCTATCTTGGGTCTATACCCTCAAGGCTTGTGGGTCCCTGATCCTCACCTTATCTTGGGACTTAACCTATTGCTTGAATTTAGACTGCCCCTCTTTGGAACATCTCAATCCCATCTTCTTAAATACGGAAAGTAATAACATGATTTAGACTATAAGTATATATATTTCTTATGTATTATGAATATATATATGAAATTAAGTATGACTGTCATACATATTGCAGTCCATATTAGCATTACTATTAATTTTGCATAAGAACATTATTGGGCTTCATATATTAAGCATACTTATTAAGCACATCCCCATGCATACCACCAAGAACACAAATGTTACTGCCTGTAACTTGATAACAATTCTGATCTAATCTGATCAATGGTGATCTTACTAGATGCTTTTGATTCCTTTCCCTTATATCTCTCAATGTGAGGGAGAGGTCACACCTCTTCATCATGTATACCCTTTGGCAAGAGATACACCCTTTCACCATTAGCACCCTTCGAAAGAGTGCAACTCTTCATTATTTCTGCCCTTTGAAAGGGATACAACCTCTCATAATCAGATCTGCACTTATCATTTAAATCAGATTTGCACTTCTCATTTCCAAATTATTCCCCTCTCAAATGAGGTTCTCTTCTCCCTTTTATATCTCATTGTTGAGGGAGTCACAACCTTTCCTTTCATTTCTTTTGACTTTTCATTAACTTAATTAATTTTTAATTAATCATATTTAATTATATTTAATTATTTTATTTTATATTTTAATTTAATTTTAAATATTTTAATTTTGTTATTATCATTTATTATTGAATTTTAATTTTGTTATTATCATTTATTATTGAATTTTAATTTTGTTATTATCATTTATTATTGAATTTTATTTCAAAGCGAGCTACTAGTAAGCTCACTTTATCTTCGTTTCTTGGTAGTGGGAAGATTAGTGCACGAGCCTTGGTGCACAAACTTGACATCTACCTTCCACTTAAACCGATCTTTGTGTACGAGGCTATTCAGTTTACAGTACTAAATTTGGATGGCGTGGTTTATGACTAGTGGCACCATGGTTTGGTTACCCAAAACCATGGACTCATTCATTCTTTAATTAATGCTATCAAATTTTCACAATCCATGCTATAATTCTTTTGATTCTTCTGGATTCGATTGTGTGAATTTTTTTTTATCATCAACGTTTCGAATCACACTCCATTATTCATCATCAGGATGAGAGTTCAAAGGAGGTAAAAGATGGTAAGTTGCAGATCCAGACTAAATATAAAGATGAGGGGAGAGAGAGAGAGAGGTGTAAGTTGCCATCTCTCACCTCCTTTGAACTCTCATCTTGATGATGAATCACAGAGTGTTATTTGAAAGGTTGATGATAAATTTTTTTTCACAGAATCGAATCTAGAAGCATCAAAAGAATCATTCATTTTTATAGGGATTTTACTGAGCAGTTGATTGCCAGATTTGACCGTGAGGATGTTGAGCTGTACTACAAAGATTTAGCATTGCTTCGACATAATGGATATGTTGAAACTTATATTAGTGAGTTTCAACGCATTGCTGTTATGGTTCCGGAGATGCCTAATAGACGCGTGGTGATGCTATTTATAGAGGGTTTACATGACAGGTTACGAGGTTTGGTCAAGGCTCTTAAGCCTAGGACTTTACATGAGGCTATTTAGGCTACCTTAGACCTCGATACTTCACCACCACCTACTTCTTATCAGTAGAATAAGAAGTTTTCCGAAGATTCCAAGCCTCTTCAGAAGTTTTCTACATAGCATCAGAGTGCACCACCCCCTCCTAGGATGGATTAGGAGACACATAATGAATTGTGTAGGAAGAGACTATGCTTCTCGTGTAAGGAGCCTTGGGAGCTTGGGCATCGATGCCTTGGGAAAGGCAAGGCGCATCTCATTGAGGTTCATTCAGTTGTGGATGATGAGCATATTTAGGATACAGATTCTGAGGGCAACAATGGTGAGGTTGAGAACGAGACTCCACGGGTGGAGCTTGGAGTAGAAGATGCATTGGCCACATCCAATGTAATCATTGCCTCAGTCTTAGGAGTCCCCAGATATCATCCCTTTCGCCTAAAAGGAGTGATTAAGGGACAACGTGTATTTTCCTTGTTGACAGTGGTGCTATGCACAATTTTGTTGATGAGGGATTGGTTGCTAGGGTGGATTGTTGTAAGATGCCCTACTAATTCTGTCCTTAAAATTTCAATCTTGTAGTATTGGTTTTTCATCAAACAGTTGGTGTGTAAGTTCTGATTTGAAACTTCCGAGCTCTCGAACCACAAATACATTACAAATTGTTGTCCTCATTTTTTAATTTTCAAAAATTTGACAATCCTTACAAAATTGTTGCTCAAAATGTGTCATTTTTGTCTCTAGGGCACATTTTATGAGGTGCAAAACTCACATTTGTTAGTGTCAAATCATTGGGGGGTGTCTTTGCCATCATTTTCCAAATTTTGGTGAGTTTTGTTCTTCTTTTTCCTAGCCTTTAGTGCAAATTCGGGTTTCAGAGCAGTCACTGTAGGTTGAAGATTTTACTCTTAAGGCATGCTTCTCGAGGCAAAATTTCCACTTCGGGTTAAACTGAGCTGATCTTCGGTCCATCCTCAATCCGCGTTTCAAATTTCATCGCGTTTCGTGTTCGTTTGCTATGTCTTTCCTTCAATTTTGGGTTTTTTCTTCCTGACTGTAGGTGGGAAATTTTCCTTTGATTGCAAGTTTTAATTTTCTCTTGTTCTAGTGTTGTAGGGAAATTTTTAAACAATTACAAGTGCACTTTATTTAAAACTTGTCACTTGTAACTTACTTTTTATTTCCCCCTTGCTTTTTATGTCTTTTAAGTCATTGTAAGAACTTTTTGGACAAATTACAAGTGAATTTAAAATTATAAGTTTAAAAAGAACTTGTAATTTCTTATAAAAGCTCCTACTTAAGTGATTTTAAGTTGTGGTAAGGATTCTTTTTCTCTATTACAAGTTTTAATGCTCTTTTCACTTGTAATAGGGTTTTTATTTCCCTATTACATGTTTAATGTTCTTTAAGTCCTTTTTAACTTGTAAAGGAGATTTTATTTCCCTATTACAAGTCTTTATGTTCCTTTATGTTTTGTTCTTATTAAACTTGTAATGGGGATTTTATTTCCCTATTACAAGTTGTTTTGCTCTTTCTTTTTGTCATTTCTTCCCTAAAACCCGAATTTGCCTTAGGAGTTGAAAAAGTGAAACAATTAAAACTTGTAAAAGGGTTTCTAAAATCTGATTACAACTTCCAAGTGCATTTTGCTATTTGTATTTGCAGCTCAAGAACTCGAAATGCATATTTGCTCCCAAAAAAAACCATTTTTCATGGTTTGAATCCGATTTTCATGGAGGAATGCATTGAATGAAGGAGGTGGGACGTTTTGTTCCTCATTTGCTAGTTTATGGGCCATGTTTCCTTGCTATTTGGGAGGTGTTTTATTGATTTGGAGCCACATTTTTGCCCCATTATGGACGTTTTTCAAACATGTGTTGCTGCATTTTGATCCTCCATTGCAAGGCGTTTTTCCTTCTTCATCCTCAACGTGGATTTGCAATATGATTGAAGTCGTTTTTCTTCCTCCTTTCATGCCGTTTTTGGTGCAAGAAGTTTGAATCCGAGTTTGTTTTAACTTTTGGCTGCCAAGGGTTTTCAGCATGTCCATTTATGGAGCATTTCAGTTCTTCCCAAGTTCATTTGTTTTGGTCTAGGGCATTTGACCAAGCAAAAATTCGGGTTTCTAAGTGATCTTCCCAAATGGATAAGTTCTTTGAATGCAAGTTGTAAATGTGCAAGATTTTCCCCCCTTTGGTAAAAAGAGTTAATCTTCTTTTTACAAAATTTACAAATGTTGAAGAATTGCCATGAGATTCATTTATTTGATTTTGGGTTTTACAAATCTGATTGCAAACAAGAGTTTTTCCCATTTTCCAAGTTTGCTATTACCGATTGGTATCATTCTTTCCATTTTCCCCTCGTGTCAAAACCCGGTTACAATTGTGTCTTCACTTGCAGTCAGCCTTCCAGAACCCGAAATTGGTCCAAAATGCACTAAAAAAACACTTGAAAATTAGTTTTAAAGGTCCAATTACAAGTGCAAACTTGTAGTTACCCATTACACATACGAAGTTGCATGTTTGTTCTCCACAATTGTAATTTAATGGTCTTGTTTTTCCACACATGCAATGAATTCTTCAAAACCTGAAATTCACTTGTGAGCCCATTTTTGCATTAGTTTATCCCTTCCCTTGTCAGTTCGGTTCGCAGACACAATCTACAAAATCAATGGATTAAGGCATGTGCCTTCTTTTGCAAGCAGATTTCAAGATTGGAGGATGATACAAAGAAGAGATACAACAACAATTCATGGTTGAGAGCATAGAATGCTTTCAAGACAGAGATGGTCATGACATGAAAAGAGGAAGGCAGCCCTTTCCCTCCTGAAAAGCCAGTACTACCCCAAGCAAGAAGATAAGATCAAAGTTCGTTGGCCAAGGACACAAGGATCATTAAGGATGCAAATTCTCATTCCGGTTCAAGATGTCTTTACCAATCCAGATTACTTCAAGTTCTAGCATCCTGAAGCAGCATGAAGATCATCACAAACAAAGGATGATGTAGTTAGAGTCACGTCTTCAGACACATAGAATAATTTCAATTATGCATTTGTAATTTTGTTTTGACAAGCTACATGTAATGTCAAAAATTGTAATTGCAAGTGTCACTTTTACTTGCATTTTGTAAAATGTAATTACATGTAAAGCAACTACAAGTTGAGTTCAATTTGGACTGTAGTTGGAATAAGTCATGGTGGTTGAGATAATTTCTCAAGTTAGTTAGGATCCTCCCACCTTTTTCTCAAGGTTCCTCTCCTATAAATACTTGAGGGGGTCTATTGTAATTTTTATCTTTTGGCCATGCAACAAAATTCTGCCAATTTTTATGTGCACTCCAAGACTTTGAGCTTGGATGTAAATCAAATTGCTCTCAATAAAAGAGGCAAGTTGTGTTGCTACTTTGTGCCAATTTAAGTTATGTGACAACATTTTCTGGAGTTGATTGTGATTTTTGTTCTATTGTTCAAGAGGGATTTAAATTCAATTTTGCAGACTTTGAGCTGCTAATTGCATTTGGAGATATAGGTTTGGTTTTCAGATTTGGTCTTGTAGACTTTGAGTTGTTTATCATGTTTGAAGCTAGTGTAGAAAGCTCGAGCAAAGGGGGTAACTTGCAGACTTTGTGTTGCTTTTATTTCCTACGTATGTGCATAAGAGGTGCATCATGTAGTTAGACTTTGAGCTACTACATACTGTGCTTGGTTACCAGAAAATCATCTAAAAAAGGTTGATAGGAGAATAGATAGTTGAAGGCTTTGAGCTTTCTTTCTGTTTTCCCATCCCGGGGAAGTGACAGAGGTCTTTGTGCTTTCATGGAAACTTTGCTTCCCTTTATGTTCCAAAAATTCTACAAAAAGTCTCATTTTTGTTTTTGCTGTTATTTATTTCCAATTGCTATTGCTTTTCTGTGAAGAGAAAAGAGTATAGTTTTTCTTGAAAGAAGAAGAAAGACTATTGTCTCACCCATATTATATTAGTTTAGTTTGTAGATAGGGGGAGCCTTCCCTAAATTAGGAGAGTATCATACTCACACACTGTGGCTGAAACCACAATTTTGCACATCCCTCAGGTGTACAAAATTTTCAACCAACACAAATTACCAATTCTATGCATTGGATTTCTGTCAAATATTTCGTTGAACATTACACAATGAAATAATTGCAATTCTGATATAGATTTTCAAGGGAAATCGCATAAACATTGAGTAAACATTACAACAAATAGTTGTCTGACATTCACGCAAGTTCTCATAGAGCATATACATATAGACATTACATCAAACAATTTGCATTCATCCATAGATAGACCAATGTTCTATTATAGAACATGGAAGCTCTGCCCACATCATCAACAACCCTTAAACAATATGCAAAACATTCTGATTATTTAGATTTTTAGCAGCATATACTCAGTCCATAATTGCAAGCATTTCAATTCTGATAGTTACAGTCCTTATTACAATCAGAAATCAGACTAAGATAGCTTCATAAAACATGGTATTTCATTGTTATAAAAATAACCTTGCATACTCGATTATTAGCCAATCCTGAACAAACTGAAAATGCTATTAAATGCTGCAGGAAGTCTGAAATGATGGAAATGCTGGCCCTCTTACAATCTGGAAATGACTATGCAAAATCTGGGAATGCTGGCCCTCTGATTATGACCAAGATGAAAGCAATAACCCCTAATCTGAAATCAAATACTGTAGCCGTGTTAATGTTCATAACCACTATAGCAGCGACACTGTTCATGTCTACTGTAGCTGTGAACACAAATTAAAGAACCCTCCAGCAAGCTCCACAAATGCAAGATCTTGTCAAGATTCTCAATAGTTTCTAGCACATGAACAATGCATAAATAATCCCTGTCTGTCATCCTTGCTAAGTGTAATGTCCTTTTTGGCTCGTTCCTATTCTTGGTGGTTTAGCCTATTATTTTGGCCCTCGCAGGCTAAAGAAGATGGTTAGAGGGTCTTGGTGGGTAGATCCTTGCTAAGTGTAATGTCCTTTTTGGCTCGTTCCTATTCTTGGTGGTTTAGCCTATTATTTTGGCCCTCGCAGGCTAAAGAAGATGGTTAGAGGGTCTTGGTGGGTAGTTGGCAGAGCGCTCTCTTATTTGGAACTCAGTTTGGTCCAGAATTGGCCTTCGTTTGACTCGATTTCATGCACTTACTTATTATAGTAAGTCAGTTGTTGATTGAGGGGGATACTTACTATTTTTAGTAAGGCAGATGGATGCGTAGTGGATGCAGTGGTTGACTCCCTGGTTCAGACGACTCGTCAAAATAATGAGTATTTAATGAGATTAATATTTTAATGGCCTTTAATGATGTTTAATTATTTAAGTTATATTATAAAGTTATAAATTGACTTTATAATAAAGTGGGGCCATTTTGAGGGTCATGAGTAATTAATACTGATTGGAAAAGTACACCCAAGATTAATATTATTTTCCTAAGTCCATGAAGTAAATATTAAAATAACATTTAAATGTTATTTAATTGCTTTTGGGGTCGAGACATTCAGAGAAGTATTAAAGGGGCTTCAAGGCAAATCGAACTCATTATGTTATGACTATTCGATTTTGTCTTTTATCAAGTGCTTTGGGATTTGTGAGAGACCAAGGGTTTTTGCAGATTGTCAAGCATCTTCAGCCATTGGAGATCGAAAACTCTTCAGTGTTTGAGCAATTTTGAGGTTGTGAGATACCGGCTGAGATTATTGCCGAAGTGTGGGCTTCATTCAAAAGTCCAATTTGTGCCTACAGTGGAGGATTTTATCAAGGGTTTGAGGAGCAATAAAGGTTAATCGACTACAGTCCTGAAGAATTATTATTGCAGCCATTATAGATCAGACTGAAGCTTCATTTCAGATTTATTGTTGCTGCAGCTTGTAGAATTCATCACCAGGTTTAGGTGTGTCCTTCAACAAACCTAAACGCCTATAAAAATGTGCCTTTCTGTTCATCTTGGTGGACGCCACTGCTAGTGTAGCCTTGGTGAATGTTATATGTTGAAGAATTTTTTACCAGTAGGTACACCATCAAGTATTTTCAACAACAAACTGCCATTACATTCCACGTTTCTCATTATATATTACATCATTTAGTTTGGCACAGTACTTGGCTTTGGCATTAGAAAATAAGGGTTACAAGGTTGCACAATAACTGTTTGATGAAATGCCTTTGCTGTAGTTATTCATTTCAGTTTATATTGAATCACTAGTATGCATGCCAAGCGTTTGTAGAAATGCTTATTGGTTGTAGGAATCAGTTACAATCATTTTCAGTCTTCAATAGCCATTGGAACTCCAAAAGAGAAGTCTTGCATTGCATATCTGTTATTTGTTAAGCTTATTTTCATTCTTTTTTAAGCATTTGGTCATCATTGGCAATCATCAAAACAAAACCAAACAAACTGAAACAAAGAACAACAAGTACAGACTTTGCAAGACAAGTGTTTGACAATTTTCCTTGGAGCTCAAATCATTTCAACAGGGTCAGATTTATCGAGGGATATCACATTAGGGCACTATATGAACTGAATCGCTGCAATGAAATCCTCTTAATCCGAAATCCAAAATTTCACATTAAGTGCAATGGTGAATTCAGATGTAAATCCACCTCTTAAGGAAGGAATGGGTTTCCGTCCAAACCTTATTGGTTCCAAGGGATTTCGTCCTTAGAACAATCCAGTCACTGATTTCCAGCAACAATGGAGAAATAGCTTCAATGAAATAATCTCATAACCTCCCTCAAATGAAAGGATAGCCTTGCTAATATAGCTTCTTAAGTCGGTGAATGCTTGTACTTTTAGCATTGTGGGATAAAATATTCTTTACTTTTAATTCCTCCTTATGAAGTAGCTTCTCGAACAAGATAGAGAGCTTTGATTAACTAAAGTGACTTTATATTGTCATTTTATAAAGTCACTTTATGAAAATGACTTAAATACACTTTAACGCCCCCTTTATGTCATCGTATCATAAAGTCATTTAATAATTAATTATTATTAAAGCATAACTTTAATAATAATTATAATATTATAACTCCATCATTAATCATTGTAAATCAATTCTAACTTCACCAGGAGGTAGCCCACTGCATTCATTGCTAACCAAGGTGCCTTACTATAAATAGTAAGGTTGGCCACTATCAACACATTGACTTGCGATAAATAGTAAATCCATCATTATCTGATCAAACCAATTGTGCATTGCAATCATAGCCTACTCAGGCGCCCTTCTATAAATAGTAACCTTGACTTTCTTGAAATAGTCACTTACTATAAATAGTAAGTGAACCAAACTGAGTCCAACGAAGGCCAAACCTGAACATATGTTGAGCTCTGATGGAAAATACACATTGAACTCTGCCAGAAAGGGGATCCTCTATCCAACTGCCTTAGCCTACAAGGGCTAGTGATAGGCTAATCCAACAAACTCTGATGCTCGCAAAAATGGGGAGATTACAGTCTGCCCTCCTCGAAATTGCTTGTGCCCAAGAAATCTCAGCTGCAAAGGAAACTCTCCCCCACCTTGATCCCAAGGGAAGATCTATGTAATGTTCCAGATATCACCAAACATCTCTTGTAACACCAGCACAAGAACAACTGACGGAACCTGTTGAACCAAATTAATCTCTCCATCAAGTGTTGCAAGAGTAGCCTCAAAAGAAAGCATCTCAAAAGACAAATAACATATGCTTCCAATTTCTTTGCAAAGCAAGCTATCATACAAGCTGTCTAATACATGCACCACTGAACTATGCATCTGAAATAGATCATGTACATGAGCATCAAATGTAAAACTGTGCGCACTCCTCACTTTGCAGTCCCGATAAAAAACAGCATCCTTTGTCAACAGTTGACTGACATAGTCCCAAGTATTACCCTCGTCATTAGACTTATCACTCACAATATTGGAATCAAAAGATGGCTCATGTCCTCGATCTCGAAAATCTAATTAGGTAGATGCTCTGCCAAGACTCTCCGCATACCCAATAGCATACTCTTTGTCATGAAACAAGTGGAGGTACTCTAATTTAAGTGCCTCCAAAGCACTCTAGATGAACCTCAAATCGCGAATATGAGTACCAGCCCAGACCCCATACTGTCTCTCCTCAAATTCTGATCTCCAAAGAAGGTACTCAACATACTTATGCTTGTAATCAAGGCAAGATAAGGTTGAATCAACCTTCTTTCCTGGAACCTTCAACTAATCCCTCCAACTTCGTGGCTCAGCAAACTGTCGATCAAAATTAGCTGCATGGGATGAAATAACTGATTTGCTTCTATGGGAGGGGAACAAATCAACATAGGAACCAATCTCACAACTAGATGATACTCTGACTCTGCATATCTCCTGTAAAGAAGATGGAGTAGTGTTGTGAATTGTCACACAACTCTCAGGAGAATCAACTACTATGTCACAAGAGTTATCAATAATCTGCCTTGCATCGCCTGTCATGGGACTATCTTCAGGAGAACTTGGTGCAACAAGTGGTTCTCTGCTGCTCTCAACCAAAATAATCATCCCTTTCGAGACTACTGCACCTGTATCTGTGATGGATGTAGCCACATCCTCAACACATCCATCACCACAACTCGTGAATATAAGATCATCACCAACTGCCATTGTAGAAAACTATATTGTGTAACATGCATAAATTTAAATGAAGCATTTAAACATAATGTAACTAGCTGAAACGAAAATAGCCGTTAACATGATCAATTACAACCTAGCATATAAAGGAAGAGATTATTTTTTCTGAGATAACAATATCTGAAAGTAATTACATTGATCTAAACCAAACATAAACGTAAGATAAGAAATTAAATAACATTGCATTAATTGAAGGAGAGAGGGTTCATATAGTACATTTCATCTGATGCTAACATTCTGAACTTCATAACTTTACCAAGATACCAATGAGGAGGGAAAGTATCATCAGGGCGCTTTTCCGCCCAACCACGGACTATCTAGTCCATTGTGCCATATCCAACTGGATTGGCCCGACCCTTCGTAGGGAGGTAACGGGAAGTGAAACTCAATGCCATCTGAGACTTGGTGTTAGGACCTACACGCATTAGTCGGTCATACACTAAGGGTGACTCCCTACTAGTATGACGCTCCTGACTAGAGGTGTATCTGGTACTAATGATCAAACGGATGCATGCATTACACAACACCACCTTGGCCAAGGTTTAACACTATAAGCACAAATTAATGCGCTATCAATGATCACACCCTTCTCGGCATGGATTTAAGGTCAAATGGGTTCGACTAAACTCATATAGGAACTATGACCATATGTATGTTTAAATTTTCATTTGTTATCAGCTCTAGTACTCTCAAAGTTGCTGTTTATTTCTTCTCATTAAAGATTGCAATGATTTGTGATGGTTCAACTAAATCCCTGGTATGGGAAAATAGGGGGCATAAGAGCCGCTAGTTGTACATCCAACTCATAAGTATGGAATGTAAACAATGCCTGACATGACTCTGCTGTCCAAGCATCTTGAGAGTAATATCTCAATGGTGATGCTATCTGCATCGAAGTACAACGGTGCCCTTCTACCCACTACCTTCCTAGGCTAGGGTATTAGTTTTTTTCATAGTCCTGAGATGATAATCTCAATTAGATAGGTTGTCTGTTGCTGCTGTTTTGATGTTATATCAGACTTAGGCAAATCTGAAAATGCTCATTCAAGAGATAAGAAATCTTATTATTTCAAGTCTAAGAAAGAGCACTATCTCTAATCTGAGAGGTATGGTTTGGAAACCTTAATGGTTATCTCTTCTAATATGCAGTTATATACCATACTGAAATACACTTACAGGGAAATGTTAAAGTATATATACAGGTATACACAAATATATATACATTCACACATATGTTAAGTATTATCAGTTGCTTCATCTAGTTGATTACCAGTCGTAACCATACTGATATACACTTACCAGTATATGTTAATGTACATAGACAGGTATACACCAATATAGATTACCTTCACATACATGTTAAGTAATTACCAGATACTTCCGATTTTAGACTTAATTTACTTGAAACAAAATATAAATTTAACTCAATATCAATAAGACTGCTGCTATAGTCTAAGGGTTTTTTTTTTAACAGTGGAGATTATTCCACAACTAGACATAGTGATGTATGCTTAACCAGAAGTCTTATAAAGGAACTCAGAAATCTACATAGTACCCTATAATTTCATGAATGAACAGAGTTTCTGTTGTATAAAGAAGTTGACAGCAAATTCATAATGGAATAAGATGTGAATTTCCTTTAAATTTGCAGACTAATCCAAAACCCTTTTCCCAAAATCGGAAGTATCGGTTCTTTAGTACTTTCTCATTCTAAATCAGACTTGCAAAGACAGATTAGATATCCATAGATGTATATATATTTACACATACATATTTATATATATATTATATATACAAATGAATGTGTGTACATATATATTGCATCTTTTCAAGTTATGAGAAAATACATTCAAAACTAATATTAACCCTTCATCGATTAAGAACAGATTAGGAAAGATAAGAATATCTTCCTATTTTAAAATGCACATAGTGAATGGAATAACAGTAAGCTGCATTATATTTCTGAGTATTTCATTTTCTATTTCCCATACTCAAGTAATGAAAGAAGAATACTAAGGCGTTAGGGTTTGAGCTTAAACATGACCTACAAAATGATGAGAAACGTGTGAAGGTTGTTTTCCAACACCCCTCCTTTTGCCAACCCTCTACTCTAGGAAACATAGAGCAGTAAATGGTGAATCGTGGCAGAATAGGAAGAAATAGCAGAGACGAAAACTGATAAAAACGCAGAGCGAAACCCTTATATCTCGCCGTTTGCAAAAGCCAAAAGTAAATCGTTCTATTTCCATATTGGCTTATGTATTCACAAACACGTTTTTTCTCCTTCCCAAAATGCCCTAATACCAGATGTTTCCTTCCCAAACCGCTAGGAAGAGTCATGCGAAAATCATTCCTTCTCACACGTTTTACACTTCTTCCAGCTTCTTGGTGAAGCTTCTCGGCTCACACCATAATGCCCGATAAAATATCTTCTTTTTCATATCAATACAATGAAATGTTAATAACATGTTTAGTCTCTTTTCTCCAAAATGCCCGATAAAGAATATACCAAGGTTGTGCGATAAAATGGTTTTTATTTGCATTACTTTTTTTAGCTAACTTCCTTTATGCCCGATAAAATATTATAACTTGCTCATCGAATGAAAATATGTAATGAGCATAGCGTTTATGAATAAGGTAAAAATGTTTTATTTAAAACTTATTTCCTCACATCACTTTCACCTCTAGCGACTGTTGACGTGTATTTTGTACACTATCAAACACAGAATAAAATACCTAAAGGTACCTTATCCTCTCTTGAGTAAAGCCTCCGAATGCTGAAGATGTCGCTAAAAAGATCAATCGGGATGACTTCAAGGTTCTTGTATGTAGGGTCTCTACGTGTGGATAAGCTCTCTGTGGTATGATGTGATTTGCTGGAATCACAAGGGGACTTACACTTGATGCTTGAACTTCTGATTTGCTTTGAATATTGCTGGAACACAGGCTCTTACTAGCTTTGACTTGAAAAAAGGAAAAAAGGAAAAAATATGAGGGCGAGGAAAGGATCTAATCCTAACACTAAGAATGTAAGAACAATGAATGATCTTTGATGAATTCTAACTAAGTCTTGTTTTGACATCACAGGAACATCTCCACAAGGTTAGTGCGATCTTCGAAGGAAAGCTTTATGATGTTCAAATCATCCCTGCAGGCATAGACACCATCAGGTTGATGCATATCAATGAAGAAGCGACAATTGAAGTTAAGCTTAAGCTGAATGATTCCAATTGACTACACAAGGCAAGTCTGCAATCAACAAACTGCTAGTAGTATGGATATACGAATTCCACCATCAATCAAGCACATTTCTTCCACTCATCTAATAACATGAAATCAAATACGAGAAGTATAGAGACCATGCAAATTGTCGAATCGACCCATAAATTTCACCATTTCTTCAATGAAGTTACAAGTCTTTTACAACAATATCTTGGCAACAATCTTTGCCTTCTCTCTCTACTCTACTCTAATTGCTATTCTATCAACTAGCTAATCACCTTCTAACTACTCTCTATCTGCCTTCTAACTGCTTCCAACTATATTCTAACTGCTTCCAACTATATTCTAACTGCCTTTACAAAATGAAATGCCAGGGCTTATATAGTGCCCTCAATACAATTCGATGGCTTAGATCAATTCGAGATCAATGGCCAAGATTCAACAATGAAAACCCTAATTAGGATTTGTTACAACCATTACATAACATTTAATGCTTGACCAATGATAAAATTGTATTGCTTGGACACATGTCCTCTCTAGAAAATTCCACCAATGGATAGCTGGGGTAGGTACATCAGAGTTTGTGCCACCTCCCATGAGTTAGGTACATTGAATCTGGAAATGTTGAGGTGGACCACACTGACTGGAGAAGTGATGACTAGGATGCCACCTCGTCTGACACTTGTAACTTAGTAAATATTCAACTTGATGTTGTTGAGAAGCTAGCTTTAATTAATTCATCTGGAACTATTTGCTTCTTCAACGAACCCTTGTTCTAACTTCTTGTGTCCTTGATGTGCAAGACGATTGATGTACCTCGCCTTGGAATACTAGATTGGAGAAGTCGCCCTTGATGACGTTAGTCCAAAGAAGGCCGTCCTTGTCGATGCTAGGCTGGAGGAGGTTGCCCTTGTCCTTGCTTGATCGTCCTTGATGAGAACCTGCCGACTTGTAGATCCTCTGGGCTTTGGAGTCGCCATCTTGATACCTACACAACATTTCAAAATTAGTAATATATCTTGAAATCTAAAAATTAAACTTTAAAAGGAAGATTCAAGATTTTAATTAGGAAACTTCATGATAAATCTTGAGTTATCATTTCCTAATTAACTACGCAATACTTAGATTTTCCAAAACAAATGTCTAAAAAATCAAACCTTGAACAAGGGTGTCAAGATGATTTCGCCATACCTCCTCTTGAGTTTTAAACTCTAAGAAATGATGTAAAAAAAATAGATTTGGCTAGGCAAAGTGTAGATCAAAGCCTTCTCTTGAACAAATTGCGCCTCCTTTAGCTTGGAAAAGAACTCCACCTTCCACTAGCTTCTTCAAGATCTGGAAATTTGCCTTCAAATGTCTTCAAAAATCTGGAAATTATCCTCCAATCTAGCAAGAAATTCGCCTCTCCAATAGCCTTCAATATGAATTTCACCCTCCTTAGTCTCCACACTTAGTAGAAATTCGCTCCACTCCAGCTAGATTTCGCACCTTCAATTAGCTCTCCAATTTCGCACTTGAAAGGATGATTGAATGATTTAAATTGTGAAAAAAAAACACCCCCAATATATAGAGCGCTCACCTTCTACTTACCCATGAGGCCGACCTAGCAAATAAAAGGTGAAATAATAAATAAAACCTCAAAAGGAGTAAGCTAACTTGCCAAATAAAAATAATGCCTTGTGCACTCAACTTTTAATTTTTTATTTCACAAAAATTAATTTTAAATGCCTTTATAATAGAAATTCGATTTTTTGAGGCCCAAAATTAATTTATTAAATGCCAATTTAATTAATTTTTTCAAATATTTCGAAGTTGATGATTTTGGCATTTCATGCGATTTGGAGGATATTAACGCCCAAGTAGAAAATAGTGAATGCCAATAACTTTGCTCTGGTCTCTTGGAGAGGGATAGGAGCGCCTTTTCACTTTTGTCCACAATCCTTCATTTTTTAATTGCCAATTCACGTTGTGGGGCTAGCAATGATCCCTTTCGTCCCTTCAGTGCATGTTCAACTTGTTTTTTGCAAGGCAAAATTGATGTTCTAGAGATTTTCGCCCTGGTCCTTCAGTGAGGGACAGGAGCGCTTTTAGCATTTGGCCTAGGATCATCAAGTTTTTGGAGTCAAACCTTTGTTCATCATGATTTAGAAGACCTTTCCAATCTTGCTCAACTTTGCCTTAGCATAATCTCGGAGGGAAATTGTTGATTTTATAAAAATCGCCCTGGTCCTTTAGTGAGGGACAGGAGTGATTTTTGCATCCATTGCGCAAATTCTTGATCATATCAACCTCAAGGCATTTTAAACATCATTTCAAATTCGCGCCTTGGCTTAGATTTGTCCAAACTTGGCGAGAAGGACTGGATATTAGGTTTTTCGCCCTGGTCCCTTGGAGAGGGACGGGAGCGCTTTTGCAAATCTAAGCTTATCCGTCCTTTGTTAGCCTTCCAAATTATATTCAATGGATAAATCATGTTTTCCTTGGTCTCTTCAAATCATAAAATTGTCTTGATCCTGCAAGAACAGTGCAAATTTGAAATTCAAGCTCCGGTCCTTCAGTGAGGGACAGGAGCGAATTTTGTCTTCTAGGCCAAAATGCTTCACTTTTCACCATGAAATGTGTTGGCTAAGGAAGATATCATCTTGTTACACGCCATGAATAAGAGTTCAAGTCTAAGAAAGGTCTAAAAATGTGTATATAAAGAAAATCGCTCTGGTCCCTTGGTGAGGGACAGGAGCGCTTTTACCTTTGTAGACAAAAACTCCATCATTTCATTGTCTTTGATCAAGTCTGGATGCTATATCATGCTCATTTTGTCCTTCACCATGCCTTTGATGTTTCAATTTGACCAAACAAGGCCAGGAATGACTCAAATAAGCCCCTTTCGCCCTGGACCCTTGGAGAGGGACAGGAGCGATTCACCTTGGACCCTTGGAGAGGGACAGGAGCGAAATTCGCTCTGGGTCCTCAGTGAAGGACAGGAGCGAAATTGGACTTTTTGAACTCTCTATTAGGATGGTTTTTATGGAATATAACATTTAAGTATAAGTATACTTTAAGTTATATTCCATATATACTTTCAGGATGTTTGAGAGTGGTTTTAGACCTCCAGGAGTTATATTGCAAAATCTAGTTTTTTGAGGTTTTTCAGTTTCCAGACTTAGTCAAATTTCAGGATTAGGACATTCCAGACTTAGCCAAATTTCAGGATCAGGACTTTCAGACTTAGCCAAATTTCAGGATTAGGACTTTCAGACTTAGCCAAATTTTCAGGATCAAGACTTCACTCAAGCCGGACTTGCTATCCTATTAATCTCCTCGACAGCACTCAAAATGTAAAGGCTAACTAACAAAACCCTACAAGACCAAAAAACAAACTCTAAAAAGCAAAAAAGCAAGGGTCCCCATTTGCAATGGGGCGATGTGTGACAACGTCACAACAACGACTAGAGGATAGGTTATGTTTTTTTTTTAATTAAATAAATAACAAGGTTTTTATTTTACCCTTCTTTTATTTTTAAGGTTACTTAACCTTTCAATAATTTTGCATATATATGAATATATACTTATATAAATATTTATATGTGATTAATCATGAGCTTCTGAGGTATTTAAAATAATAATTAATTAAAAATTCCTTAAAATAATAATGAGTTACCTCGAACGCAAACACAAAAACCTAGGGTTATAAACCCTAAAATCTCTGCACGGACCATCTAGGGTTACTTGACGCAACGACCAACAAGGTTTGACAAGGTCACTCAAAAGTCTACCTAGCTCAGGTTAGGGTTTTAGACGACATAGAGTTCTTTCTTTCCTTTACCTTTTGACTTGATGATAGTTTCCCTCCCTTCGCGGAGGACGACAATCCCTTGCACACACTTGGCCAATTAAATCAGTTAGATCCAAAATCTTGTCCTGTTCTGACATTTCATAATTCATTGACAATGGTAAAACATCATGTCACAATATTAACTATCAATTCATCAATTTACCAATTAAAATCCATCAAATCATCATTATAAGCATAGTTGACATCATTCCATTATGCATAACATCTGAACATATACATTCAATTAAAGTCTGAAAAATTAGGGCACATTCATTCCATTTAAACATGAAAACTAGGGCACGTTAAACGTGCAAGCATAGCATAAATGCACTAGGGCAAATGTGTATCATGGCGTAAACACTGCACATTAACAACTAGGGCACAAGTGGGATGTAACATGCTGTATCTGTAGCTGGTGAAGATTGTGCCAAACTCAACTCCACGGTAAGCTCTTCCAATCGTGGTTGTGGCTCCTGAAGGGCCAACTGGGGACTCTTTAATGAATCCATAATCACCTCAAGCTCATGGGTAGGCTCATCTACCTCCTCCCCCTTTCCCTTAAGAGCATCGTAATAGATACCATCGAGCATGAGAAGATGATCTCTATCTTCCAATAACTGTAAATAGTTACGTTTCATTATTCCAATGGCTTCTCGAAATGCATGGAGCTCTGCCAGGGAAAGACCACTATCACTGTGCTCATCTGTCATAGGGGTACTCCAACCAAAGGTAGCCAACATTTGACGCGCAACATCAAAATACTCTATAGTTATGGCAATCATGCTGTCATTAACCTTAAGTTGCCCAACCAAATGATGAGGACTTTTATCACAGGTTGTATCCACATCACTCACCTCATAGTAAGCATCATCGTGTGTGCAATCATTAGCGCACACATCAACAACTAAGGTATTGCTGCTACAAAAATCAAACTGTTAGACCTTGTATCCTCTGCACATTCCTCATCTTTGACACTTCCAACTTGCGTGCCAACGTTGGTAGATCCTTCCACAAAATTTTTGTCATTTACTGACACGTCTACATCATGATTAAGCTCAATAGTTTGGCTACAATGTAAATCAGCATGTCTATAAGTCTTCTTAATCTCAAAGGTTTCATCATGGGATCCTCTTTGTCCTTCCAAATGATGTGACTCATGAATCCCATCATCTTCGTGCAACATGTGCATCTCAAAATCTGCCTCCTTCATGGCTTCCTCTTCAATGCATCCAAGCTCTTCCTCAAGCTCCTTTACGTCATTATCTATGCATTGGTGGTTAGGCTCCCAAAAATCTTTGCAAGTGAAGCATAGACCTTGTCTTCTCAATTCATTCCTGCTCATTATGGGAGTTCTTGTAACTTGATCATTGAATTTGGAAGTAGAACCACCTTCATAATCTGATTTAGTAGCTCTACCATACCTGCTCAGACTATGCCCCTGACTAAATGTTTTCTTTTTAGATGAAATTGCCTCCTTGTACACCCTCCTAATGTACTTTACCAACCCAATCCTGTTAGGTCTCAAGATAACAACAAAGTCCAAAAAATTATTAAGAGAGTGCCGTGCTTTAAAAGCATCTGGCATATTCTGATAGTCCTCAAGGAGTCGAGGAGCTTCCTATTCACATCTCTCCCTCATCTTGATGGCATCCTGATCAATCTCTTCCCTGGATTTCCCTACAATACTGTAGTAACCCATAACTTGAACTTGTGAGCGTGGGTTACTCAATTTCCAAACGTGTGAGCTCAATGATTTCCAACCCTAGCAGGATGGCAGGAAATCGCTCTGATACCACTGTAAGATCTGCTACTAGTTTTGTCCTTAAAATTTCAGTCTTGTAGTATTGGTTTTTTTAATGTCCCCAATTTTTGGGTAAGAATAGTTAATTAATTTAATTAGTTAAGTTGTCTAAATTATTGATATTTCTTATGGATAGCTTAATTAATTATTTAAATTAATAATATTAAGTTAATTATTTATAAAGTTATCAAATAAATTAAAATATTAAAAGATGACTTTATATTTAATTAATTTAATAAAGTGACTTAATTAAAAATTATATCATAAAGTCACTTAAGTGAAATAATATTATTTCTAGAAGCATCTAGAGATGGACTGAAAAAGTATAAAGGGAGATCTAGTTGAGCTACAAGGTAGCCTAAAATTGATATTTTGAATTGGCGAGTCTTGTGGAGCCAAGTGGTTTCTGTAGAATATTGTCTTTGGGAACGAAAACTCCCATTGATAAGCATAACTGAGAGAGTGAAAGATCTTCCGAGGGGTTGCAGCTGAGAGTGGGAGATAACTCAGTTTTCCATATTGTGCATAATGAGTTTTGTTGCATTTTCTTGGTAATTGGGTTCATGGTGTATTCAGCCTATCATATTGGATGTCTTGAGTGCACCAATTTTTACTGGAGAAGGAAGGTGATTCCATTGAAAATCAATTGAAGATGAAAATGGGATATTGCTGGTTATAATACAGGTCTGAAGACAAATCGGGTTTCACCCTCTAAACCCACAATTTTGTTCATATTTCATTATTGGAGCATCACACCATAGTTTGGAGGACAGCGATTGCATTGAGGACTTTAGGCGATTCTTATTGATGTCTTTGGAAGGAGAAAAGGGAAGGATTCAGTGGCTAAATCAGATCTGAAGAACAAGTCATTTCAGACTGCTGAGTCCCACGATTTTGCTCCTAGACTCTCATCTTGGTATCAAACTTGTCATTAAGTAATGGTGATCTGATTGGGATAAGGCAGCGATCTTTTTAGGAGTGGAAAGGAGTTCTTCGATGCTGGTAATTGACAGTTATCAGACCTTATATCAGCAGTAGGGGTTATTCTGAAAAAATACTTCGATTGGGAATATGTGTAGGCAGCCAAGCTTGGATATTGATTGCTTCTTCAGTCACAAGGCAAGGCGTTTATATCAGGTTCCTTTTGGCATCATTCTCCTTGTAATTTCTTGTTGTATGTAGACCTCCATGGCTGCCATGTGTATTCAGAATTTCTGAGCATTCAGTGATTGGTTACTAGGACTTTGGATACTTGTTAAGAGCATTGTAATGAATGTATTGCCTCATGAATAGGAGTAATAAGGTGCTTCTCATTTGTACTTTGTCTCAAGGTTTCATCCCAACTGTTTGCTTAAGTTACAGTTAGTTGTAGGTGTGTGATTCTTGCACTTAATCTTTGATTATTGCATTGGTAAACACAAATACAACTTGCACCATCCCCTAGAGGCTTATAGTGTTGATTGGTAGTCATCCTTTAATTATTCTTTGTGGTCTATGCTTCCAAACACAAGTCTGAAAACTTGCAATAGTCAAAACAACATAACGCGCAAGTTATTGTTGATGTGTTTTTTATGCACATGCGAACACAGAATAAAATACTTTAAGTATCTTATCCTCTCTTGAACAAATTTTCCCCGAATGCTGAAGATTTCGCCTAAGGATCAATCGAGACAACTCCAAGGTTCTGGTATGTAGGTTCTCTATGTGTGGATAAGCACCAGTGTTCGTTGTGTTTGCTGTTTCATTGAGGGGCCTTACGTACTTTCTATGAAAGCTGGTTCTTGCAACTACTTGACCAATGAGGAACGAGATTTTCCTAATACTAACCGATGTTTAAAAAAAGGACAAAAGATAAAAGATTAGAGAAGACTATATTCAACTAGGCCTATGAATGACTAAATGGAGGGCAATCTTAGTAAAACTCTACCAATTTCAGTATTGCCATAGAACAAATCTACTGAAATCGGTGCATAGAACATAGACACCATTAATAGGGTGCATATCAACACTCATGCAATGATTCAACTTTAAACAATTTCAATATCTCCAGTTGACCACACAAGGCGCAATTACAATCAGTAAGAGGCTAGTGGTTTGGGCTATGAGCTTCACAATAGTTCATGCACAACATTTCATCATTCAATCTAACTTTAACATCTAAATACTATCTTCAATAAAGTGATTCAAGAAGATGAACAACCATGTAAGAAGCCACAAAGATTGCAATAAAACACCATAACTTCAATGTTTCATTAATCTCATAGCAAAATATAACAACAACTGCTCAACTTTATCTCTTCACCAAATTTGTACTCTATGAATAACTACTCTTCTCTGCTAAAAAATAACATTCACCTTACAAATGAAATGAGTGAGAGCCTATATAGCATTCTCAAATACAATGAATGGCCCAGATTTAAAGAAGATCAAGGGTTGAGATTTTGACAGCTAAACCCTAATTAGGGTTTGTTACAAAAAAATAACCCTATTTAGATAGGCATTATCATAACATAGCTAATAGAAATTGGTACGAATAATGAGGAAGTATCCTTCAATAGGGGTTGAATTTCCACATCATTTCATAACAAATTTTCATCTAGAATTTTGTTCCCTTTTCCTTGTTCCTTTCTGGCATATTCAATGAATTTGGACGTAATCTCTGCAATGGGAATCTCAGGTAGATTCTTCATTCGTTCCTCCAAGTGAAGGACCTCATCAAAGGCCGCAAGAAGAGTCATCTCCCATCCATGCTCCAGCTCTTTTGTTCTATCAATCAGGAACATAGTAGCATACATCTGATCTCACTGCTCTTCTGTGATCATGCTGTCGTCTCTACAAAAGATGACCTTGATCCTGTCCTCCAACTCTTGGATATCCACATCTGTTTCAATCTCTGTCCTCCTATTAAGGATCACACATAGTACATCAAACACTTTATCCTGAATAGGATGGATAGTGTCCTCAACTTGGCTGCACCTACTATTGATGTCCTTGAATAGAACCTCCTTCATTTGGAGTTCCACCATCAACTATCCTTTCTTGTGCTAAAACCTGTCTTGATGTCTTACTATTTGCAACACTGGGATGGTAATATCTCTAGTGTGAGTGAATGCATCGTCAGTTACCACTAGATTATGAATGATCTCAAGGACTTGGATGGCCCTATGGATTGTTTTCATCATTCTTCCGACAAATTCCTTGGCTACCATGTAGGATCTATCAATCCATGTATCCATGAGTTGGGCTGAGTTCTTCATCTTTTCTACCTGATTTATTGACTCAAGAGGGAGTGCTTGCAAGGGTGACCTTGAGACTACTGGATCCTGTTACCCTAATGGCTCATTAAGCTGGCTAAAATAATTCCTCCAAGCATTAATCTCCCTTTCCAACCTTTTATTCTTTTCTATTTCATCTTTTAGCTTATCATTGACTGCCCTCACTGAATCAGTCGAATCTTCCATGGCTTGCTCGGAGGTAAGTGGACCAAGATCAAATGTCTCCAAATCATATTCTTTTGCCACGATCTCATCATCATACTTGTCCATCGTTGGTGTAGCTATTTGTATCTTCTTGGAGCCTGTATCATCTCTGATCACCTTAGATATCTTTGTAGCTTTCTTCTTTTCAATCCCTTATTGAGACTTTCTTAGAAGACTTTCCAAATCAAATACTTGCTCTTCTTCAACTACAACTTCCATTGTAAGTCTCTCTCTAAGCCAATCTGGAATGGAAGATTTTCCTTCTTTTACTTGCATTTCCTCAAGCAATGTTCGCTCGCCTCTAAAAGGAGATGTCGCTTCGTCATCATTTCTTTCTTCTTGATGTTCATTATCACAAACTTGGAGAGGAAGAGAATGACTTGATGATTGCTGAGGTGTCTTCCTTTTGTCCTGTCTATCATCTTGCACTGTGGACTCCATGGATTCATCTATCTCATATACCTTTTCCCTTTGATCCTCTCCTTGACCTATCTCCTTTTCATGTTTGGAAGAAGCACTAGGGGGACGATCAGGATTTACTCTTTTCTTCTTCTTGGATGATTGTCCTTTCTCAGGTCCCTCCTTTCTCTTCGATCCCTTGGAATGAGAAGTGTTCTCACTTGCACTCGCCTCTCCTTCTTCCATTCTTGTTTCTAAGTTGAATGTCATAGCCATGTTTTGTTCCTTCAACTTTTGATGCTGGACATCCACCCATCTGGGAGTGCAACTTAAAACTGGATCCATCAATGCTCTTAAGTCCGCGACCTCTTGTTCATCCCAATCGATCTTTACTTCTCTGTCTTCCTTTTCATAAGAAGATTGAAGATATTTGCCACTGTCTTGTGCCTTATCTGCCACTTTGTAGATCTTACATTTCCTGATGAGATCGAGGGATAATCGAGAGTGCATCTTTTTCTTTACCTCGACATCATCCTGAACATTCATCCAAAAGTCTTCTACTTGAAATACATGTTTGTACTTCTTCCCAACAGTTTCTTCCACATAACCATAAAGATCAAAATTATCTCATGAAGCAAAAGATGTGAATGAGTAGAGATATAGCTCCTTTTCTATATCTTCAGTTGCTTGAAAGTTAGGACAAACTTCAATTGAATTTCCAAGTGAAATAGGTATAGGGATACCATTCCCATGCTTATGCCTCGATGCCTTAAGTCAATTTGCACTTTAACCTTGCTCAAAACAAGATCCTTTTAATACCTTGGCAAAATAAGGGGTCCCTTCAAGGATTTCGCTTTTGTACCTTTGGAAGGGTCAGGAGCGAAATTCTTCTTTTGAGGATTTCGCTTCTGTACCTTAGAGAGGGTCAGGAGTGAAATTCTTCCTTCCATTCAATTCGTTCACCATTCTTTATTACTTCACCTTGAACTCAAGTTTTGAATGCTTCTTGCATCATAATCAAGTGGATTAGCTTCCATTATTGCTCAAAGCGATGTCCATTCAATGCTTTTGGTGAGAAATTAGGCTTTTCCAAGGATTTCGCTTTGGTACCTTTGGAAGGTATAGGACCCTCTAATGAAATTCGCTCTTGTACCTTTGGAAGGGTCAAGAGCTAATTTGGCAATTATGCTCAAATTCCTAACATTTTCATCACTTCACTTTGTTTTAGCTCACTCCAAAGGCATGTATGAATCAAGTCTCCTTCACTCAAGGCATATAATCATGAATTTAGTCTGAATAATGGACAAGAAGGTGCTCTTTAGAGAAATTTGCTCCTGTACCTTTGGAAGGGTCAGGGGCGAATTTGACCTTTGAGTCAAATTCCTTACTTCTTGTGGTCAAAGGATCATTCTAACGTTGTGTCTAAGCTATTTCCACCCTAAATCAATGCTTTGGAGCATAGGTTTGATCCAAATTAGAGGCACAACGAAGGCTTCAAGAAAATTCGCTCTTGTACCTTTGGAAGGGTCAGGAGCGAATTTGGCTTTAGGGTTCAAATTCTTATCAATTCTTCGTTCAAACTTGTTTGAATTTGCTCACAAGGCATAGATAGGTCACTCCTTCAATTAGGGCTGGAAAGCAAGGGTAATGGTCCAAGCTAAGACCAAGGGAGGACATTAGGAGAATTCGCTCATGTCCCTTCCGAAATTCTTCTTTAAGCTTAAATTCCAAACTTCTCCATGATCCAAGTGCATTCAATTCGCTTTCAATTTACTTTTCAAAGCATCAATACATTAATCCTCTCTCAATCACGCCATATGAACAAAGATCTCAGTCCAAGCTAGGAGCAAATAGGTGATTCTAAAGAATTCGCTCCTGTCCATTTGGAAGGGTTAGGAGTGAATTTGAGGTTTTCACTCAAATTTCTCATTGCTCACGATCAAAAGCTCATTTGAATTCATCTCCAAGTTATTACTCAAGTCAACTTCACCTTAGATGAGGGTTCAAAACAAAAGTTTGACTTGCATTAAGGGTAATAGAAAGGCTCCTAAGGATTTCGCTCCTGTACCCTTGGAAGGGTCAGGAGCGAATTTGATCTTTTCACCCGAATTCCTCTTCATTCCATCAAACCTTCAAGTTTAGACTTAGCCACAGGTGCCTCCAAATGATAAATATGTTCATCCTTTGTCAATTTGAAGCCAACAAACAAAGAATTTCATCAAACTAAGGGAGAAAGTCTTTAACTCCCTTCACTCTCCCCTTCATGATTGCACTTGATCTTTACTTCATCTTATCAACTCAAACTTCACAGGAGACCCTTGACAACACTCTGGCCTAGCAACTTTACAACTTGACCCATATCCTTGGCTCATCTGGACTCAAACTTTCAAGACTTCCTTTACAAAATATACATTCTTCGACTTTCTAAGGAAAGGTCATGCTAAAATTCACATCAGGATTCTAGGTATAGAACTACGACTTCGCTATTCTTAGGCCAGACTTGGCCCTAAAAGGAACCCTAGGGACAATTATGAGGCAAGCTCCACAAAAGAAACCCCAACTCACCTAACCTAGGCCATCACTAACTCACTCAAAACACTTAGCAAGCAGAGAAAAGCCAAGCAAAGAGAAAGTTGTTGGCATTGTGTTGTCATTGATGTCAAGCGGTATAGAAGAATGCAACCGGTATGATAGATTGTTGGTATTGCTATCATTGATGTCAACTGGTATGGGATGACTACTGGTATGAGAGATGTATGTGCAACACTGTCATGGAGGAGTACAGGTTGAGATATCTTTGATATCACCTTGTGTTGCAAAACTAAGGTAAGAAAGAGCATGCCACTCAGAGGAATGATCACTGGTGTCACCAGTACACAAGTTAGTGCCTGACTTGTGTGGATGAAATGGTAAGGTTACCGGTACCAATACAGTGTATCACCGGTAAGGAGAGTATGTCAACTGATAAGTGTAGTGTTGACAATGAGCATGATGCTTGGATGTTGTTTGTGATGAAGAGGCATAATTTTACCTAAATCACATCAACACCGGAGGAGAAGGATGAACAGGTCACCGGTATGCTGTGTGGTTGCAGAACAACAGGACTCCCACTGGATGAAGATGCAGTCATCATGAGAAGCAATGACTGATAGTGACTGTGCTCACACCAGATCATATGTGCCTGTTTGAAGGTTTGCTGCACAAACAGGGAAGCCACATGAGTGCACTGTAGGATGTAGATGACAAGGACTCACTCTCATTGGTAAGTGGAACTTTTCTCCTATTATGCATAGTATGCATCATAGTTCCATGAGATAAGGAAGATGATTTAAAGGCAGGTGTTTTGAAGGCTGACACCGGATCTACCGGTGAATCAAAGGAATGCCTCGAGTGCATGAAATCAGGGATATGCACTGGACTGACTGAGAAGGCATGTTGAGATGCCAGTACAGATGAAGAGTGATGAGTTTGTCACTTTGACAAACCGGTTGAGATATGGTCTGAGCTGATCAGGAAGAATGCAAGGCTGAGCAGATGCAGATAGAGGAAAATGGACGGATTGAAGATAGAGTCTGTTAAGGGTTGATGAAATGGTATCATCAAGAGGTTTTATCGATATGAATGTTCATCGGTAATATGGACAAGGTGCAGATGAAGAAGACTTCCCATCTGATGAAGATGTGCATAAGGCAGGTTAGCAAGAGTGCTAATAGATTGAGTAGTCCACCGGAAGAGAAGCAGAGTGCAAGGTTGATGACAAACCGGTTTGAGGGTTTAACCGGCAGGGTTTGTATATCGATAGATGAACCCGGTAATGGAATTGGTCGGTGATCCAATCCATACCGACATAGTTGTTCAAGCAGAGGAGGATGCCGACATGGAAGCCACGTGGAGATGAAGTGGCAAGCATGCAGAGGTCGGTGGAGTGCCATGCAGAGATAGTTGCCTCTACAGGTGTGCACTTAATATGGATCCCGTGATTTGTGGATCGGATCAGAAGAGTGCGGCTTGAGGAAGAATGCGGGACAAAGACAAATTAGGGAGTTGTTGCCGCCTGAATCTAAGCAAGAAGATCAGACTATGAGAAGACCTCGAGAAGGAAACAACAGAAACATTAATGGCATTTTGACAGAGGCAGGTTGAGTAACGAGGTTGTGGTTGCTAAGATTAGAAGACGTGTATTGGAAGGCGCATTAATGGTGGAGATGTACAGTTGGCTGTCTGGGAGATCAGATCGGACAAAATCTGATTGGATTTGGTTTGCCTTGAGGTTGATGAGGAAACCCTAACCGCCTGAGATTTGAATTGGCTTTTGGTGGGAAAACCAAGCTATATATATGCAAGCCAAAGATATTGATAGTGTTGCTGAATAGAAGAAGATAGTGTTGCTGCAAAGTGATTGAGTGTTACTTCATGTGAGAGAAAAATCAGTCAAGTGCTCAATGAGTATCTTAGAAGAGATTGAGAGTGAGGGAGAACCGGGTTGAGGTGTTCAACCGGTAGCAGTGCAGAACCTGTAGTGTCCATATCGGCAGGGAAGAAGTGAAGGAAGCTGCAGAGAAGGCAGACATAGAACCGACAGAGTATAGTACCGGTAAAGAGTAGAGCAGTGAGGAGGAGATCCAGTAGAGCAGAACAGAAGAGAGGTGAACTGGTAGAGTTTATTGGCAAGCAAAGCAATAGATGAGAGCAGCAGAAGAGTGAGTCGATAAAGTAGAGAAGGTGTCTCATCGACAGAGTGAGGTATATGAAATGGTTGCAAGATTCACTTGTAACAGAGTGATTAATTTTGTATGTGAAGATATATTTGAGATCATTGAGTTGTAGCTTGGTGTAGGGGTTGTAGCTCCTTTGTGTTGTAGCCCATAAACAAGTTAGGGGTTGGTGCTCCTTGGGTTGGTGCCCGTAGCCCTAAACACTGTAACAGAGATTCATTGTGAGGTTGGATTGGAGCAGTAGACTCTAGCAGCATTGCTCACCGAGGTTTTTCCCATCTTGGGTTTTCCTCGTACATACTGGTGTTATGTGTTGTCCCTTTGAGTGTGTTTGCATTTGAGTTGGTCTCTCCACTAACCGGTAAGTCTGTTCTGAGTTAGATATAATAACCGGTATGCTCACATAGGATAGTTAAAGGGAAAAGTTTGAGAACCACTTATTCACCCCCCTCTCAGTGGTGCATTGTGTCTAACAAAAGCAAGACCCAAAAAAGAGAGGGGTCCCCATTTTGATGGGGCGATGTGTGAGATGGTCACAACAGTTATACAGACAGAAAACTAGAACAGCTGGCTGCCAGCAAAGTGTTTGACGATATCCCTTGCATTTTTAGTCCTATAACAACAGGGGATATTTCATTTTTTCGTCAAACAATTAGTGTGTAAGTTCTGATTTGAAATTTCTGAGCTCTCAAACCACAAATACATTACAAATTACCAATTCTATGCATGGGACTTCTGTCAAATATCCCGCTGAACATTACACAATGAAATAATTGCAATTCTGATATAGATTTTCAAGGGAAAACACATAAACATTGAGTAAACATTACGACAAATAAATGTCTAACATTCACGCAAGTTCTCATAGAGCATATACATATAGACATTACATCAAACAATTTGCATTCATCCATAGATAGACCAATGTTCTATTATAGGATATGGAAGCTCTGCCCGCATCATCAACAACCCTTAAGCAGTATGCAAAACATTCTGACCATTCAGATTTTTACCAGCATATACTCTGTCCATAATTGCAAGCATTTCAGTTCTGATAGTTACAGTCCTTATTACAATCAGAAACCAGACTGAGATAGCTTCATAAAACATGGTATTTCATTGTTATAAAAATAACCTTGCATACCCGATTATTAGCCAATCCTGAACAAACTGAAAATGCTATTCAATGCTGCAGGAAGTCTGAAATGATGAAATCTGGAAAAGACTCTGCAAAATATGGAAATGCTGGCCCTCTTACAATCGGGAAAAGACTGCAAAATCTGGAAATGTTGGCCCTCCAATTACGATCAAAATGAAAGCAATAACCCCTAATTTGAAACCAAATATTGTAGCTGTGTTACTGTTCACGACCACTGTAGCAGCGACACTGTTCATGTCTACTATAACTGTCAACACAAATTAAAGAACCCTCCAGCAAGCTCCACAAATGCAAGATCTTGCCATGGCTTCTCCATAGTTTGTGGCACATGAAAAATGCATAAATAATCCCTATCTATCATCCTTGCTAGGGCACTATATGAATTGAATCGCTGCAATGAAATCCTCTTAATCCAAAATCCAAAACTTCACATTAAGTGCAATGGTGAATTCAGATGTAAATCCACCTCTTAAGGAATGGGTTTCTGTTCCAAGGGATTTCATCCTTAGAGTAATCCAGTCACTGATTTCGAGCAACAATGGAGAAATAGCTTCAATGAAAATAATCTCATAACCTCCCTCAAATGAAAAGATAGCCTTGCTTATATAGCTTCTTAAGTCGGTGAATGGTTGTACTTTTAGCAATGTGGGATAAAACATTCTTTACTTTTAATTCCTCCTTATGAAGTACCTTCTCGAACAAGTTGGAGAGCTTTAATAACTAAAGTGACTTTATATTGTCATTTTATAAAGTCACTTTATGAAAATGACTTAAATACACTTTAACTCCCCCTTTATGTTATCATATCATAAAGTCATTTAATAATTAATTATTATTAAAGCTTATGCTTTAATAATAATTATAATATGATAACTCCATCATGAATCATTGTAAATCAATTTTGACTTCACTAGGAGGTAGCCCACTGCATTCATCGCTAACTGGGGTGCCTTACTATAAATTGTAAGGTTGGCCACTATCAACTCATTGAATTACTATAAATAGTAAATCCCTCATTGTCTAATCAAACCAATTGTGCATTGCAATCATAGCCTGCTCAAGTGCCCTGCTATAAATAGTAACCCTGACAATAGTCACGTAGTAAGTGAACCAAATTGAGCCCAACGAAGGCCAAACCTGAACATATGTTGAGCTCTGACGGAGAATACACAATGAACTCTGCCAAAAAGGGGACCCTCTATCCAACTACCCTAGCCTACAAGGGCCAATAATAGGTTAATCCAACAAACTCTGATACTCGTGAAAATGGGGACATTACAATTGTAGGCAAAGGATTTTACTGGTTTCAGTATGACAATAGGAAATGGATTTTCTATGAGGTGCACCAGGAGAGTTCCACAACTTAGCATACAAATGGGAGATTACACCTTGACTAATGATTTCTATGTTGTAGGACTCGGTGAGATTGATGCAATGTTGGGCATTCAGTGGTTACAGTCTCTTGGCAGGTATATGCAAGATTTTAGGAGGATGGAGTTAGAGTTTATGGCTGATGGTAAGAAGATTATGTTGAAGGCACTTTCTGGTGGTGGGCCTGTGGTAGTTTCAGCACGTAGGATGGAGTCTTCCTTCACCCATAATGGTGACAACAACATAAGATCTTCCATTGATGTGGATATAAGCCACATAAGATCTAATTTTTTGTATTCTAGCATGGATGACGTGGAAAAGACATAGGACATGTGTAATAAGTGGAGACAAAGAGCTAAACAAACTAAGATTGTGGCTCAACAAGCCAAGCTTCACCTTCAACATGTTCGTGATATTAAGCATTCTTTTGATGGTGAGAGACATGAGCTGCCTAATCCAGAGTTTCCAATTGAGGTAGTTGATCATTCTCATGATGGTGATAGTGATTTGGTTGATGACTTTTAGTGGGCCAGCCACTCAAGAGTTGTTTGTGTTGAGCAGTGATGGCATACATACTTCATTTTTTAGTTTGTCACCTATTTCTCTTGATATGGCAGCGATATATTTTGTTGATTGGTGACTTCATATTCTTTGATTCCTTTTGGAGTAGTAGTTGTCCTAGTTGGAATCATATAGCACTTCTTGATTTTGCATTGACTACATTACGATTCAGTCTGGGAATGTTGAGGGGTATTTCTTTTGGATATTCTTTGATTGGCATTGATTTGATGACATGTTTGATATCATCTATGTTGCTGATCAGAGTTATGACAGCGAGGTTTGGTGGCCATTTGTGTTGGTTATTTGGCATATGGGAGCTCATTTTACATTGTCTTGATGTTCTACATACATAGATGGTTACTTTATGGTGATTGGTTAAGATACTTGTTTTACGTCTCATACAAAAGGTTCTATATTTTGATCTGGGATTTGGGTATTGATTTGCTTGGTACATTATTTCACATGGATTCCAATGTGTTGCTTCACAGTTTGTGGTGTTTGGGATTTTTAATCAGAGTGGAGCAATGAGTTGTTTGGTATTTGTTTGAGGGCAAGCAATTTTGGAAAGGGAGGACTGTAATGTTGCCTCTTTCTTAGACAATCACTCCAGAGGCGGGAATTGCCTATTATCCATCTCCGTAGGCAAATCCACTGGATAGGAGATGTTGTGCGTGGCATGGGAGGACTTTACATGCTAGAGACTATCTTTTGGATGCTTATTTAATGAGCAAATAATGTTATTTTCTTGGCTAAGTCACTTTTTGCTAAAAATAGAAAATATCTTTTGCTTAAAGTAGCAAAATATCAAAAAAGTGACTATTTATGACAAGTTGTGGAAATCATAAATTAACTTCATAATTTTAAGTTATAAAGTTAAATGTAATGTACCCGAACACGTACGACAACACCCTGTACGAACAACACCATGTACGAACAACCCAATGTATGAAAGCACAACTCTCCACCCCGTACGGATAACCCAACTGCAGTGTATGACAACCAAAGAAACGGGACTCAGACTCGGCAAGGCCGACTCGGACTCGGACTCAAGACTCGGCTCCAGACTCGTCTGGACTCAGGAAAGTGAAAAACTCAAGAAATTTAGAGATTTTTAAAGATTTAAAACTTGTTTTAGACACCCTTTATTGAATACACCTTAAAGACACAAAAACATCATTAAACTCAGCTCATTTGATTACATACACAAGTATACATCAATCACATAAGCATAAACGCAAATTGTAGCTGAAGAAAATAACAAACATAGATATATAAATATTGTCAAATATATACAATATTACAAAACTCATGGAATAAAAAATCCATGTCATCATATGATCATCATCAAATGTTTCATACAAATACCAAAGGTAAATAGTAAATACTAAATACAACTACAAGTGTACAAGCCTATGGCTCAGAGGGCCATGCACCCTCTCGCCCTGGCCCCCTGCGAAGGCGTTTAAAGTAGGTCATGGATGATTCAACAGCCATAGTCGCTCCCCATGACACCATGCCATGCTCACCAACATCAGGAACGACTGTGTCATGCTCACCAACATCAGGAACAACTGTGTCACTCTGAGTCTCAGTATTTCTTGTCTCTGCTCGTGCTCTCTGCTCCTCCTCTGCCATGGCTACAGCCTCAGCCTCTATATCTACTTGGTCGATCCAATCAATGTCATCATCAGTAAATACAGCTGTAGGAGTCCCAGGAGTTGTCTGATTCTCATTGGCCCACTCTGCTTCAAGATCAACCTCATCTAGAATGATAGGAGACATGTCAACTATTGCATTCTTTCTCATTCTCAGGCACAGGTTGTAGTGAACAAAGATGAGATCATTCATCTTCTCCACAGATAATCTATTGCGCCTCTAGGAGTGTATGTGCTCAAACATACTCCAATTGCGCTCACAACCTGATGCGCTGCATGGTTGGCTCAAGATGCGAATGACCAACTTCTGAATATTTGGTGTCTTTGGGCCAAAAAAGTTCCACCAATGATCTGAGTTTGAAATGAGAAAAATAAATAAAATCAGTCTCACTCATGAACTCATTTAACAAGTTACAATATATTATTGAATAAAACTAAAATTAAGCCTTACAATTTATTTTTATCTGGCATCATAGTTGTCCTACCGTCTTTGGCGACAGGACGAGAGAAGGTCTCCCCTTGTGCATCTGAGAACATCTGTAGCTCTCGAAAAAGGTCTATCTGAGAAGTTCAAGCAAGTCCCATCTTCTCCATGATTGCATATAGCCCATTAAGGACCTCCACATCAGCCTTGAAAGAAGGGATAAAACGGAATGCCAGATTCAGAAAATAGGCTGCCGCATGGATGGGCCTATGAAGTTGATGATGCCATCTCCTATCAATGATCTCCCAAATGGGACCATACTTGCTCTCATCTGCTCCATAGACGAATCTGATGGCGTCCTTCGCCCTCTCCATGCCCTCATATATATAGCCCATTGTGGGCTTATTTCCATCCGCAACTCGCAACAAAACCACCAAGGGCTTAACAAACTGCAAAATTGAAAATATTGTGTAATTTAAAAAAATGAGCAAATAAGAGAATACATATAATAAGTTATAAAACATGAAGTTAAATTGTAGAATTTATAAAAAAATTACCTTCACTATCTCATCGCAAGGGACCCAAAAGCCTTGCTCATAAAAAATGCAGTCTGCCATATCTATCCCTGCAGGGGTGGTAGCATAGGATGAGGAAGACTACTCCTCACCAACAATCATATGTCTCAAGGTAGTCTTAGACCTAAGCATGGACTGCAATGTGAGGAAGTTTGTGGCAAATCTTGTGATTCCTGGACAAGCTAACTCCTTCTGCTCTGTGTATTGTCTCATAAGAGCCAACACCCATGAATGATTATATACAAATTTGCAGACATTTCTTGCCCTTTCTACACATCTCTTGACCCATGGGATTTTTCCAATATCCTCCCAGATGAGGTCAATGCAATGAGCAACACATGGAGTCCAAACTAGAGATGGGTGCCTCTCCATCAATAGTCTACCTGCAGCAACATAATTTGTTGCATTGTAAATTGTAATTAATGGAGGTACAAACTACAGGATAGTAATTAATTTGCAAACAAAAATAGTTTGTAATCAAAAGTTTACCTGCAGCAACATAATTTGTTGCATTGTCGGTCACCACCTGTACCACGTTCTCCTCACCCACATCTTCAATCACCTCCTCTATCTGCTCACATAGGTAGGTGGCATTCTTGCAATGGGTAGAGGCATCAATGGACTTGATGAAAACGGTGCCCCCTGAAATAAAAAAATAAAGCTAGGTCAATGATCATTCAATAAACCATTAGATAAAAAATAAAAAATTAAAGACTATGAAACTAAAATTAATTAATCACCTACAGAAGAAACAAGAAAATTAAGGAGAGTTCTATTTCTCCTATCCGTCCAACCATCAGTCATGATGGTGCAATCTTTAGTGCTCCATATCTGGTGTTGTTCATCTAAATCCTTTTTCACATCATCCACCATTTGAGACAAAATGGGTCCCCTCAAATCACTCTCTCTAGGGGCTTTGAACCCCGCCCCATTTGGTAATGGCATCAACCATTTGTTGCCAATAAGGAGACCTGTCGCAAAGAAACTCAATGAGATAAGTTAAGTATAAAAATTCAATGAGATAAGTTAAGTATAAAATTAAAACAATCAAAGTTATCAAACATAAAAGTTAGTAAAACATTCACCTGGCTACAAAGAATGGAATACAACTGTAGCTCCAAAACCTGCCAACTGCCATTTTAGCAACATCATGGACCTTCTTGATCCAACCCATGCCCTCAAGCGACGGTTGGGACCCAGGAGTAGTGCAAGGCACAAAGAAGGAATCCAACTTAGATTTACGAACCCTAGGTCCAATGGTAACATTCCCACTACAACTACTAGTGGTAGAAGCATGAGAAGTGGCGGTGGCATTGCCAGTTATAGAAGCAGAAGTAGAAACGGAAGCACCGGCAGTAGCAAACTGAGTGGGACGATGTGGAGGTAAGGAAGAAGGGCCTCCAACACAACCTAACTGTGTCCCTCTTCCTAAAACTGTCTCTCTCCCAATGGCCGCTCGATCCTCCTTTTGTTTCTTTTTCCTTTCAATCTCCTCAACCATTACATAAGAATCACGTACGGCCTCAGGGACTGCTTTTAGGCATGGTTCGACATCATGCCCATGCACACCAGTAATATGGTATTTCAGCCTATATATACCTCCATGGAATATTGTTTTGCGAAACATACATTTTGTTTGCCCCTTTCCTTGCCCTAGAAAATCCTCATGATTCTTCCAAGCAGGGTCCTTTCTAATGGGGGGTCTAGAAGCTGAAGTAGACATTTTAGGATAGTTTTGTGAAACTTGAAGTTGAGGCAAATTGAAATAATAAAGTGAAGTTTGCTGCAATAAAACATTACAAATACAAAATAAAATTAATACATATTACATACATTAAAAAAAACTAAAGTAGGGTTTGTCAAATCCTACTTTAAAAAAAAAGAAATTTACAAACCCTACATAGTACAACACTACAACTACATACTACATGCTACATACACACATACAAAAGATTTTGAAAGAAGATGTAAAACTTTCAAAATAAATGGATACAAAATGAAATTTTTGCATACAAGAAACAAACTAATCTTCAAAAAAACAACCGTACCTCTTACAACAAGCTTGAAACGAGCTGCAAAGTCTTCCTATCCAACTCTTGATGCACCAAATCGAAACACAATGCAGCTCCAATGTGACAAATTGAAGAAAACTTGAGCTTCCTCCTTGCTGGTTTTTTTTCTATGCACCCTTGTTTTTCTTCCCAACTCACTTTACTCCTTTTTTTGCAAGTGAATGAAATGAAAGTCACTTTTAGGGATAGAAGATAATTAACATAAAAAAACGGACTTCAAAAAACTTTGCAATATATTTTTTTTTTGTGTTTTTTAGTTGGCCCACGTCGGACGAGTCTGGGGCTTGGGACTCGCTGAGTTTGGCAAGTTTGGGCCAAACTCGCCAACTCGGCAAGTCTGGCGATTTTACTTGCCAGACTCGGACGAGTCCAAGTCCTAGCCCTTGGGACTCGCCAGGCCTGACTTGTACTCGGACTCGTCAAGTCCGGGCGAGTCCTGTTTCTCTGACGGCAGCGCAACCTCTCCACCCCGTACGGTCAACAACGTTCCCCCGTACGGACAACCCACACTACCATACGGTCCACACCAACACCGTTCACCAGTACACCGTACAAACCGGCACAGTACGACCTCCCTTTCGTATGCCCAACACCTCCACCGTTCGACCCTCCACCCGTACATTCCTGCCTTCGGTCAATTGACTCTCCTGTGCGAAACTAACAATCTCGGCCTCTGAAAGATTGTTTCGTAATATGTTGGACAATATGATTAGTTTAACACAATTTGGCACAAGAATGAACACACCATACATGCAAGTAGAAATTCAGATGCAATAATGATAGAACTTCAGATTTAAAAAGAAATCTCGGACTGAGGGCAGAGCAGAGTAGGGTGAGGAGTAACTCCCACCGAAACTGCGGATGCTAAGTAAAGAGGATCTACCACCTCTGAAATGGCAGACAATTGAACTCCAACTGGAATTCGCACATACAAGAAAATACCAAATTCTCATACCTACAACAATGACTAACGTGACCATATATATGGGGCTCCAAGAAGTTTCCCGAAGGGTTACAAACGGGCTGACACCAAAAAGTTTATAACTAACTAATTAATAAAAAGAGCCCGAAATATATTATTAAATGCGGGACCGTACAATAAATTATTTAAATTGACTATTTAATTATATCGGGGACATTACAGTCCTCTTGGCGCAAAAATTGCTTGCCCTCAAGCAATTGCAGACTCCGATTGTCCCCGATCTATTCGCTCTCCCAGACATTGTCATCATGTTTGAAGATTGCCTCCATCTGTCTGGCCGAAATTTCCCTCACGCCGCCATTGGACATTCCCCTTAGTACCACCCTCTTGCCATCCACTTCGAATGAGAATTCCATCTTCTTGAAGGTTTGTGTGTACTGGTCGAGGGTCTCCATCCATTGAATACCCAAGATGACATCTATATCATCCAAATCAATCACGAAGAAATCATTTGTCACTATGTAGTTCCCCATGGTGATGTTGAGTTGTGGATCTAGATGAGTACATGACAATAGATTTCCTCCTGCCACCTTGACTTTGAATCCTTCATGCTCCTCTGTATTCAAACCCCTCCTGGTGGCTAGTGATGAGTTGATAGAGTTGAGAGTGGTCCACTGTCCAACATGACTATGACCCGTTGCCCTTGGAGTGTATTGCGAATCCGAAACACACTACATTCTGGAGTGCAAGTCAGAGCGGCAATGGCACCTCCCCTATGGACCAGTGTGGAAATTATCTCTACACGATCTATGTTTTCCTTAGCCTTCCCCGTGCTTTGTTGACCATCTTCCTCATTCTCTTCTTCGTTGTCGGACACCACTTCAATGCTTAAGCATCGGTGCCTTGGTTCCCATGGCTCCTTGCAGGTAAAGCAGAGTTTCCTTCTCCTGAGTTCCTACCTTGTGGCTTCATCTAATGATGGCTTCTTCGGGGCTAGGGGTGGTTTGTCATGCGAGTAACTCTCGGAGGAAGAAGATGAGGTCGCCATGTCACGCGCCTTCTTAATCGTTTAAGAGAGTGTGTTGGGGTTGAACTCTTTCACCCAACCCTTCAGTGGTTACATCAAATCGTCCATGAATAAGACCAACAATCTCGTCTCCGAGATATCTGTTACCAACACGGACAATCTCTAGAATTCTTTAATGTAATTGTCCACCGGTCCAGTTGCTTCAGTTGAGCCAACTCTTTGAAGTTGAGATCAGGATCTCTTCTGTCAAAACAGTCTATAAGCCTCTCCGTGAATTCAGCATATGAAGTTATCTGATCGTGGCTGAGGGTGACCATTTCATGATGCCACCATTCGTGAGCGACTCCTTCTAGTTGAAGTGCAACAAATTTGATAGCCTCATCTTCAGGTATCGGGTTAAGTTGGAAATAGGTATTTTCTTTTTGTACCCAAGCTCATGCCGAGGTTGCTCCGGTCCCATCAAAAGGTGACAAATTAATCTTACCAACCTTCCGTTTGATATCATTGTTATAGTAGCCATAGTAGCCTCGACTTTTGCTGCTTGAGTATTTCATCCGGAGCTTGACATAATCCTTGAAGGATATGTCTCCCTCGAGGTTTGCATCTCTCCAATCTTGATTCAACTGTGCTTGCAACTCCTGGAAAGTGGGCTCTTGCTCCCTACGCGGTGCTTCAGTTCTCTGGGGAAAAGTTGGCATCAGCAGTCGGGAATTTGAATGCTGTGGGTTTGACCTTCCAGTGCTTGAATTATCGCTCTCTCCATTTGTTTTTATCGATGCCAATTGACGCAATGTATCTTCCATGAGTTTTTGTCGTTCCCCTCTGATCATTGTTTCGTTGAGCTGAGCTTGGCTTCTGGTTAGCTCCCTTAATAGTGCCATAACTTCCTTTGCAGGATCCTGTGGTTCCCCCATTCTATTGGTAGAACGATACCTCCTTCTGGTGTACACTTGCATCCACTACCTGATAGGCTGGCAAGATCACCAGCTCTGATACCACTGTAATGTACTCAGACATGTACGACAACACCCTTTACGAACAACTCAGTGTACGACAACACAACTCTCCACCCTGTATAGACAACCCAACTGTAGTGTACGGCAACACAGCCTCTCCACCCTGTATGGTCAACAACAACACTGTTCACCAGTACACCGTACAAACCTGCACAATACGGCCTCCCTTCTGTACACCCAACACCTCCACCCTACAACCCTCCACCCGTACGCTCCTGCCTTCGGTCAATTGACTCTCGTGCGAAACTAACAATCTCGGCCTCTGAAAGATTGTTCCGTAATATGTTGGACAATATCATTAGTTTAACACAATTTGGCACAAGAATGAACACACCTGACATGCAAGTAGAAATTCAGATGCATAATGATAGGACTTCAGATTACAAAAGAAATCCTAGACTGAGGGTAGAGTAGACTAGGGTGAGGAGTAACAACCATCGAAACTGCAGATGCCAAGTGTTGTCCTCATTTTTTGTTTTAAAAACGATGGACCATTACATAAAATTTTTGTCAAAAAATAAAAATTTTACTCTATGGCATGCTTATCGAGGCATAATTTTTCTTCTCCCTTGGATTAGCTTAATCCTCAGTCCATCCTCGAACCACGTTTCAAATTTCATCGCATTCTGTGTTCGTTTGATATGTTTTTCCTTCAATTTCGGGTTTTGTTTTCCTTGACTGCAGGTGGAAAATTTTCCTTAAGTTGAAAGTTTTAATGTTTTCCTTTGTTTTAGTTTTTGTAGGGAAATTTTTAGTTAATACTGAGTGCACTTTATTAAATTAGAACTTGTAACTTACTTTTTATTTCCCCCTTGATGCTTTTTGGCTTTTTAAGTCAAAATAGGAATTTTTTGGATAAGTTACAAGTTAATTTTAAATTATAAATTTAAAAGTCACTTGTAATTCTTTTATAAAGTTCCTATTTTAGTGTCTTTACTTGTAATAGGGATTTTATTTCCCTATTACATGTTTTATTTTATGAATCACTTGTTGAGGGGATTTTATTTTCCCCTCACAAGTTATTATAACTTGTGTTTCTCTCTCAAAAACCCGATTTTGCCTAGAATGGAGATAAAGTGACATTTTAAACTTGTATTATAACTTGTATCGTTTTTGCTTCCTTCACCTAGGCGTGGGACGTGTTCATAGCTGCATGAAAATAGGAGACAATCCAAAACATTGGCTTTAAAATTAATACTATTATGCACTATTATAGATGGCACTTTGATGGGGAAGGAGCGAACCCCTATTTTCTCCTATTTTCATGCATTTATGAACACGTCCCATGCCATTTTGAGGTTCAAATCGTTAGGTTTTATGATTTATAAACAGCAAAAAATGTGTTTATTAATACCGCGATTTTCTTTGAAATTTGTCACAATTTCAACACTCTCCTAAATCGTTTTTGCTTCCTTCACCTAGGTATGGGGTTTGGATCAGAGAAACGAGACTTGCCCGAAATCGCCCAAACTTGGCGAGTCCGAGTCCGAGTCAGGCCAAACGAGTCCCAGAGGCTCGGACTCGGACTCGGCCGAGTCTGGAGAGTAAACTCGCCAGACTCGCCGAGTTGGCGATTTTGGCTCAAAATCGCCAGACTCGGCGAGTCCTGAGCCCTAGACTCGGCTATTGGTTGGGTTAATAAAATGACCAAATAAAAAACATTTTAAAAAGTAATAAGTTTTTTTGGAAGGGCGAAATTTGACATTTTGGTCTCTCCGTCAGGATTATTTTATGGAATATAACATTTAAGTATATTCCATATATACTATCAGGATGTTTGAGAGTGGTTTCGGGCCTCCAGGAGTTATATTGCAAAATCTAGTTTTTGGAGGATTCTTCAGTTTTCCAGACTTCGTCAAATTTCAGGATCAGGACATTCCAGACTTAGCCAAATTTCAGGGCATTTGAAGATCAGGATGGCATTCCAAACTTTATCACTCACCAACTTGACCTAGCTTGGACCTTCAAGAATGATACTCACTCACCAAGCAAGACCCAATTAGCAACAAGAGCAAAACCAGGCCCTAAGGAAGACTCTCAAAGAAACCCTAATTTAGACTTGTAATAAGTTTTTTTGGCCTCGAGGGGCGCTGCCCCTCGACCTCGCCCTGTATCGCGACAGGGAGCGTGCAAGGGGCACTGCCCCTTGACCCCACCTTGGGGGCGCTGCCCCCAAACCCTCGTCGAAAAATATGGGGGAAACTGCGTCGATAGAAGTAGAGAAAATTTAACCTCCGAGTCTGACATTGATTGGATCGACCAGGTAGATATAGAGGTTGAGACTGTAGCCATGGCAGAGGAGGAGCGGAGAGCACGAGCACAGACAGGAGATTCAGAGGCAGATAGTGACACGGATGTTCCTGATGTTGGTGAGCATGGCATGGTGTCACGGGGAGCGGCTATGGCAGTCGAATCATCCAGGACCTACCTTAGACGCCTTCGCAGGGGGCTGGGGCCGGAGGGTGCAGGCTCCTCTGAGCCATAGACTTGTAGTTGTATTTACCTTTGGTATTTGTATGAAACATTTGATGATGATCATATGATGACATGGATTTTTTATTCCATGAGTTTTGTAATATTGTATAGATTTGACAATATTTATATATCTATGTTTGTTATTTTCTTCAGCTACAATTTGCGTTTATGCTTATGTGATTGATGTATACTTGTGTATGTAATCAAATGAGCCGAGTTTGATGATGTTATTGTGTCTTTAAGGTGTATTCAATAAAGGGTGTCTGAAACAAGTTTTAAATAATTAAAAATCTCTAAATTTCTTGAGTTTTTCACTATCCCGAGTCCAGCCGAGTCTGGAGCCGAGTCTGACACCGAGTCCCGAGTCCCGAGTCCGAGTTGGCCTTGCCGAGTCTGAGCCGAGTCCGAGTCCCGTTTCTTCGGTTTGGATAGAGATTCAACCCATTTTTCTTGCATATTGAAACACGTTTTTGCTGTTATTCTTCAGTTTTGGGTTTGAAAAAACATGGCAAGGGTTTTGGAGTTTATTTCTATTTAAAGGATTGCTTTTTCCATTCAAAGATTGTTTCATCTCTTGAAGAGGCATTTTGGATTGAAGCAAGGTATGTTTTCTTTTCTTCTTGTTTTTTCTTTCTAGTTGTAAATTTTTGTATATGGTGGTTTTGCTCTAAAATCGGTTTTGTGAGAGATTTTTCCCCTTGGCAAAGCAATTTTTACATTGCATTGATCTTCCCCATTTTCCCTCTTTACTTGTATTCAGGATTTCAAATCCCGATTACAAGTAGGATGAAAATAATTTATCTTCCCATGTGATTAAAATATTTTAATCATCTTTTGGTAAAATTCCAATTTTCTAAGTGGAAAAGTATCCAATCTTCCAAAATCGGGTTTTTAGAACCGGATTACATGTTCCCATTTTCTTGAAAATGATCTTCCCAAAATCCTTCGATTTTTTTTCATACTCATTACTTTTATCCGTACATTCCATTCACGCCATTTCCCACATGTCAAAATCTCATTTTGCACTCATTTCTCCATTTTCCGTTTTACAAGTATACTTGCATTCGGATTTTAAAAATCCAATTGCATGTTTGTTCTTCCCCACTTGTGTTGGTTGAAAATTTTGTACACTTGGGGGAAATATACAAAATTGTGGTTTCAACCACAGCACATGAGTAAAAACTCTCCTAATTAAGGGAAGGCTCCCCCTATCTAACTAAAACTGAAATAAAAACAGGATGGGACAGCAGTCTTCCTTCTTTCTTCAAGAAAGACAATATCCTTTTCTCTTCACAGAAAAGGATAGCGATTGAAAACGAACAACAGTAACTACTTTCAAGTGAAATGAGAGAAAGGAAATGAAGTTTCCTGAAAGCGCAAAGACTTCCGTCACTTCCTTCGGGACGGGACAGCAATATCAAGTTCAAAGACTTGACTATTGGAAGTCCTATCTACCCTTTGCTATACTAAATTTTACAACGAATAAAAGATAACAGCTCAAAGACTGAAATGATCTATTCTTTTAACACAAAGACAAGAACTAATGCAAGCTCAAAGACTTGCTGCTATTTCTTGTCAAACAGTAATTTTTCCTCAAGAATAGACGCAAGCTCAAAGACTTGCTGCTCCTTCAAGAGGGTTTCCTATTTTAATTAATCTTCTCTACTTGCAGCTCAAAGACTTCAAATCAGATTGGACTAAGCTCCTTTAGAAACACTTTGCATAGAAGAAATAAAAAGATTCAAACTCAAACATGTAGTTCAAAGACTCAAAACTTGAGTAATCCTTCTTTATTATTCTTCAAAAACTTTCAATCCACATACATAAGCTCAAAGACTTCTTGCTGTAAATTTGGCAGAGTTTTTGCTTGCTTTCCAAAAGATATATTTACAATGGACCTCTCAAGTATTTATAGAATAGGAGCCTTGAGAAAAAGGTGGGAGGATCCTAACTAACTTGAGAGATTCTCTCAACCACCAAGACTCCTTCAATAAATAACTGAGACTTCATTAATTAACTAAGAGTTACTCTAACTAACTAAGACTTATTCCAACTACAGTCCTAATCGGACATAACTTGTAGTTGCCTTACTTGTAATTACAAAAGTACAAGTAATGTGTAACTTGTATTTTACAAAAATTACTTTTACATGTAACTTGTCAAAACGAAATTACAATTAAAGATTACAAAAGAGAGAAAATTCAACTAAGTGTTGAAAAACACTTAAGTTGCCTTTTGTGAAGACATGAATCCTTGAAATTTCCGGATGCTCGCTTGTAGTTCCTCGGGATTCGGTTCATGAGTGTTCTTAGCAACTACCATAGTCTTCACAATAGTGTCGTGACAGCGGAGGAGCGCGGAATTGTCTTTATCCAGGATGGACTGGATCTCATGCAAAAAGGCTTGGTGTTTCATCAATGCTTGAATTGAAACTGCCGAGAATTGTTCACTCCTCCATTCACCATGAATCCTCATCTGTAAATCCGCAAGAACCTCTTCTTCTGGAATCAGCTCTCCATCCTGACTTACTATATTGCAAGAGGCCCTTTCACAATGTGAGACAATACCTTGATAGACTTCATCCCGAAATCTCCTTGCATCACTGATCTCCTCAATGAGGGATTTAAGAACAAGGGTTTTGTTATCCAAAAGTTCCTCAAATTCCAAGTACATGACCCTGGAAGAGATGATGGCGTGATCCTGCAAAATACTCAGCTGTTGTTGGGGCATAGTATGCCAGATTGCCAGACTTTTCTCAACACTTTCCAGATTCTTTTTGAAAGTGTTGGAAGTCTGATCCAATTTCTCCTCAATGGTTTCCAGTTTAGACATTATTTGAAAAATGTCTTTTATCACTTGCACGCATTGATCATGAAGCTAATCAACCCAGGAATCCAGTGCTTGTACTTTCTGAGCAGCCCCACTCCACGAATCGATTCTTGGGAACCGGAAGAACCTATGGAGTTACTCCCTTCAGCAGCAGGTTTTGTGATTTTATGGATGGCTGCCATGAGCTGTCGGTTTTCTTCTTCTAGCTTGTTTTTCTTTGCAAGAAGATCGTCACACCTTTGCACTAGTGAAGCAACAGAAAACTGAGCATCATGTTTAATGACCTCATGTGTTTGCTTGCCCAATTGTACCCTTGTAACCTTATAATCAGCAGCTGACATTTCATCAAGTGGTTTATCTGCAATAGGTTCCACAATTTCAGCTACTTTCATCTTGTTGCTATCAACAGTTACCCTAGAGATAGTCTTTGCCTTCTTAGCAACTTTTGATCTGGACTGTTTGAGTTGCTGGTAGTCAAAGGTATCAGGTGAAATCTCTTGCTTCTTTCTTTTCGGGGTGAAAGAACTAAGCCATGGAGGCAAAGTCATCAACTGACTTCCAGTAGTAGCTGTAGGCAAAGGAGAAGCAGTTTCTGTTTGAATTACCGTGGTCACCTTGGGAGGAATATCTGTTTGAATAGCGACCACGGTTTGCTCAGTTACCAATGGGCATGAAGATTGCCTCATGAATTCCTCAAAACCAGAAGTGGAAGTATCAATTTCTGATAACTGAATGCAAGTGGGATTATCTTCAGGAACTTCCAACACACTTTCTCGTTGTTGATCAGGAGAAGGCCCGTATGCTGAAATGGGAACTGCATTTTGAGGAGACTCATCAATGAGCAAATCAGGAGGAGAAAGAGGCGTCTCAATAGAAACTGGAGGAATGACCTCATGAGGCGTGTCTGAAACTGGAGACTTAGGCGCATCATCAGATTGCTGCCCCTCTTCTGGATTATCCAGATCGATCACCCGAACATGGAACCGTGATTTCTCCTTCCCACAAGTAGTTGTCTCCTCAGGAGGAAGCACTACTGCACGACTAACTCGTAACTTGATCCTTGTGCCTGAAGATGAAGCACCCTCCTTATTATCAATCTGAATCTCAGACTTCCGTCCAAGAGGCCCTGTAGAATCATCTTCTTTACCAACCTTGATTTTGATAAGTCTAACAGCATTACTTTTCAGCCATGCGTTAGTGTTGGCCAAGATAGGCTGAAATCTGTCAAGGATGGAGACGCACTCCTTGTGTGACCATTGGATCAAAGGAAGTGGAGCTTCCTCAACCCTTCGTGAAGTGTATTCAGGATCAAGTATATGCCCGTCATCGATCATCCCTTGTGGGATATCCGCCAAGTTCAAGTCAACAATTTGCTCAACAGTGAGCCTGCAATAATCCATCTTCAGAACTTCGACTTCCGTGCGGAGATCTACCCAGATGTCTTCAATGCGATGAACATGCACAAAGGATTTCTTGATCTTCTCCTTCATACCTCTATAATCAAAATCAGCTCTAGGTTTGAACCTCTTAAGCTTGATTTCCTGCAATTCAACCTCCATGGCCTTAGCCTTCACAGATGTGACAAGGGAGTATCGACCAATTTTCAATGGATTTGTACTGGAGATCCCCATTCCAACCTTGTGTCTAGCAGACTGAAGAGTATGAACAGCCATAATCTGTCTTCCCAACTCCATAAGAATTATCTTATCGGTTGGGTATCTTGGAAGCATGTATGGCTGTCCATCATAGCACCCAATCCTCATGTAGGTGAAGGTGGGAAATTGCAGGAATAAACACCCATACTTAGACACCTTGACCCATGCCTCATCTGATACTCTTTTATTTCTGAGATCTCTATCAAACTGACACATGAAATATCCGAAGAATGCATCTTGGACTCTTCTAAAATTTAGCCTGCTAGGTTTCAATGGCAACTGGTCATAATATTCCCAAACTGGTATAAGCGAGCGATCACCCTTGGTAGAAAGACCTGGAAAGTGTCTAAGTGACGCTGCTAAATATACCAAATAAGAATTCATGAAGAAGGTCATAGTGGTAGGAACTGCTGCAAGTTGTTCGCACAAAGCATCGCTGATGATTTCACCCCATGAAATGTGATGCGACTGCCGTATGAACATGATGAATTGATACATCCATGGCTCAAAGACATTGGAGTGCTCAAGGCCCAACATTCTGCTGAGAAGAGTGATGGTGTCTCCTATCTCCCACTTGAAATCACAACGGTACAACTTTGCCCATCTTGAGAAGGAAGGACGTGGCTCTTGAATCCATCTATTGATGTGTCGCTTGCAATCTTTTTCCCTTTTCACATAATACTCTTCTGCACTTTCTTTGGTGATTTCCATATAAACAGGTGCAGGAGGTATTTTGAAGACCTTCTCGATTGTATCCGCATCAAGACGAATTATAGCTTCACCATCATCATTTTTGATGACTCTTGACTCTTTGTCAAAATGATGGGCGCATGCAAGAACAAACTCAGGTTCTAGGGCAGCTACTGGGAAAGAAGATGCATGGTGGATATGGCTGTCCAACAGCCGCTGCAAGTTGTTATCCTGTGGATCTTCTACCCTGTGAATGAATTCTGCCATATCAACGTGCCCTATTTCTGTGTCCCTGATACGATCCAATGGAGAAGATACCTGGGAAGGTGTAACCTCATTCTGGTATTTGTCATATTTGTATTTCATTTTCTTTGGAGTTGGCGATGCCGGCGATTGTGAACCTGGAATGCTGTGATGAAGACTTAAAAGAGTTAAGGCCACATCATAATCAGCTGCAAATATCATTCTTTCTTTTTCAAATGGGAAAAACTTTGATCTCTGAATTTCACGGTTTTGTGAGAGGAAGAGGGGAGATATATAGAAATGGGAAAATCTTGACTTTGACCAATTTCGGATCTTGGGAGAATTTTCGCAAGTATACAAGTTGGAAAGTACATACATGCAATCGGGGTTTTAAAACCCGAATACAAGTACACTTGTAAATTCGAAAATGGAGAAATGGATGAAAAATGGGATTTTGACTTGCGGGAAATGATGGGAATGGAAAGTACGGATATGGGGAACGTGAATGGATAGAAACGGGAATATCCGGGATAGTCATTTTCATGAAAATGGGAAGATCTTTTCAACATGTAATCCGGTTTTTAAAACCCGAATTTGCAAGAGAGGGGTATTTCACACTTTTCAAGCTTGGAATTTTAACCAAAAATGATTAAATTCCTTAACCGTAGGGGAAGATTTCTTTCACGAAAACCAATTTTTAGGGGAAGAACAACACATGCCAAAAATGCAACTAAAAACGAAAAATAAAGAAAATAATAAAATGAAGAGAAGAAGGGAAGGAGAACATACCTTTCTTTAAAAATGCAAAATGTTTCTCCAATAATGCAATACTTCTTGAGATGAAGAAGCAAAACCGGACTATCAAACCCTTATCACGTTTTTGTGAAAATGCCCCCAAATATGGCAGCAATCTTAAACTTGGAGGAGCAAAATGCCAATGAAAGTGTTCATTTCAAGTTTATTGGAGCAAAACGATTAAGGTATTTGCTGGAGCAATAACACCAAAGGTGTTTGAGGAGGTAATAACGCCAAAAGTTAAAAACGCAGCCAAAGAGAATCACGTTTTTGCAAAAAACGTGGTATTCAATACACATTCAATGGATTATTAAATGTGTTGAAACCTATCCCATACTCCACGCCTTGATAGGAAAGAGCAAAACGATTTAGGAGTGTGCAAATTGTTAAAGATTTAACTCCTAAAAACATGGCATTAAAGAAGAACGTGGTTGCTGATTTAGGGCAAAGACCAGCAAATGTATCCTCCAAATGGCGTGAGAGATGTCCAACAAAGCATGAAGATAGGATGCAAACCAAAACGCCTCCCTCATCCAATGATTTCTCCACAAATTTCGCCTTGAAATGGTCAAAAATAGTTTTTCCCTTGCATTTCGGGTTTTTGGGAGCAAAAGACAAGTTCGATTTGTTCAAAATGAAGCAAATCGGGTTTTGGATAGAAAACAACAAGTTCGATTTTTCACTTTTCCCTCTTTCATGCTAAAATCAGGTTTTAAAAGACAAATGACAAGTTTAATTTTTCACTTTTTCACTCATTAAGCCAAAATCGGGTTTTTTTGGACAAATGACAAGTTTAAAATTATCAAAAATGCACTTTTATGTTAAAATCGGGTTTTAAAAGACAAACTGCAAGTTTAAAAATACTTGTAAAAGGGAAATAAAATCCCTACAACAAGTTAAAAACACTTGCACATATGTAATGGGGATTTAAAATCCCTATTACATGTGAAAACCATTAAAGTAGGGGTTTTTTGAACAAACTGCAAGTTTACTTGCAGTTGAGAAAACTTGCAGTTGAGCCAAAAAACCCCTATTTTAACTAAAAATGACCAAAAAACAATAAAAAGATAAAAACATTAAAGGGGAAACTTAAAATAAATTACAAGTGACATATTTAGAACAAAAGTGCACATGTAATTGATCAAAAATTCCCCTACAAAGACCATAACAATGAATATCATTAAAACTTGTAGTTTGAAGAAAATTCTCCACCTGCAGTTTGGGTTTTAAAACCCGAAATTGAAGGAAAGGCATAGCAAACGAACCCAAAATTGGACGAAATTCGAAACGTAGTTCGAGAATGGACTGAGGATCAAGCCAGTCCAAGGATTAGTCGAAATTCTGCCTCGGGAAGCGTGCCATAGAGTAAAAATTTCAATTTTTTCATAAAAATTTCACTGTAGTGGTCCTTCATTTTTGAAAACAAAAATGAGGACAACAACTTGTATAGTTGTAAAACTTTTCCCAAGATCCAAAATTGGTCAAAGTCAAGTTTCCAGCATTCCCATTTATTTCCCATTTTTCTCTCACAAAGTTGTGAAGTGCAAGGGTTGAAGTTCTTCCCATTTGAAGAAGGAAAAATGTTAGTTGCAGCTGATTATGATGTTGCTTTAACACTTTTTAGTCTTCATCGCAGCATACCAGGTTGTTCTTCAATGTCAGATTTACCATCATCTCCCATTCCAAAGAAGATGAAGTATAAATATGACAAGTACCAGAATGAAGTTTCCCCTTCACAAGTTTCCTCTCCTTTGGATCATATCAAAGATACGAAGATAGGGCATGTTGACATGTCAGAATTCATTAAAAGGGTGGAAGATCTGCAGGATAGTCATATGCAGCGGTTGTTGGCCAGCCACATTCATCATGCATCTTCTTTTCCAGTGGCTGCCCTAGAACCTGAATTTGTTCTCGCTTGTGCTCACCACTTCGACAAGAAGACGAGAACCATTAGAAATGATGATGGTGAAGCAATAATCCGCCTTGATGCGGATACTATTGAGAAAGTCTTCAGAATACCATCAGCACCTATGTATATGGAAATTTCAAAGGATAGTGCAACTGAGTCCTATGTCAAAAGCGAAAAGGACTGCAAACGCCACATTAACAGGTGGATTCATGAACCACGAGCCTCTTTCACAAGGTGGGCTAAGTTGTACCATTGTGACTTCAAGTGGGAAATTGGAGACATCATTACTCTCCTCAGTAGGATGATGGTTCTTGAGCATTCTAATGTTTTTGAGCCCTGGATGTATCAGTTTACCATGTTCATAAGGCAGTCCCATTATATATCACGGGGAAAGATTATCAGTGATGCTTTGTGCGAACAACTTGCAGCAGTCCCTACTACCATGACTTTCTACATGAATTCATACCTAGTGTATTTAGCAGCGTCACTCAGATATTTCCCTGGTCTTTCTACCAAAGGTGATTGCTCGCTTATACCTGTGTGGGAATATTATGATCAGCTACCCTTGAGACCCAATAGATTACATTTTAGGAGGGTTCAAGATGCATTCTTTTGTTACTTTATGTGCCAGTTTGACAAGACTCTAAAGAATAGAAGGGTGTCAGATGAAGCATGGGAAAGAGTGAATGAGTATGGTTGCTCGTTCCTTCAATTCTTGACTTTCACTTATATAAGAGTCGGATGCTATAGTGGGCAGCCATACATGCTTCCTAGATACTCGACCGATAAGATCATTCTTATGGAGTTGGGAAGACACATCATGGCTGTGCATGCTCATCAATCTGTCAAACATAAGGTTAGGATGGGGATTTCTACAACCAACCCATTAAAGATTGGCCGCTACGCCCTTATCACATCCACCAAAGCCAAAGCTATGGAGACCAGGAGATTAAACTCAAAAGGTTTAAGTCGAGGGCAGATTTTGACTACCGAGGTATGAAGGAAAAGATAAAAAAATCCTTCGTACATGTGCATCGTATTGAGGATATCTGGGTGGATCTCTGTGCAGAAATGGAGGTTCTCAAGATGGACTACTGCAGGCTCACCCTTGAGAAGGTTATTGATTTGAACCTGGTGGACATTCCGCAAGGGATGATTGATGATGGGAATGTGCTTGACCCAGAGTATGTCTCACGAAGGGTTGATGAAGCCCCACTTCCTTTAATCCAATGGTCACATAAAGAATGCACTTCCATTCTTGAAAGATTTTAGCCAATCCTAGCTAACACCAACACTTGGATCAAAGGTAATGGTGTTAGACTCATCAAGATCAAGGTTGGGAAAGAAGATGACTCTACGGGGCCTCTTGGATGTAAGTCTGAGATTCAGATTGACAACAAGGAAGGTGCATCATCTTCAGGCACTAGGATCAAATTGCGGGTTAGTCGGGAAATAGTACTTCCTCCCGAGGAGGCGACAATTCATGGAAAAGAAAAGTCCCAGATTCACATTCATGTGATTGATCCTGATAATCCAGAGGAAGGACAACAATCCGATGATGCTCCTAAGTCATTGGCTTCGGAGTCACCTCATGAGATTCCCTTCTCAGTTTCCATGGAGCTGCCTATATCTCCTCCTGACATAATAGTGGAGGAGTCTCCTTAGAATGCCGTTCCTATTTCAGCAGTTGAGCCACCTCTTGATCATTAACAAGACAGTTTGCTGGAAATCTCCGAGGATACTCTCGCATGCATTCATTTGTCAGAGATTGATATCTCTACTTTCGGCTTTAAAGAGTTTATAAGGCAATCTTCATGCCCTTTGGATACCGAGCAAACCATGGTTGCCATCCAGACAGATACTCCTCCCAGGGTGACCACGGCTATTCAAACAGAAACTGCTTCTCCTTTGTCTTCGGTAGCCACTAGAGGAGAACTAGTCATTTTACCTCCATGGCTTAGTTCTTTTGCCCCAAAGAGGAAGAAGCAGGAAATCTCTCTTGATGTCTTTGATTATCAACAACTCAAGCAATCTAGGCCTAAGGTTGCTAAAAAAGCCAAGACGATCTCAAGGGTAACTGTTGACAGCAACAAGATGAAAGTGGCAGAAATTGTTGAACCCCTTGCGGATAAGCCACGTGAGGAAATGCAAGCTGCTGATTACAGGGTTACAAGGATAGAATTGGGTAAACAAACACACGAAGTGGTCAAGCATGATGCCCAACAATCTGTAGCTTCACTAGTATAGCGGTATGATGAACTTCTAGCAAAGAAAGACAAGCTAGAAGAGGAGAATAGGCAACTTGTTGCAGCTATTCATAAAATTACAAAACCTGCTGGTGAAGGGAGTAATCCCACAAGTTCTTCCGGTTCACAAGAATCAATTTGGGGAGTTGAAAGAGCTTCTCAGAAAGTACAACTGTTGGATTCTTGGGTGGATCAACTTCATGATCTGTGTGTGCAAGTGCTGAAAGACATTCCAAATGATGGTTAAGTTGGAGACCATTGAAGAAAAATTGAATCATACATCTGAGACTTTCAAACAGAATTTGGAAAGGGTTGAAGTAGCTTGATAGTTTGGCGCACAATGCCTCGACAACAGTTGAGTGTTCTTCAAGAGCATGCCATTATTCCTTCAAGGGTCATGTATCTGGAATTTAAAGAACTTCTAGAGAACAAAGCCCTTGTTCTCAAATCCTTCATTGAAGAGATTGATGATGCGATAAAATTGCGAGTTGAAGTATTCTAAGGTGTTGTTTCTCACTGTGAGAAGGCCTCTTGCAATATCATGGGTCAGAATGGAGAATTGATACCAGAAGAAGAAGTGCTCGCAAATCTACAGATGAGGATTCATAATGAGTGGAGGAGCGAACAATTTTCAGCTGCCTCAATTCAGGTTTTGATGAAACATCAAATCTTTTTGCACGAAATCCAGTCCCCTTTGGAGAAGAATGACTCTATGCTTCTTCAATGCCATGATACCATTGTGAAGACCATGGTTGTTGCCGAGAACACCCATGAGCCGAATCTCGCTGAGCTACAAACTATCATCCAAAAGTTCGAAGGATTCATTTCTTCACATTATGCTGCAACTTAAGTGTTTTTCAACACTTAGTTGCATTTTCTAGAATTGTAATCTCTTAGTTGTAGTTTTTCTTTCAACAAGTTACATGTAAAAACATTTTGTAAATTGCAAGTCAAGTTTTTACTTGTACTTTTGTAATTACATGTAAAGCAACTACAAGTTGTGTTCAGTTAGGACTGTAGTTGAAATAAGTCATAGTTAGTTATTGAATAAGTCTTGGTGGTTGAGAAAATTTCTCAAGTTAGTTAGGATCCTCCCACCTATTTCTCAAGATTCCTCTTCTATAAATACTTGTGGAGTCTATTGTAATATTTATGTTTTAGAAAACAAGCAAAAAACTCAACCAAATTTGCAGCAAAGAAGTCTTTGAGCTTTCATGTGTGAATTTAAGAATTGAAAGAAATAGAAGAAAATTGCTCAAGCTTTGAGTCTTTGTGCTATATTCTTTAGTTTGTGTTCCATATTATCTTTTTTCTAAGTGTTTTTTTGAGAGCTTAATTGAATCTGATTTGCAGTCTTTGTGCTGCAAGAATTGGAGATTAATTTAGTTAAAGTAGAAGTTCTATGTAGAAAAGCTGTAAGACTTTGTGCTTGCACTTGTTCTTAAGAGAGTTTAGAAGTAGATTTTTAAGAAATAGCTGTGAGTCTTTGAGCTTTTACTAGTTCCTATTGTTTCACGTAAAAGGAAATAAGTTATTTCAGACTTTGTGTTGTTATAATTTGTTCTTAATATCATTAGAATAGAAAATGATAGATAGGACTTCACATAGTCAAAACTTTGAGATTGATATTGCTGTCCTGTCTCGAAGGACGTGACGAAAGTCTTTGAGTTTTCAAGAAACTTCATTTCCTTTCTCTCATTTCATTTCAAAAAGTTGTTATTGCTGTTTTATGTTAAATTGCTATCACTTTTCTATGAAGAGAAAGGATATTGGCTTTCTTGAAAGAAGAAGAAAGACTGTTGTACCATCATATTTTGGTTTTTAAGTTATAGATAGATAGGGGAGCCTTTTTTTAATTAGGAGAGTTTTACTCACACATTGTGGTAGAAACGACAATTTTGTATATTTCTAGAAGTGTACAAAATTTTCAACCAACACCAAGTAAGGAGGATCTTCCACCTTCGAAATGGCAGACAATTGAACTCCAACTAGAATTCGCACATACAAGAAAATACCAAATTCGCATACCTACAACAATGACTAGCTCGGCCCCATATATGGGGCTCCAGGAAGTTTCTGTCAAACAGTTCAAATAACCGGAAGACAACTGGGGGGGGGGGGGGGGGGGTGAATCAGTTGTCACAGATTACCGGAAACATTAGCAATTTAAACTTTAATACTGAAACTGAAAACATTAATATTGGAATAGCAGATAAACCAATTAAGCATAAACAATAATCACATAATAAATACCATCCACATAACACCAAGATTTGTATGTGGAAAACCCGGTAAAGGGAAAAACTACGGTGGGAAGACTACCCACAGTAAGTATGTGATCTACAATTGAGGGGCCTGCACTTGCAGGAAGGCCAACAACCTAGAGCACACTGTTCATCACAAAAGGAACCTCATTGACTACACAAAAATCTAGACTACAATCCGGAGAAGTGTTGAACTGCAAAAGATAGCATCTCCTATGCTTGAGTACAGTTTCAGTTAAGTTCAATACCGGAGGACTAAATCCTCTTACATAAACCCAATTCGATCTCCAATGATCGACCAACTCCTCTCCCTAAATGATATTACATTATTTGCACATTACATTTCTTGACCATGACCTCTAAAATAACCATGATGATTTACAATGAGATCTTACATTTATATATACCAACCCTCGACCATAAACAATGAGGTTAGCCACCAGACAATAAACCAATTACATAATTACAAACCATGTCGGCCTAAGACCAAACAAATAATATCAACACATAAGACATCCTAGAAATACATCAATATGTCCTATCCACACGTTACATTAAAGCCAGTCCATAACCTAGATCAATCGGGACCAAGTATAGCTCCACATGCTACAACAATGATCTCCATCCGCCAAGTCTCGGACATGATCACCAACAACATCCTGAAACTCCACCAGAAGCTGCACCAACACCGCTTATGCAATTCATTAAAGATCTCCACCAAAAGCTCTGCCGGTGAAACCCTCGCCGGAACTAGAAAACAAGCTTCTAGGCAAGCAGGATAGCTTCCGTGTTAAAATCTGAGAAACAAATTACAACCCAGAATTCAATTAAAAGAGATAGATCAAATAAACCGTAAATGCAATTGAAATAAACAACATAACAGTGATACTGAGAGGAAACTGATGTGTAGTGCGCCAAGGCAAAATAACATCAGATTACTATTTCCAACTATATGAAAATACAAGCAAGGTAGCATGTTTATATAGACTCAAGAGAGGGGTGGAGGTGGCAATACTGGCCAATGAGGAGAGACCACCATGATGGTCTAAATATAGTAAATGCACCTCCTCATAGCATGTCGACACCTCAATACCCACTTGTCTTAAGTAAACATGCTTTATTAACCTAAGCAAGCTTAATTAAAGTGTAGGAAAAACCTAGGGAAAGGGAAAATAATAAACCCAACTAGGAAAATAAAAACCTACACTAACACCCCCCCTTAAGCATAGCTTAGGTGGGTGAAAATATGGGTCCCGACCAATGAAGCTTGATGAGGTACCCATGTACATAGTCCTCCCCCCCAACAAAGAAGAAGCTCCCCCTAACAAAGGAGAGTACACCCCCCCCATAATAGAGAGAGAGAGAGAGAAAAGGAACTAAGAAGGCCCCCCAACAAAAGAGAACACCTTCTGCACCCCAAGCAAAGATCTCAAATGAATGAACTTGCTTTCAATGAAGGGTTTGGTGAAGATGTTTGCAGTTTGATCTGATGTTAGACAGTACTGAAGATCAAGAACTTGCTCATGAATCAGCTCCCGAATATAGTGCATGTGAATCTCAATGTGCTTGGTTTGTCGATGATGGACTGGATTGTGAGAAATCTAAATAGCACTTTGGTTGTCACAAAAGATGACTGTAGGCTTTGTTGTGACCATTTCACACATCGCCCCATCAGGCTGGGGACCCTCTTCTTTTTCTTAGGGTTTTGCTTTCCCTTAGTTAGTTTTTTCTCTTTGCTTGCTTGGGTTCGGAGTGAGTGAGTGGTGGTCTGGGTTGGCTAGTTTAGGGTTAATCTTTGAGGGCTCGTTTTAGGGTTTCTTTCAAGCTGAGTCTAGCCTAGTTTTGGGAGGTCGTCAGTCGTCTGCCTAGAAGCAAGGTGGATAGGTCTGAGGTCAGGGTAGGTCCAGTTTGATGGTTTTCTTGTTAGAGTCCTGTTTGCTTCTAGGTCTGAGTCGATTGAGCAAACTCAATGATCAGAGGGAGATCGGAGTGGTTATTTCAAAAACTGATGAGCGAATGCACTTGATGATGATTGAAAAGAGTTTTGCAGGAAGGAAATGAAATGAACCAAGGACAAGATTTTGACCTAAAGGAGAATTTCGCTCCTGACCCTTCCAAAGGGTCCAGAGCGAAATTCATCATAAACCTTGTTTCTTGACTTGAATGGATTAGAAACCTTGCTCCTCATGTGGATGATGATTTAATTTTGCCTTGTGAAGTGGTTTGAAGCTTGAAAAATGAGCAATTTAGCCAAGAAAGGGATTTTCGCTCCTGACCCTTCCAAAGGGTCTAGAGCGAAAATCTTCCCAAAGCACATTTCATCTTAAGTTTGGCTAATCTTTGATTTGCAGGGTACCTTGGAAGGAAGCTTGGACATTCTTATTGCTTTTGAGAGGTTTGAAAGCATTGAAAATGAAGGATTTTGGACAAAAAATGAAAATTTTGCTCCTGACCCTTCCAAAGGGTCCAGAGCGAAATTCCTAAAAGCTCTTACTTTTGCAATAAAGGAAATCAAGTTTTGATTTGTTATGGCATGGATGAAAGGAAAATGACTTGCTTTTGCCTCTTGAGGTCGTTTTGGAAAGTAGAAATGAAAGATTTAGCCCAAGAAGGGATTTTCGTTCCTGACCCTTCCAAAGGGTCCAGAGCGAAAATCTCTCCAAGAGACATCTCTTACCTTATTTGGCCAAAACTTGATGTCCAAGGCATGATGAGATGAAGTATGAACATGATCTAGCCTTTGGGGATGTTTAGAAGTTGAGAAAATGAAGGATTCTAGCCAAGAAAGGAAATTTCGCTCCTGACCCTTCCAAAGGGTCCAGGGCGAAATTCCTTATAAACCTACCTTTTGACCTTTCTTGGACATGGATTCTTATTCCTAGGGTAATGAAGGACGAAATCCTACCTTGCAAAGAAGTTTCAAGTTTAAAAAATGATGATTTTGGGTCAAAAATGAAAATTTCGTTCCTGACCCTTCCAAAGGGTCCAGAGCGAATTTTCTCAAAACTTCTTTTTTGCTATCAAATTTTTGCTAGGTCAAGTGTGGGATAAGGCAAAATCAAGAGGAAGTTGCCCTTAAGAGTGACTTTAGGTTGCTAGAGACCATGAAAGATGAAGGAATTGAGCCTAGAGGTGATTTTCGCTCCTGACCCTTCCAAAGGGTCCAAAGCGAAAATCCTTGAAAACATTTTTTTTTCAAAATTTTGAGCAAGGCCAAGCTAGGACAAGGGTGTGAGAAGGCATTTGGATTGCCTTAGAGTAGATTTTGATTGCTAAGAATGGAAATTTGAAAGCCTAATGAAAATTTCGCTCCTGACCCTTCCAAAGGGTCCAGAGCGAAATTTCTAAAATTCCCCTTTTTCCTTGCAATTCAAGACAAGATTTTGGTTTTTATACCCTAGAAAGGAGAGAGACAAGATGTTCTATGCCTTGGAGGTGATTTGAAGTTGGAAGGATGGTAAAATAGCCCTAAAACAAGATTTTCGCTCCTGACCCTTCCAAAGGGTCCAGAGCGAAAATCCTAAAACTTACTTATTCCTTTCAAATTTGTGCTAAGACAAGGCTAGACTAAGGTAAGAAATGCCCTTGAGACTACCTTTGATTTGATGTTTGTTTCAAAAGTGATGATTTTTAGGCCAAAGGAGGAAAATCGCTCCTGACCCTTCCAAAGGGTCCAGGGCGAAAATCCTAAGATCTCCTATTTTGCCTTGCAAAACCAAATGAAACTTGGATTGGGTGAAAGAAGAAAACTATTTCCTAACCTTGTGAGGTAGATTGAAGTTGGAATGATGAAAAATGAGCTACAAGCAAAGAAAATCGCTCTTGACCCTTCCAAAGGGTCCAGAGCGAAAAACACTAAAGTAACCTTTTCCTTCAAGGTTTGAGTAAAACTAGGCTTGGATTGCAGTGAAAGAAGCTATTTGGAATGCCTTGGAAAGATTTGGACCTTCAAAAAATGTGAATTTTGAGCTCAAGAGAGAATTTCGCTCTTGACCCTTCCAAAGGGTCCAAAGCGAAATTCTGGATAGGTCCTATCCCTGGCTAGTTTACTGAGCAAAATTGACCTTTTTCGCCTTGTGAAGATCAAACCAATGCTAGTAGGTTGGGAAGTGGGTTCAAACTGAGCAAATGTTGATGAATTGAAGTGAAGGAGATTGGAAAATTGGCCTGAGAGATGAATTTCGCTCCTGACCCTTCCAAAGGGTCCAGGGCGAAAATTCCTAAAAAGCAGTGTTTCCTTCAAAATCCTATTGAGCTAACTTATTGGTTGAGATGAATAGACCCTGGAGATTGCCTTGGAGGAAGTTAATGATCAAGCAAAGATGAATTTTGACCCAAAAAGAGAAAATCGCTCTTGGCCCTTCCAAAGGGTCCAAAGTGAATTTTCTCAAAACCTATCTTTTCCCTCAAATTTATGCCAAGTTTAATGTGGGTCAAGATTAGAGGTGCCTCTAAGCATGTCCTTCAATGGTCAACAATTATCAAATTTCAAGGAATTGAGCCAAATGATGAAAATCGCTCCTGACCCTTCCAAAGGGTCCAGAGTGAAATACCTATTTTCACCCAATTTACTCATGTGAAGAGCTAAAAGTTGAAATCCAAGACTTTGTTAGGCCAAAACAAGCGTAAACTCGCCTTCCGGAGGATTTAGAAGTGAAGAAAATATAGTATTCATGGCCTAGTCAAGAAAATCGCTCCTGACCCTTCCAAAGGGTCCAAGGCGAAATCCTCCAAAACACCTATTTTTCATCCTTGTTAGATTGAGTCAAGGGCAAGTTGCAAAATTGTGAAGACAAGGACATGGGAGATTGCAAATCTAGGTTGTAAAGATTTTGATTCATGAAGTGAACAAACCTAGGAAAGAGGTCCAAACAAGCCTTGAAAGGATTTAAACCTACATCACTTTGGATATTCTTAATGCCTAAGGAGAACAAAAAATTCATCAAGCCTTAATCAAGCTTTGACATTCCTAAGCTAGCCCATAAATTTTCGCTAAAATTAGCCTATTACAAGACATTTGGGAGGCTGAAACAAGTTCGCCATGAATTAAGGCATTCATAATTTAATTAATTAATTGCTAAGCCTTAAAATAAATGAAAAATCCACCCTTGAAGCTTTGGAATTAATTTTAAAAATAAAAATCATGATTGAGCGCTCAATACTTATTATTTTCCCTTTATTTGCCAAGTCGGCCATCCTTTAAAAGGGGTTTTTATTTCATTTTTTTTATATTTGTCAAGTCGGCCTCAAGGAGAATTAAGTTGAGCGCCTTATATAAGGGAGGAGTATTTTGATGAATTTAAATCATTCATTCATTGTTCTCATGCGAACTAGAAGAGCAGATCTAGAGGAGCGAATTCTAGCTAAGTTGGAGGCGAATTTCTTGCTAGATTGGAGGATAATTTCCAGAATTTGTCAAGTATTTGAAGGCTAGTAGAAGGCGAAATTCTTTTGAAGGCTGATTGGAGCATAATTCATCCAAAGGAAGACCAGAAATTCAGATCTAACATTCTTGCCCAGCAAAGTCATCATCTTCCTTCTTTCATTTTCAATGTTGATAGCTAAAATTCAAGAAAGAGGTGTCAAATGACGACCCCCAAGGCCGGAGGATCCATTACTCGACAGGCTCTCATCAAGGAGGATCAGAGGAATGACGAATTGGAGACCAGGATCGTGTCCAAGTGGAGCAATATCGGAGACACCAACCTAGGAAACTTCAATGTGAAGAAGTTTTGGGAAGCGCCCTACATCGGCAAGCCGTCACCTGTTGCAAAGAAGATAATTGAGAGTGGCATCATCAAAGTTGCAGGTTTCCCTCCCACAGTCAAGTGTCATGAGTTGATGATTGAGTGCGCCCTGCACTATGATTCACACTCAAGGACGATCGTGGCCAAGGATGGAACTATCTTAGCCTATCTTTTGGAGGAAGCTATAAGTGAGATTTTTCATCTCCCGGAACATAGAGACATGGTCTACAAAAGTCTAGAAGGAGCTAGGTCGATCTATGAGGATGATCCTGATTCCTGCCTGAACTTCATCAACAAGAATTGGCTACTCAAGAGCAGGCCTCGCTTGAACAAGATTCCCAATACACCGCACAGAATCGACTTCCAAGAAGAGTTCAAGGATTTGATAACTTTGCTCAATCGGGTCACAGGTGCTTCTCAAGCTTTCTTCTTTGATAAATGGATGTTCTTCTTCATACAACTGATTGTCCAAGGAAAGGGAATGCTCAATTGGGCTAGAATCATTAGCAACAGCCTAGACGTGCAGTTGAGATGACTAAGGCCTACCAAGTCATTCCACATGAGTTCATATGTTGTATACGCCTTGATCAGAGGTTTTGAGTATGCAGGACTACCTCATAGATGAGTTGTTGGAAGAGGACCCGGAGAAATAAGAGTTTGTGATTCTTATGTTCAACTACATCATCCACCCAGAAGTGACTACAAGCTAGTCAATGATACCTTCACGATGAATATTACCAGGATATTGCAAGGTGGGATTCACAATCGACTGTCTCTGGACGCACAAGAGCTCATGAAGAAGCATGGTGCATGGTTCATTCAGTTTCCAAAATTCACATACATCAGAGTTCATGGGTGTCCTTCACCTCCCTACATGTTGCCAAGATATCCTACAGACAGGATAGTACTACTTGAGGTGACTAAACAGTTGGCAGCTTATGCGAAGGCATCCAGACACAAGCATGGAAATGGAATTCCCGTGCCTATCATACTAGGGAACTCAGTTGAAGTGTGTCCTAATACTGAAGCCACGGAAGATGCAGAGAAAGAATTATCTCTATACTCATTCACATCCTTTGCCTCGAGAGAGAATTGTGATCCTCATGGTCATATAGAAGAAACAGTCGGGAAGAAGTACAGGCATGAGTTTCAGGTGGAGGACTTTTGGTTGAATGACCAAGATGATGTCGAAGTCAAAAGAAAGATGCATTCCAGGTCACCCTTGGATCTCATCAGGAAATGCAAAATTTATAGAGTAGCCGATCAAGCCCAGGATAATGGTAGATACCTCCAGTCATCCTATGAGAAGGAAGACAAAGAATTGAAGATAGATTGGAATGAGCTCGAGGTTTTAGACCTGAGAGCTTTGATGGCTCCCGTTTTATCTTGCACTAGCAGATGGGTGGATGTACAACATCAAAAGTTGAAGGAGCAGAATGTATCTATGACATTCACCTTGGAAGCAAGACCAGAAGAAGGAGAGGCAAGTGTGAGTGAGAATACTTCTCATTCCAAAGGCTCAAAGAGGAAATAAGGACCTGAGAAGAGAGAACCTTCCAAGAAGAAGCAGAAAATGAATCTTGATCACCCACCAAGCACATCTTCTAGGCATGAAAAGGAAGCAAGCCAAGGAGAAGATCAGAGGCAGATAGTATATGAAATTGATGAGTATATGGAATCCATGGTACAAAATGATAAACAAGGAAAAGGACAGACACCTCAGCATTCATCAAGTCAATCTCCCCAAGTTGGTGCTAATGAGCAACATGAAGAAAAGAATGATGATGAAGCAACATCTCCTTTCCGGGAAGATAGGCCTCTACCTAAAGAAATACAAGTGAGGGAAACAAGATATGCCATTCTGGATTGGCTGAAAGAGAGGCTGACAAGGGTAGTTGTGGTTGAAGAGGAAGAAGATGTTTTGACTTGGAAAGCCTTATAGGAAATTCTCATGAAGTAATAGAGAAGAAGAAGGCCACAAAGATGTCAAAGGTAATTAGAGATGAGACAGGATCCAGAAAAGTGCAGATAGCTACATCAGTGGTGGACAAATATGAGGATGAGATTCTAGCAGAAGAATACGATCTAGAAACATTTGATCTTGGTCCACTTACCACTGAGCAGACTATGGAAGAAGCAACTGATTCACTGAAAACACTCAAAGACAAACTCAAAGAGGAAGTGGAAAAGAATAAGAAGCTTGAAAAGGAGGTCAGTGCTTGGAGGAATTATTTTAGCCATCTTAACTAGCCTTCGAGACGACAAGATCCAAGAATATCTCCTTTGCATGCACTTCCTCTTGAATCAATAAGTGAAGCAGAAAGGGCGAAGAACCTAGTTCAACTCATGAGTTCTTGGATTGATGAATCTCACAAGGTAGCCGTCGAATTTGTAACAAGAATGATGAAGATAGTTCATCGAGCTATCTAGGTCCTTGAGATTATCCATAATCTAATGATAACTGTGGCTGCATTCACTCACACTAGAAATGTTATCATCCCAGTCTTACAAGTGATAAGAGAAACACCAAGACGGATTCTGACGCAAGAAAAGATAATGGATGGAGGAACCCATAGCCTCCTACAGTGGTCAACTCTGCTCCAGATGAAGGAAGTCCTTTTTGAAGACGTCAACACCAGATGCAGTCGAGTTGAAGGCATCATCCATCCAATTCAAGATAAGGTGTTTGAGGTGTTGTGTACCATCCTTGACAGCCGGATTGAGATCGAGACAGATGTGGACATCCAAGAGTTGGAGGACAGAATCAAGGTCATCTTTTGCAAGGAAGAGAACATCGTCACAGAAAGGCAATGAGATCAAATGTATGCTATTATGTTCTTGATTGAGAAGATCAAAGAACTTGAGCCTGGATGGGAGACGACTCTTCTCACTGCTTTTGATCAAGTCCTTCACTTGGAAGAACAAATGAAGAATCTTCCTGAGATTCCCATTGCTGAGATTGAGGGAATTGTGTCCAGATTCATTGAATATGCTAGAAAAGAGCATAGGAAAGGGAACAAAGTTCTACATGAAAAGTTGTTATAAGATGATGTGGCAACTTAATTCCTATTGGTCTATGTCTCCTCAGTATTTGTGCCAATTTTGTATTGGCTATGGATTAATAATGTTTATCTAAATGGGGACTTTTTTGTAACAAACCCTAATTAGGGTTTAGGTGTCAAAATCTCAGCCATTGATCTTCTTTTGATCCGGGCCGTTCATTGTATTTGAGGATGCTATATAAGCCCTCACTCATTTCATTTTAAAGAGTTAGAGACAGAGAGAAAAAGTTAGAAAGTTGGAGAGAAATAAGTTTAATTTTGTTAGTAGCAAAATTTGAGTAGTGGAGAAAGAAAGTTGAACAATTGTTGCTTATTTGGCTATGAGAACAATGAAATATTGATGTTATGGCGTTTTGTTGCAATCCTTGTGGCTATCTTCATGGTCGTTTATCTTCTTGAATCACTCTTAGTAGAAATATCATTTAGATTTTAAGTTTGAAGGACGAATGTTGTGCTCGATCTTTGATAAGACTCACATTCCAAACTACTAGCTTCTTACTGATTGTAGGAACGCCTTGTGTGGTCAACTGGAAACATTGAAATTGATTAAGAGTTCAATTATCATTGGAAGTATTGGTACGTATCTCCCTTATAGTATCTACCTCCTTGGTGATTTGAAAAATCGTTGAATACCCTTAGAAGATCGCACCAATTCCAGTGGAGTTGTAATCCTTTGGCTATACTGAAATTGGTAGAATCTTATCAAGACCAGCCTTCATTAAGTGATTCTTAGGATTAGTTTAAGTATCTCTTCCTTGAAACCCTTTATCTTTTGATCTTTTTGAAAATCTGTTAGTATTAGGAAAATCCTGTTTCCTCATTTGGAAAGATAGTGACACGGACAAGCTTTCTTTGAAAGTACGTAGGGCCCCTTGAAGAAACAGCAAAAACAACGACCACTGGTGCTTATCCGCGAGTAGAGATCCTACAAAGCAGAACCTTGAAGTCCTTCCGATTGATCCTTTTCGTGATATCTTCAGCATTCAGAGACTTTATTCAAGAGAGGATAAGATACCTCTAGGTATTTTATTCTGTGTTTGGTCGTGTACAAAATACACATCAACAGGCTTTCGAAAGGAAATGCCAAACTCAGTGAGAATGTCCTGAAGCCAAATGGCTTGAGTAGCAGCATTAACTGCTCCTCGATACTCAGCCTCAGTAGATGAAAGAGCAATAGCAGATTGTTTCTTGCTCGACCAAGAAACTGGACCAGAACCAAGAGAGAAGCAATACCCTGAAGTGGACTTGCGATCCTGAGAATCACCTGCCCAATCTGAATCTGTATATCCCACCAGGTCAATATCCACGCCTGCTATATAATGAATCCTATAACTGTGAGTACCCTATACATAGTGAAGAATCCGCTTAGTTGCTTTCCAATGTAGCTCATGTGGCTCCTGCATGAACCTGGAGACCAGGTCCACTGCATATGAAATATCAGGCCTCGTGTGATTCAAATGTATGAGGCTTCCAACTAATTGACGATACAAGGTAGCATCCGCCAAGGGTGAAGAACAAGAAGCCTCAAGTTTGACTCCTGACAGAAATGGAGTCGGTGCAGGCTTACAGTCAGCCATGCGAAATCTTGAGAGCATATCAAGAGCGTACTTAGGCTGTCCAATGAAGATACCAGAAGGCGACTGAGTGATCTCAATCCCTAAGAAGTAGTGGATTAGGCCTAAGTCAGACATCAAGAAGTGATCATGAAGGGCAGTTTTGACTACCTTGATAAGGGATGAGTGACTCTCAGCGATCAACAAGTCATCAACATAGAGAACAAGGAAGGTGAGAGTATCAACCTGCTGCAAAATGTAGACGTTTGGATCAGAATGGCATCGAGTGAACCCAACTGATAGAAGGAAGGAGTCCATCTTGGCATACCAGGCACGGGGGGCCTGTTTAAGGCCATAGAGAGTCTTCCGAAGGTGACAAACAAGTGAAGGATCCTGGATGAATCCCTGTGGCTGCTCCATATATATCTCCTCCTGAAGGTCACCATGAAGGAAAGCACTCTTCACATCCATCTGATGCACTTCCCAATGATGGGCTGCAGCAATAGCAAGGAGAAGTCGGATGGAATTCATCTTGGCAACTGGCACAAAAGTCTCAGAGTAGTCAATCCCAGCAACCTGGGAGAATCCTTTGGCGACCAGACGAGCCTTATGCTTATCAACCGACCCATCTGCAACAAATTTTGTTCGGTAGATCCACTTGCACTGAACAAGTTTCCTTCCCTTAGGAAGAGGGAGTAAATCCCAAGTATGGTTCCTCTCCAAGGAATTGAATTCCTCTTGCATAGCTGCATCCCACTCGGGGACACCTGAAGCTTCTTGAAAGGTGTGTGGATCGAAAGTTGTAGCAAAGAAGAGATGTGGAGCATGCTCAAATTGTGACCTTGTTCTTCTCTTATTTGAAGGATCACCAACCCAATCACCTGCTGACTCCAATGTCTGACGAGCCCAAAGAGGCCAAGTAGCTGGAGAATGAGGAGAATTTGGAGGAGAATCATCACCCTTTGAAGGATGACTAAGAGAAGAGGAAGATGAATCCTCGCCATCGTCATTTGAAGTGGAGGAAGAAGACTCCTCAGAAGGATTAGGAGGATTAAAATCCTCAGAAGAACTGTCATCATGAAGTTTCAATGTCTCCATAGAAATGAAAGATGGAGAAGTGGTAGAAGAAGAACTGGAAGTATCCTCCTCAAAACGAACACTCCTCTCAATGAAAAGCTCATGTGTGGTAGGATGGAGAAGCCTATAGCCTTTAACACCATTTGAATACCCAACAAATATGCAAGGCTTGCTCTGTGGATCCATAGCCTTGCGTTTCTCTGCTGGAATGTGGGCCCATGCAGAAGACCTAAACACTCGAAAGTGTTTGATTGTGGGTTTTCAACCAGTCCAAGCTTGAAAAGGAGTTACCCCCTTCACAGCTCGATGAGGAACTTGATTCTGGATATAACATGCACAGTTGATGGCCTCTGCCCAATACTGAGGTGCCAATGATCTGGAGTGGATCATACAATTAGCCATTTCCTTCAAGGACCGATTCTTACGTTTTGCAACTCCATTTTGTTGTGGAGTGTAGGGAACTGTGTGTTGAAGATCAATGCCTTCTGAGATACAAAACTGCTCAAACCCCTAGTTGACATATTCCCCCCCATTATCGGTGTGCAAAACCTTGATGGTTTTCCCTGATTGCTTCTCTACAAAGGCTTTGAATTCCTGAAAAGACTCAAAGACCTCAGACTTTTGTTTGAGAAAATATACAAAGGTGTACGAAGAAAGATCATCAATGAATGTCAAGACATATTTGGCCCTGCTGAAAGAAGGATTTGGAAATGGTCCTGCTAAATCACTGTGAACTAGCTCCAAAAGCTGTGTGGCTCTCCATGCTTTGCCTTTATCAAATTTTTGTTCAGGGTGCTTGCCAAGAATGCATCCTTGACAAACTCCATCAAGAAATCAAATAGAAGGCAACCCTATAACCATGTCATGTTGACTAAGCTACTGCAAGTAGCAGTAGTTCAAGTGGCCAAACCGCTGATGCCACAAATGACTCACCTCATCTGTGTGAGTAAGCAATGCAAGTGAACGAGAATCAGGAACAAAGTGAGAAAAGTGATACAGTCTGAACTGATGATCTGCCTTTCCCACTGCAATTGTAGACCCATTGGACATCTCACTAATTACCACTATGTCTGGAGTGAACTCAACCTGCTTGCCAGAGCCAGTGTGAGTGATCTGATAGACAAATAGGAGATTAGTTGACAAAGATGGAACACAAAGGACATCCTGAAATGTTCCTTCGCCCACGTCAACAGACCCTCTCCCATGCACTTCAACAAGAGTGTCATCACCCAATAGAATAGATGGCATAGAACATGACTCCAAGGAGGAAAAACTATCCTTTGATGAAGCCATTTGGTGCGAAGCACCCGAGTTAATAATCCAGGAATTAGGCTGGGAAGCAACAACAACAAGGGCCTTGCCCTTTCCTTTCCCCTTACTTGTGTCCTTTGAAGATTCCTGAGATGAACTTGGTTTGACAGAATCGGGCACATTGATGTTGTTCTTTTCTAGAAGATGAGTAAAATGATCAATTTGCTTTTTTAGACATTTATGTTCATCATGACCAGGTTTCTTACAATAGGAACACTTAGTTTTCTCCTTCTTGGGCTTGTCACCCTTTGAAGAAGATGCATCATTAGTTGCTTTTAAAGTAACTGGCTTCTGTTCTTGCTTCTTTTCTCCTTAATTCTTTTGTTTCTTTTCTCCTTAGTTCTTTTGTTTCTTTTCTTGCTTAGAAAGCTCATTTTGATCTTTTTTACCTTGGTTGGCAACCAAGGCTTGAGATTTAGAGGGCTTAAATGTGCCAATTTGAATTAGCTTATCCTGTTCTTGTGTGAGTTCTTTTGCAAAATCATCAAGAGAAGGCATTTTAAAGCTGGTTCCTAAGGCACTTTTTGTAGCATAGAAAGTAGACACAAAAATTGAATAGTTTGGACCAAGTTTGGAAATAATGCTTAGAATCAATTGTGAATCTTTTTTATCTATCCCACATGCCTGCAATTGCAATCTTACAGCCTTTAGTTTTGTGAAGAAGTCCTAAATTGTATCAAAATTACATGGATTTATCCCTATTAGCTCATTCTCCAAATGGTGTCCCCTTAACTCATCTTGTTTACCAAACAACCCTTCTAATGTAGTCCATACATCATTTGGAGTTGTAGCAGATTCAACATGAAAAATAAGCTTCATCACATTTGTTAAGCCATTTTGGCTTTTCCTCAATTAGTGTTGGTTCAGTTTCAAGTCCCATAGTTACTCTAAACAACCCCAACTTCTTAAGATAGATTGTCATTTTTGATTTCCACTCATAGTAGTTGTAAGGTGTGAGTATTGGTACTGTATTTTGATCCATTTTAATGCAAAAAGTAAGATTGCTTGTGCATGAAAGAGAGACGAAAAACTTAGCGAGAACACACTGGACCACCCCCCCTTTGTACTAGATCAGAAATCACCCCCTTAGATATTATAAGGTGGCACTTTATAATTTAGTGCATTTACAATGTTGGAGTTATTTTCCAGAGTTTTACAAAGTCCAAAAAATGGACACAAATACTGAAGGCAAAACTAATATCTTAGAATATGAGCATCAAAACAACACCAATGTATTCTAATTGAAAAAATATCCACTTTCAAAAAAAGAATGACCTGAATCCAAGATCATATGTGAAAGTTATACTGGTTTGAAGTTCATAAAATGGGGACTACCCTTTAGATTTGTTGATAAAACTTAATTTTTGGAAAATTGGTAACTTCTAAGAAAGCATTGATTGCACCACTACAAAGAGCACGAAAAAATACCCCCTTCAAAAAAATTGCACTGAAAAATACCTCCGTTTGACTGAGAAAACCTCATTTAAAGATTAGATGCAAAAATGAAAACTGCAATGGTGAGGGGTTTGGCTGAAGCTTTCCGATGTGATTTTCAAATGATCTGTTGAGTGAATAAAAAATCTGGCAACGACCCAGATGGTTTTTTCCAGCGGCGAAACAAACCCAGAAAGCGTTTTTCTTTATCACTTTTGGAAGATGAAGCCACAGTGTTAAAAAAATGCCTTAAACAAGGAAACAACGACATGCAAAGCTTCTGGTGTCCGATCTGCACACACTTTATATGAAAATAGAGGTTTTTGGGCCTTCCAAACACAAAGGAAAGGTCTGTTAGGCCTGAAAACACACTATTTGAAAGTTACTTCACAAATCTAAGTTTCAAAAACCTTGTTTTACAAAACAAACATATATGTAAAACAATATTAGCGGATCTTCATAAACCTTTGCTGGTTTTTCAGATCATGCAAAATGCAAAAGAAAACACAACAAGATTTTACAAGATCTCTACAATAATCTAATTTTTCAAAACATGCTTTGATACCATGTTAAAATCTGAGAAACAAATTACAACCCATAATTGAATTGAAAGAGATAGATCAAATAAACTGTAAATGCAAATGAAATAAACAACATAATAGTGATACCGAGAGAAAATTGATGTGAAGTGCTCCAAGGCCAAATAGCATCAGATTACTATCTCCAACTATATGAAAATACAAGCAAGGTAGCATGTTTATATAGACTCAAGAGAGGGGTGGAGGTGGCAATACCGGCCAATGAGGAGAGACCACCATGATGGTCTAAACATAGTAAATGCACCTCCTCATAGCATGTCGACACCTCAATACCCACTTGTCTTAAGTAAACATGCTTTATTAACCTAAGCAAGCTTAATTAAAGTGTAGGAAAAACCTAGGAAAAGGGAAAATAATAAACCCAACTAGGAAAATAAAAACCTACACTAACAATCCGATCACCAGACCAAAACCAATTGTCCAAATATGAGCATGAGTATCATGAACAAGCCAATTCCATCACCAAACTATACCGAAGCCTATCGGATCATGCCGAATCCAAGTTAACTAGAAACCACTTAACCTACCGGGACTAGAAGGGTGCCGGTAAAGCATCCAAATAGCTCGTGTTGGCATCAATGACAAAACATCAATGCAACACATAGTCAATTCCACCAAATGGCTAACAGTTTTCCGAAGGGTTACAAATGGGCCGACACCAAAAAGTTTATAACTGACTAATTAATAAAAAGGGCCCGGAATATATTATTAAATACGGGGCTGTACAATAAATTATTTAAATTGACTTTTTAATTATATCAGAGACATTACATTAAATGAGGAAAATAAGTTAAATTATAAATTAATTTTATAATGTTAAATTATAAAGTTAAATCAAGTTACTTTATTACCTCAAGTTGGACGCCACCTAGGGATGGTGCCACAATTGGACTTGAAAGCCAAATTAAATGTGGCTAATTAGGGCGTTGGAATCCAAAGTAAGAAATGGATTTTGTAAAAGAGAATTCATTCTCTTATTTGCTCACGTTGATGATTATTTTTCAGAATTCTTTCTCAGAGCAGCTTTGTCAGGTATTTTCTAAAGGACGAAATCCCATGGAGAATTGTGAATTGGACAAAAACCAGTTCACTATTGAGGGGAATCTATACAAGGTTTCCATTTGTGCTTCAATTGGATGAATTTCTAGCAGGTTTTATAGGTTTTCCTTTCAGCAATAAGCATCAAGGATTTGGTGCATTAGATCAAGCAAATTCTTCAATACATTAAGCCTCCAGGAGTTCGATTGGTCACTGTTTGGTTGAATTTTCTGCAAGTGCTTCAAGGGAAATTGATTTCAGCAGCTACTAGGAGTTATAGATGCAAATTTAGATGGTTTAGAGGCATATTATCACAGCCATACCTTTCCTAGGGCCGGTCGTACCCCTAGACAAGCTGGTTGTACCATTTTGCAGCCAATTGAGTGTTCTATCAGGCCGTACCACTCAGGAAGGGTTTGGAAAATTGTGCAGACCTCTTGACCAACATTCATCAGCAGTGACTTCATAATTCCACCAGGCATTAGGGATCAATTGTGATTCAGATTGTTGTTCTTTGAAGAAATTTAGTTAAATTCAATAATCTTGCTTGGAGGCCAGGCTTGGGACTTAGCATTCCTATTGTTTCATTCAATATTTGTTTTTGATAATTATAGTTGATGCAAATAAAGTCAGTTGGAGCCACTTTTGCCAGCTAGATGCTCTTATATTGTGAACCTCATTGAATTCATCAATAAAATTCCTTCTCTGGTTTGGCGCTGGACTCCGAGTATGCAAATCTTGTTCTTGATGATTCAATTCCTATAGTTCTAAAAAAATATATTTGCTGTTCTTAAAAATCAGAATTCAGAAATTTTTAAGTCATTTATATTTTTTCACCAATTGGGTTCAAAAGCGTTGTTTCATTGACATATACTTCATGTTAAAACTTTTGTTCAAACATTGGCATCAAAACTCAAACAAAAACTTGAAACTATCCTAAAAACTTCCAATCAGAAAACGTTAGAATCAGAAAAGGTTAGCTCACTTTGGTTGGGGATCTTTCATTTGACTACTTGCTGGAAAATTTACTAATGGAATTGTTTTCGTTAATTTCTACTATTATGTTATTTGTCGTAAAATATAGGTATACATACCTCTAATTTTGCATTTAATGTGTATGTTGATTACAAAGTGTATGCAACATGGATACAATTAATTCATTCATAAATATAGTGTAATGTCCCTAATCAGGAACCTTGAAATATATGCATTTTTTTTTGTATTTTATGGTTATGGAAAAGACTGAAAATGAGTGCTGAAACTAAATGTTAAGTTATGTAATGACAATCGAACCCTAAGCAAATTATGGTATGAAAGAGATTGAAATTGAATGCCGAAAAGTGCAAGTTGGAATTTTATTGGATTTATAGAAGACCGAAATGAAATACTGAAATTGTAAGATGATGAAAGGACTGAAAATGAGCACTAACAATATACAATCAAACTCTTCCTTAAGTAGTGTTTAGATTACATAAATAGCTTTCTGAATTTTATTTAAATGATTAACAACAAACTTCATATATGGAAAATCTGATCTAATTACATATAGAGTGCAAACAAATACCAAGAAGCAGTTGAAATACAATAATTAATTCTGAAAATCCTTACATCGATGTTATTCAATTATTGTAATTTTCTGAAAACTGAACAAATATACTCAACCACAAAAAATTAGCCGACTTCCAAATAACATTTTATTGAAGTAGATATGCCAATTTTCAAAAGTTGCAATTTTGTGGCAGAATGAGAATACAAGAGTCACGTAGTATGTACAACATCTCCCAATAAAGGGCTGTGATAGCTGGAAGGAAATACAACCTGCAATTATGATGAGATTGCATGGTACGACAGATATAAGTGTACCAGTACAGCACCCTTTTATCTTATGCTGCAGAAGAAATTAATATCAAACACCTCATTAAATAGCATATAGCATACCTCCAAATTGATTGCTTATGCTGCATTATATACCTCAGGTGGCCAAAGGAGTAGAAAGATGCCAAAAACTCAACCGAACTTCTCTAAAATATCTGGATATCAAGCTGGTGCAGCAATGTATGGATTCCAAATTTGCCAAGTATTAATAATTTGCTGATTTTCTTGCAAATGAAATCATTTCCAGCTGCTATGAATTGCTCCAATAAACTTCAATGCAATCTTTAAGTAGAATCGCCACAAATGGATATGAGGGTTTTTATCCCAAATCCAAAATTGAATCCAAAAGTGTTTTCATCCTTCAAAATTTGCCAAGGGTTTTCATCCATGAGTGTTCAACTTTGAAAACTGAATTTAATAATGACAAGAATTGACACTTCAATTTGGGCACTTGCCTTTCCTACAGTCTCCTCCACTTTGGGCCATTATTATTTCAATTTTCCCTCAAAGTGAAAGTTTTTAAAGAATAACATTTTAACTAAAGAAATGCGTGGCCTCATAATGTCTTATTTAAACAACCTCCATTTAATAACACTTTAATTGCCCTTTTAAAGATTGCTGGGTCCAAATTACAATGCTATTATGAATTTATTTCCCTTAACTTGTCCCTTACTACAGGAAATAGAAATAGGCTATGGATCTTCAATTAACCCCTTCATTCTGGAGAAGGGTACATGGCATACAGCACATATGTAGTTAGAACTTTAGATTAAGGCTTCAGCACAAGCAATAGAAATCATTTAGTACCTACCATGTCCTCACCAAAGAATCTTGATGGCATTATATAAACAATGCATTGTTATATTTTATGTGTTTGTGGTGCCATGCTTGATAGACATTGGTAAATACATATCCATTTACCTATTTCATTTCTTATTCTAATGCAAAAGGAAGAAACAATTTAATGCTCATAAGTGACCAAAGCAGGTCAATGGGTCTCAAGTACATGCAGTTACAAGATAGCAACAGTAAGGACAAAAGGAACCCTACAAGCTCAGACAATAAAAACAATGAGAGGACAACAATAGGGGATAAGCCCAAGGTGGGTAAAGCCTATCCATACAATACAAGTAGAGATAAGCAAGGGAAGGAACTCTTAAGAGTAAAAAGTGAAAAGAAGTCAATGAAGATGACATGGGAAATGGATCCAGTCACATGTCCACATTAATTCTTGAAACAGAAGAAGAAAAGCACCAACTTCTTCACCCAACACCATAGAAACAACATAAGGTTTGGTAGGACAATCGTAAGAGGGCCTGGTAGGACAATCGTAAGAGGAAGCATGACACTTCCCCTAGGACCTGTCCTAACGATCAATGTTGAAGAATCTCTGGAGGTGGAGAAAAAACTGTTCTTCTTATCCCGGGCTACAAACAACAGTCTACAAAAGGAGCCCTTAATGCCATCAATAATATTTCAGCTAAAGTTTGTTGACAATCAATTCTTACCATGCTCATTGGGATATTTTATTTTCTATATTTTGTGGTGTTTTTCAATTTGATAGTGAGGCTATTTTCTAGTCTATCATGTAGCTATCATATGTAATCTTGAGGGCAGATGTTGCACCTGCTTTTTAATACTCCTTCCTTTTATTGAGAAAAGAAACAGAAAGAAAATGCTATAGAATGTTTTTCGAAGTATATTTTTTTGGGCAAACATTCTCTACTGTGATAATGGACTTTGGTTTTGTCAGATACATATATTAATTGCATGGTTGTACACATCTTATAGGTCCCATGTGTTGCAGTTGTTGAAAATATGTGCCATTTTGATGCTGATGGAAAAAGGTATTACCCTTTTGGTAAGGGTTCCGGTTCCCAGGTTAGTAATTGTTTTGTTGTAATTCTGTATTATTTTCCTTTGAAAATCCTAATTATCACTAGTTTTATATTGACCTTAATTTCAAGAAAATATACCCAGGTTGTTCAGCAATTTGGAATTCCATATCTGTTTGAGCTGCCCATCAGACCTGCTGTACGTATTCTAATATTTTTTCCTTTAGTATTGTTAAAGCCTAAACGCATTGTGATGCACTTTCACTTCAATGTTACTGTGTTGATCTTGAAAATATTGTGTTTAGATTCTTGACCTTTGAATCTTTAACTTCTCAGCTCTCTGCTTCTGGAGATTGTGGAAATCCAGAAGTGGTCAATAAACCTCAAGGTGATATTGCTAAAATATTCTCAGATATTGGTGTCTGTGTTGTGCAGCAGTGTGCAAAGCTTCGTCAACAAGGTGATGCATTCTTAGTTCATTTTCTATAGTATCAACATTCTATTTTGAAGTTTTAGTGCACTGTTATATCAGAGAGAAACCAAAATTAAACCAATTGTTTATCTGTTTTCTTAATCCATACCAGAAACCTGAAATCTGTAGGAATACTGGGTGTTTTCTTGCAAGGAAATCAAAGAGATATGAGTTGCATGTAGGTGATTGAGTGATAACAGTTTCAGGGAACTTGATGTTGATAGAAGCATATTTGTTTACAAATCCATGTACCATTAAACAACTTGAATGGGCTGATTAAGTTCTCAAGTCAATCTTAAGAGTATGTTGTTTGAATTTTTGACTAATCTTCATTGGTTCTCTTCTGATATTACATTACACTAAGATATAGAGATGCTGCTTTTCAAGTTAAGCATGAGATCAGAATTGTGCAAAGGATAAAGCATTCTTATGCACTGCTGTAAAATAGTTGGATCTTTCTGCTATTCTTTTCACTCTCTTTCCCTCAATGGATGCTATAATGAAGTAGATAAATGGCAAAACAAGTAGCCCTCCATTGTTGCTTTTGTAACTAGGTTAGGAGAACAAATGGATTTGGATTGCCTTAAGGCAACATCCGAATCCTTATAGGGCTGGGCCCAAATGCATTAAGCTCACCAAACATAGGGACACACCCCTTCAAGTAACGCATGACCCTAAATAGGTGCGCTCCCCTTGCAATATAACTTAATAATCATTAGGATGCCAAAATAGGGCAAGACATAAGGTAACGTGTAAGCCTTATAATTGTAATTAAGTCTTGGCACCAAAACTTAAGGTAAAGCCGACTTGAATTGGTCTCCACGCCACATATAAATAGAGATTCATTTGTATGCATTTATCACTTAGTTTTATCATCAATAATGTGAAGTTAGTTCTGCAAGTAATGCAAATTTCCAGTTGAAGATTAAGGCAAAGTCTATGCTGCTGTCTCTGCTCCTAAATAATGCAAGATCTGCCCACTCATTCTGGAGGTTAGCGAATCTTCATTGAAGGCAAGCGAACCACCTCTGAAGGTCAGCAAACCATCTTGGAAGGTCAATGCATCACCATTAAAGGTCAGCGAATATCTTAGAAGCCTTGCAACTATTAGTGAAGGGATTGCAAATCTGGTTCAGACTGGAGCATCATCATATACCTGCTGAGTTCTGATTCAGACAACAAGTTCACCATTCCTTATCAGCTAAGTTTTTATATTTATGCCCTAAGGCAGGATAATGCTGTAATTGTTACTGGATTTACATCAATCAAATCAGGGACACTTAATGCTGGGTTTTTCCTCCAAGAGGGAGGTTTTCCCAGGGTAGACTTGTGTTGTGTACACTTCTAGTTGTGTGTGTTGTTTCCTGTTACTGTGCATTATCATTTTTCTGTTCATTCTTGTAAATCTGATCACTAAATTCAACATCCATATCAGATACTCATCAATGTCATTTAGCATTGCATTTTTCAACTGGTTCCTTTGATTGAGTGTATTGTGGCTATAACCAACAGCAGCAGAAGTTCATTGTGACCATGGATAAAAGAATGGAAGTCATAGAGAATCCTGTTCTCTCTGATATTCTTCATAATTGCAATATGGAATTCTTTCAAGTACATTCATTTCCTTAGCTTATCACCAAAAGATAAGCTCTGCAATTAGGAAGCTCATTTTATCCCTGTCATTTGCGCGGGTAGTCATCCAGATGGTGTAGCTTGAAAAATCAAGAGGGGATTGAAGATGGAAGTTTCAAGATTTCTCAGGAACAGCCCAGGAAGTATCCAAGGGCTTACTAGTTGTGCTAGGTTGCTTAGCATGAATTTTGGGGTTATTGTGCTCAAATGTACATGTTTTTTTGTTTAAACATGTCTTTGTATGAAGAGATGGCAATATGTCTCTCCAGATGTTTTAATTATTTCAGTGATTAATTTCATAGTGTTGGATGGATGAATAGGATTTAAAATAGATGACTTATAGTTTGATTATCTTTGGTAGACCATGATGTTGATTACTTTATTCTTGGATTCTTGAATCTTCAATGTGATATACTACAGACCAATGTCCACACCACTGCTGTTGATGTTTGGGTGTGTCAAGGCAATTTTTTTAATGCTTTTAAATATAATCATTAAAACATGCTCTGTTTGCAATATTTTCTCCAATTGTTTAAGTATTTGTAATATTGTCTCCAATAAATTTAATAGAAAACTGGTAATGATCTGCATACCTTAGGGGTATAAAGAGGAATGCTTGACTTTATTTGTGATGCAAATATCCCAGTTGTTTTTCATGAGCATGAAATTGATATTTGTTTATATTTGTTGTCCTTATAGTTTCAACAGCAGTGGCATATGATAAGACAAACCAAGCAATCAGAGTGAAAGTTCCAGGTTCAGATGAAGAATTCTTCTTGCACCCTGCAACTGTGAGACGGAATGACCGTTCAGCTCAAAGTGTTGTATGTATCTTTTGAACTGACTACTGAAAGTCTCTTGGAATTTAAAACAAGCCATTTTCAGTTCATTTTGAAAACAAAATGCATTAGCTTCCAGAAAAGAACAAGAGTTCTCCATTATAGGAAAAGCAGACTTACAAAATCTTCTCTCAAAAAGTCATCCCATTATCTGAATGATATTCCCTAGTTGTTAGCATCCAAAATATTACATGGTTTGAACCTTATACTGTTATACACATGGATTACCCTTCAATGTATTAAGGTACTTTTGGTCTAATTTTTTATTCCAGTCAAAATGTAAGTATAAAACAGCTCTCTTAACTTTATGTATTTGTATTGAGTAAAGAATAAGTATTAAAGATAGAATGTGATGGAAGAAGATTAGATTTTTCTGGTACCCAAAATTGCAACTCCTAAAAAACTTCAGAAACCATCATATGTGTAGCCAAATGTCAGGTCATTTTTGTCAAATAAAGGTCAACTATATTACATTTCCTATCAAGCAGTCAAACCCTTAGGTGTTGGTATGTCTTGGTCCACATGATGTTTGTAGAATGTTTGTCACGGAGATTATCAAGCTCGAATGCTAAAGGAGACTCCAGCACAAGCAGAGGAAGTAAATAGTGAAGCTGAAATAAGACTATGGTAGTAGATGCTAGAGAGAGGTACGAAGGATTAAGATTAAAGAAAATTTTACTCCAGCTCACTGAAATAGAATCATTTACGGGTTTTGATTTTCAAGAATAAAGTTGCCACTGCAAAAGGTCTAAAATTCAAGTTAGTAGTTCAGTGTCTACTAGAAATCAAATTTTCTATTTTTAGAAAGTTTTTATATTTAGAATAAGTTGCTTTTTGCTGTTTGCTCCTGAGATTGAGGAGAGAATCACATAAATCAAACTTTCTAGTTTTAGAAAAAGTTGGTTTTTGCATTTTCTACTTTTTTCGGAGAATGGTTGTAAATGGTAAGTAGGAGGTTGCTAAAACAGGTTCAAGATTCATCATGAGAATGGAATTCAGAGGAAGAATGGTAGTAAAAGAAGACAAAAAGCTCATCAAGGGCAGAGTTTATTCTTGGCTAAGTGTTTGAAAATGAAAAAATGGAAGAAATTTAAAAATCTCAAGGTTTTGGCAAAATCATTTGAAATTCCTCCAAATTGGTGGAGTGAGGATTTCTTGACTATTTGCTAAGTAGTGAAACTTGCTTTATGGCTCACCAATGTCTAAACCTCTGCTACTTCACTTACCAAGTCCAAACCTCTACCAAAAAGTATCCCAAGCACCCAACTTTGACTTGATTGGATTTTCTACTTGGCATTGACATGTGAAAATCCCACCTTTTGGCATCAATGACACAAACTCTCCACTTGGTGTCAAGCAATAAAAGGTTCCACATTGTTAAGAAATTAAATTTATATCAGACTGATGCAATTCGTTCAATGTGCAGATTTCCCTTTCAATTCGGAGTATTCAGAATTTAATCCTTCCAAAATATGAATGTCGACATGTCATGTCCCCTTTCTAGAGTGGACATCGGAGACGGAGGAGTTGGCCTATCATTGGAGTCTCGTAGGCTAGCAGAGGTTGATTGGGACTCATTCAGTGCATATAGTGATTGGATTTTTGGCTTTACAGGCAGTTTGGAGCCAGTTTGGAGCAGTTCCTAGATTTTAGGGGGTATCCCTAAATTTTAGGAGGTCGTGACAGTTGCCAGTCGTGAGGTTATTCATGACCTTTTAGATGGTTTCAGTTTCAAAGAGATTGGGCTTGTTTCCTAAATTTTAGGAACATCCCTAGATTTTAGGGATGAGACTACCAGTGAATCCTTGATTTCCGACTTCAGTCACAGATAGGTGACAGGATGATTTTAGGGTTTGTAATGTCAGTTGGGCATTTTGTGGCTATTTGGGTTATATTTTTAATATTTCCTAAGTTAGCGTTTAATAATTAAATAAGGCTAAGTTGTTAGCCATTTTGGAGTAATAAGGGGATTTTTGGTCTCATCTGGATGCGCATCCTATTGTGTGATAGCTCGTTGGAAAGATCTTGAAATTCTTTAAATCTTTCTCTTTGGTCTCAGGGCAATTCAGTGAGCGGATTTCTGTCTATGGGGAAAAAGGTCATTTTCTAGTAACATGACCACTTTAAAATAAGAAATTATAACATTTCCACTAGACCACGCCACTTGGAGACAATTAGGGTTCGATTTGCAATTGAGAGGGGTTATAAGGGGATAGGAGCTTCATTCTATGATTATCTTTTACACATTTTACATCTTGGATTTGAGATTTGGCTCTGGAAGAGCTTTTCAGCATCTGGGACGCCAACCCCAATGCCTTGCCTGTTTGGGACATAGCCCCCAATACAGTGGTTTGGATTTGTTTGCAGCTATTAGCATCTTGGAGATTGTACGGCATTCTTTCTGGAGGTTCAGCAATTCTGACAGAGTTCAGCGTGGGGTTTGGAGTTTCTAACTAGTTGGGTGTACTTGGCAGCCGTACGGCTGTACCTGGCAGCCACTTTCCTTCCCACGTGCAGCACTTGGAGGGCTGGAATCTTGCCACAACTTCATTCCTAGTTATGTTACTCTTTCAGCATCCAGGTTAGAATTATTCCTGATTGTAATCTTCCTGAAATTATTGGAAATCTTCATCTGGTCAAATATTTGATTTTATATTCAGAAATCTGCCTTGAATCGAATTTGTTTTGGCTGTATATGAACTTCATTTTCAGTACTTTGTTCATGTACTTGTACTTCATTATTTACTTGTTGAAAAATCATCAAAATACAAAAAGAATTCAACCCTTCTGCAACTTCTGTCTATTTCTGAAAGAAAATATTAATAAGCAGGAAAAATCAATTTAAATAAATAAAAATTACAGCAGATTGGTAAAAGAGATCCATCAGGGATCTTTCACGACAATGATAATGTATCAAGGGTAGTGCAGGGGTTTTCTTCAAGTCTGAAATTCGTCGATCAAGGGAGAGAGCATTCATTGATTTCTATATCCTTCTCTCTCGAAATCGGTGAATATATATATATGTTTAGTGGGACATGTTATGAGGGGACATGTCTCCCCAATGTGGAGGCATGTCCACTCATAACGTGTCCCTTACATACCAAGGGATGCAAACTTTATTTATGTTAGTTAACTTAACTCTTAACCAATTAAAGTCGTCGATCTGTGCAAAACACATTATCTAGTTCGATTTATCAAATACGAACATAGAAGTTCGATCTAATGAATACGATCATGTAAACTTTGATCTTGTTATATACAATGATGCCTTAATGATCATTACACGATACAAGGCAAGAGAAGAATAGAATCTGTTCACACACAGATTAATGTAGAGTTTCGATCAGACATAAGGATGACGACTTGCAAAGTATTCGAAGTGATTATTCTTATAAACACAAGGAATGAGTATGTGTGTATGTATGTCAGTCCACATAGTGGATTGACATACATACATACATGCTTATATATGTATAATCAATATTAATGGTCACCCTTATATCTGACTGAAGCTACTATGCATTAACACTCCCTCTTAGCTAGGGAAGATAATCAAGTATGAAGATATCACCTAACTCGTGATATTGGAGGATGGTTTAAGAACATCAAGTCACATGACATTCTTCACATAAACATCCAGATTATGGTATGTGCACTGGCATCACATCTCATGATGTCTACCATAACAAGTCATGGCATTTCCATGGATATTACGTCACATAATACCCACCATGATCATCTCATAAGGAGCATAATGATATTCAACTGATATCAAGTCTCATGATATCTATCAATAAGCCCAAGAGATATTAACTATCATGACATGTCCATGAATATCAAGTCACATGATATTCGTCATGATAGTGAACCGATCATTGTAAAGTTGTTACCTTACAATGTTGGATGCAAGTGTTCATTATTTGAAAGATCATCACCTTTCAATAATGTACACAGGGTAGGCCCATAAGTCATAGAGTCACACATATGACAAAAGAGTTTACACATTAAACATCTTTATTTATATTAATACAAATAGAAATTTAGAGATAATCTCAATAACTTACATTTCAACCATACTAAGTTTCTTCCTGAAGTGTTCAACTTTCACTCTGGGGAGCGGCTTGGTAAGAATGTCTGCTATTTGATCACTTGTATTAATATACTCCAACTGGATCACATTCCTTTCTACCATGTCTCTCACATAGTGGTAAGGAATCTCTATATGCTTTAATCTATCATGAAATATTGGATTTACAAACAGTTTGATGTAGCTTTGATTGTCACAGTGGATGATAGTAGGCTTCAGAGGCTCTCCAAATAATCCCACAAGTAGTTTTTGGAGCCATACTTCTTCTCTTGCTCCCAAAGTTGCTGCAATGTATTCGGCCTCTGTGGAGCTTTGAGCTACTGAAGTCTGTTTTCTGCATATCCAAGAAATCATAGCTGATCCCAAACTGAAGCAACACCTTGGTGTGCTTTTCCGATCAGTCACACTTCCAACCCAATCAGAATCAGAGTAACCATGTAGATTTAGATCAACATTTTTTATATTTGAGTCCATGTCCAATAGTACCTTGAAGGTACCTCAATATAAGCTTAGCAGCAACAAGATGTATCTCTCGAGGTTCACACATAAACTGGCTCAAGGCATTCACTACATAGGAAATATCCGGTCGAGTGTTAACCAGGTACATCAATGATCTAATTATTTGTCTGTAAAGACTAGGGTATGCAAGTCTGGATTATCTAATTCTCGAACTAGGAAATAAAAGCAAAGAAGAAGGGTTTAGGAGACCTAAAATTAATAAGACTGGTGTGTAGGTAGACAGATTCGACATAACCAATCCTTGCTTGGCTAGAATAACCCACAACCTCGCAAGAACAGTGCAATCTTCAGGGGAACTTAGAAGATTTTCAGACTGCAGGTGCATGCCCAAACACCCAATTTTGGCGCAGCTGAGACGGACACCTGCAATTGAACTAAACACAATTTTAAAGGCTCAGGCTAACCATACACAAGGATATACAATCAACATATCCTCAATGGTATGAGCTTGAATCCATCAAATACCTGCAAACCAAAAGGATTTATCTAATCTGCTGTAGGAAACCATGCAAACAGACTGTAATGTCCCTTACTAGGACTAGGCACATTGTAGCCATAATTAATCTATTTCAATATACTCATGACTTCAACTACATTGACTAGGAGACAAAACCATCTTAACCTGAATTCAATCAGTGATAACATAATCTTCTTCCTGATATTGAATTGATAATTCAATCAGATTTATAATCTCACGTTTATTAGTTCATTCAAATCACTGTTTCTATATATATATATAAGTTTAAAAAATATTACGCTATATGTTTTTTTTTTCAAAGTAGTTCTTTATGAAATATTATTTGATTAATCAACCCTTTAATATAGAATAGATTCTATAGTATGAATTACTAACACTGTCCATTTACTAAAACACTAATCATTATCCCACTTAGTAACTGTAGTGGCAGACAGATCTGACAATGTGTCAGATCTGGTTTGCCATAATATGAGAAATTAAGTATGAATAACTTTATATTAATATTACTATTAAACATATTGTAGTTTCTGTTATTATTATTATGAATTATATTCTTCATACAAACTTTATCAGGCTACAATTAACACATCCCCATGCATACTAGCAAAAGCAAAGATATTACATTTTCAGATTTGTTACATTAACCCTATTGGTGTTTTACCAATTTATACCTTACATCTTACTTGTGGGTCATTTATTATTATAATTACAATGACAGCATAGAGAACTTACGATACTGAAAATTTCATTGTCAATTCACCTGGACGTTATTGTATTTAACCATTAATGTATCGCAGATTATTAACATGTTTATTATCAGTATGTTGACTGGTTTATACCCGTGACACACTATGGCTGTATGATTCGATTTCTCTTTTTTATACAATAATTATCTTGTACCTTTGGCAGTAGAGACATACCTGGGGCTGTTCCCTCAACAACCAAATCTCGTTGTCAATGCTGGCGTTAATCTTTGTATTTCCCGTAATCTTCCTTTGCAGATGTCTACGTTTTTTTTTATTTCTTTTTTTTTTCAAAGTCCATATCCTTATTCCTTCCATTCCCTAAGTCCCTCCCCGTAGGTCAGTATAATATATCCCCATCGGTTTGAATGGGTATGTCTTCTGCCACGACCACTATCCTTGTAAGGGTGGTGACTCATGCCATAATATGGCCGCTCATTGTTAGGGATCGCCACTTATTAATAATTAACAAATTTTGTTATAAGTTCTTTCCTCCTAAAACCATTCGTCTCTAACATTGCTCTAAATAGATATTAATATGTAATATCATTGTTTATACAATGTTTATTATAATAATATGAATTTATTCTATTTGAATATTTCAAGAATATTATTAATAAATATTAATTAATAATAATATTTAATAAATAAATAAGTATTTAATAGTTTCAAATAATTATTTGTTATTAGATATTATATTAATTAATAATAATAATTGCTTCAACTAGGTTATATATAACGATTAAGGAGGGAACATGACATAGACTAAAACCAAGATATGATAAACACCAAAATCAATGTCTATTATATTGATTCTAGCTGCTATTACAACAATTTCTGCAACATTGCTACTCTATTCCTTAACTATTAAATTCTAACCTTCTAACAATCTAACCTATTCTAATTGTCTACAAAAACTCTAACAAGAATCTAACCCTTTACAAAAGAAAGGCCTCTGCCTTTTATAGATTTTACAATTTGAATCGATGGCCAGGATTGACTGCATCCAAGGGCCCTAATCTGCCTTCTAGAAGCTGGCAGCCTTAACCCATGCCCACTCAATTTTCAGTTATCGCCCCAACCACATTTTCAACTACCTACAACTGTTTGGCATCAATTCGGTCCACCAGGTAGTTGGACATAATTGACCTATGTTCCCTTGTTTAAAATATCTTGAATGGGACCCACAAGCAGTTCTTTTACAATAAAGCATTCCAGTTTTTAAAAACTGATTTTTCTGGAATTTCTTCCAATAGTGCATTTTTTTGAGAATGCACACACTCGTTGCATTTTGAATGTTCTTCGTCTTTGATCTTGAGGGGGAATCTCAACTTTGTGGTCCGGTGCCGCGCTTCCCCGTGCCTTGCCGCTTCGACCTTGCACCCTACAACACGTCCCCAGTGTTAATCGCGATTGCGTCTCCAATTTATGTTTTAGGTTGACGCTCTAGCTCTTCCCGACGTCGTAGATCTGCAAACAATCAATTTTGACCCGCATTAATCATTTGAAAAATTAAATAAATTAATTTAACAAATATTAAATTTAACTTTTAAATGTGAAGACCCGGGTTTTAGGCAAAACGACAAATCGACCCCCACTTTAATGGAAATGTGCGACCTTGAGTTCAAAACTCCTTACAAATTTCGCCCCTTTATCTTTTCCCTTATTTTGGCAACTAAGGGAGAAATTCAGCCTTGAGAGGCAATTCACAAGCTTTCATTTTAAAATTCTATCCCCCCCTTTTGTTTCATGAAACTCGGTCTTTGCTCTTAGTTTGTGCGAACTTCTTGTTGTTTTGACTTAAAACGGCTAACTTCTAGAGAAGAAATTCAGCCAACTGGAGGAAAATGCACGATTTGGGTTTATGTTTTAAAATTCCTTTCCTTCATTTCGAGCTTATTTGGTATTTTACTCAAAATAAGCGAACTTCTCTCTTTAATTTTAAACGCCCCCTTTTGCTTCATGGAATTTGGGCTCTAAAGGGAATTTGAGTGAACATGATGACTTTATATTTTAAAATCTCTTCCCTTCATTTCGGGCCTTGGGGAAATTTGGGCGACTTCGCATTGCAAACTCGGCCCTAATTGAAGAAATGTGCGATCTTTTACTTAGCTCTAGTTTCGGCTAAAAGATGATTTTTGGCTCATGAGCTTAGAATGCAAACTTAGGTTTTTTGAAATTTTCGGCTCTTGTGGCCTAATCGTGCGACTTGAGCCCCTTTTGTTTTTTTCAACCTTTTGGGCGACTTTTCCAGCGAATGAAGGAGGGAAAATTCTTATCGAATGCCTCTCTCATCTCTGTGAAACTTGGCAATTTCAGAGGAAAAGTGGAGGCATCGTGCCGAATTCGGGTTTCGAGTGAAATATACAATTTTGGTCCCTTGTATTTTAAAACACCCCCCCGTCTTTTAGGCCAAAACTCGGCCTCTATAGCCAAATTGCGAGATTTTCATTCTCTGAGCCTTTCACTCGGTGAAATGGGTTAAAATGCCGAAGTTCCTTTTGGCGTTTTGACGCCCTAATGTCTTGCGCGATCTTAACTTAAACACCTCCACATTGAACTCACGATCTCGTCCATTTAAAGGAAAACGCGCGACCTTTTGAACTGGGCCTTTCGGCCTTTTAGACCATTTTGCAAAGTCGGGATTTTGGAGAGAATGCACGGCTTTGGGTTTAGCGCGATTTGGAAATTCTTCATCATTTTCGGGCTATTCAACTGTTTTATAAAAATACCCTATCTCTCCCATTTCGAGCAGTTTGTGTGTTGTGAGAGATTTCACTTTAAAACACCTCCCCTTTGCAACTTCGGCCATTCGAGGTTTTTTTTGCGAGATTTCGTTCTATTTTCGGTTTCTGAGGCCCTTTTGCACGAACCTTCTCACATTTCGGCCTAGGAGGCCAATTTGTGCCTTTGTTGAAGTTGAAAATCCGCCTTAGAGGCCGATTTGTGCTTTAAGTTGCTGGCCTTAAACAGGTTTTGCAAACTTGAAAATAATTTTCGGCCTAAGCGAGTGAATGGCACGATTTGGTTATGAACACCTCCCTGTTACCACGGCATTCTGAGTCGAAATGTCTCTCGTCGCACTTTACAAAACTCACAAAAATGTCGAGTTTCTCCACTTTTCAGGATTATCCCCTCCTACATGGGGATTTTGGTGATTTGTAGGGGGTCTGAAGGAAGACACTCAAATCTTGTAGCACAAATGACCCACATTCAACGCATTATTGGTCATGGAGGGCTTTGACTTGACTGAACTTATTTCGATAGTTTCTTCTCCTTCTACGAAGGGCAAGCAAAATGGGGGTCCCTGTCAAAAGGATGGGGATGTGTTGCAAAATGCACAACAGGTAGCAGCATATATATAGAGACAGCAAATATATATATATATATATATACAGACAACGGTATAGTCTCAGAAAAGAGTATAGTCTCAAATTAGCATTGAATCGAACGAGTTATTGTAATCGCATAAATCAGAAAGCACATCATAAACTCATATGTAGAGAGTGATTGCTTTACCAAAAGGCAGAGATATTATTTAGAAAGTCAAAACAAGTCAGCAAACATGACCTTGTCAGCAATTAGTTTGGAAAATGTGGGACCTAGTAAGCAATAAGTATATGACAATTATTGTGTTTGGTATATTCGATAATAGCCAAGTCAAACATTGAGAAGTATAAAGGAGCAATCAAATTAGAAAAAGACATGATGCAATTCAAATATCCAGCATCTAGTAGTACATGTGAAGTTCTTGAGACAGCTGTGAAGGATTTAATAAAAGACATTGATGAAGATTGGAGAAGGATAGAAGACAACAATTAATTAATTAAATCATTGGCAGTGATTCATTTTTTTCTCACACATACGTGGAACATCATCATGATCGGCAAAGCTTAATACACTAATATACATCAGCATTGGGTCTTCATCAAGATTTATTGGAGCAGCATGATCAGATTAATAACAGCGATATAATATGAAGCATTCTCTATATGGTACGTGGCAAAGAAAGCTTAAAAATCAGTGAAAGTCTCAGCGATAGTAAATGATATAAGGAGAGATATTTGAAACGTATTAATGGAAGGAGGACAGTTTTGAATAAAATGATAATATACTCTTAGTTAATCGGTGATAAATTAAAGTGGTATATATCGGGCATATCAATTGGTATGTATTCATTATGAGGAGAATATGAACAGCGATCATTGTTGCCATGGCTAATATGGTTAATAAGTTACAGAATCTGTAAAGATCATGAGACAGTGATAATAACCATGCCCAGGTCGTGGTATGAAGTACAACTTGCATTAGAAAATGATTATATGAATATGCCGTGATTGGAATGGCACAGTGATCTGTTAAGAGTGATCTTCAATATTCAGTATTAAAATAAATATCCATAATACAACAATTATACAAGGGAAGTGATTTCATTAAAAGTATGGGTTATGCAATGAAGAGAATAAATGGGCCAACTACATAAAGGAACAAAGATTTGTTAAGACATGACACGTGGCTAAAAGAATGGACAAATCACTTGATTTATTCAAGATAACAAACAAAGAATATCTTGTTAATATCCAAAAGGTGCGATTAGGAGGAAGTTAAATATAATTTGAATTAAAAAGGACGTGTCTCATCTAAGAGGTATCTACTCCAAAGGACACATCTCTAAGTAATAGAAGATATATGAAGGGAGTCGATTTGATATAGAGGAAAATATACATGAGAGTAATTCTGAAAATATATTTCAGATAGAAAAGAACTTTCAGATAAATATGATGTGTGTTGAGTGTGAGTTGTGTGTGAGAGAATAAATCTGAGATCATAACTCAGAAAATAAAGAGTTCTCAGACATGTGTGTGAAGTGTGCAATATGTAGATAAAGAAGAATATTATGATAAGAATTGAAAAGAGCAGAATATGCAGATTTGTGAATGAAAGAAGATAAGTTGTGAAAGGAATAATTGCAGATTTATGAAAAAGAGTATATGCATGTGAGGAAGGAATATATGCAGATTTGAGAAAATCAAATTGTCCATTATCCGTTGTTAAAGAAACATTATCAAGGTGGAAAATCAGATTTATGTGAAGTGGGTTGGCGCTCATGAATTCTGAAGTGGGAGTTGGTGCTTCTAGTGGGCTGGTGCTCACAAAATTCAGATTTGGGAGTTGGTGCTTCCAGTGGGTTGGTGCTCACATAATTTCAGAAGTGGGAGTTGGTACTTCCAGTGGGTTGGTGCTCACAAAATCAGATTTGGCAGTTGGTGCTTCCAGTGGGTTGGTGCTCACAAACAGTGTTAGGGGTTAGTTCCTCCAGTAGGTTGGTGCCTACAAATATTGTAAAAGAAGATATTCATGTTTGCCCTCTCGGGTGAATAACTTAAAACATAAAGCACGTAATGTAGAATAATAACGCCATAGATATCAGACAAGTATAAGAGATATTATTCCATTCATAATCGTGTGTTGCAAGTTACATTCTGAAGTATATAAAGATACCGAGGGGGTGCGAGTGCCAACCGTCGCACCGCAACTACCACCGCTCGGCTGCCAACTAACAAACCCAATTACAACTTAATTAACTAGTCATATTCCCGTATACAATAATGTGGCTAACATCATCCCCCCCAAAAGAAAAGTCGTCTCCAGGCGACTTACAACAAAAATGGAGATCATGCAACCTAGACTATATACATATCAGAAAAACTAGGGAGGGGGCTGAGGAAGCATCCCTGAAACAGAAGGCTGAGATGCCCATGTTTGGGCCGCCGAACGGGCGCGGAGCTCATACACTTGTTGAGTGCGTACAGTCACATCTCGCTCTGCCACCAATACTTTCTCCAAAGCTGTCTCCACCATGTGTGCGGCTTCCAGCAACTCCTCTTTTGTATCCGCTGCCTCCGTCGCGCAGACCAACCGAGTCTACAACAGACTCCTCTCGGTACTGACGGCATCCAACTCCTGTTGCACGTGGCTCCTCACACTCTACTCAGCCGCCAGACGAATCTCTACCTTGGCCATCTCTGCCCGGGTCTCAGCCGTCTCTGCGCGGGCCACCTCAAGCTGTGCCAACAACTGCGCCCTCTCGGCTGCCCAGGAGGCCTGTTGACTAGCCATCTCCTTCTCCAACGCTACTTGTGCAGCCTTGCGGACCGCAGACTCCTGCTGTGTACACCTCAATGTATAATAGGCATCCCGATAGACCTGCTCGATCTCGCGGACAACTGCCATCACCCGACTCTGGCTGACGCAGCCTCCAAGCCTGGAGCATCTCCTCTGTCTCAGTAGTCGGCCAACCTTGAGACTCAAAGCAGGTAGCAAACGCTGCCGGGCAGCCCACTCGCATAAACTGTAAGACCTGCTCTAGCTCCACCACCACTTGCTGCAATACTTGCGTTTGGGCAGCGGCCACCACCTGCCTACCCCTCGTCACCATGTCAGCCATGTCAGCTAGATAGGTCTCAATATCCTCCCCCGTCTGCGCCGAAGGCTGTGAAGTCTCTGGTGGAACGGACACAACCGCATCCTGCTGTGAAGGTACCTCCTCTGCCACCGAAGGTGTACCATCCCCTGGCGCTTGCCCAGAGGTGACCTCCCCTGCCTCGTTCCCAACTACGAGTCCATGTGCCTCGCCCGATGAGTTGTGCAAGTCGACTACCTCCGCTCTAGTCTCTCGACACGGTGAGAATACAACAGCTCCCTCCAGTTGTGCCAATGTCATCTGAAACCGCTGTGTGAGCCAGCTCTGCATAGCCACGAGGTCGGTACGCATCTCTACGACTGGGGGATGGTTCGCTGTCGTCGGCTCCTCCAACAAGGAAGCAGAAACAGTCACCACTGCGTCGCTACCCACGACGTCCAACTGCACCTGAGGCTCGGTATTCACCACCTCCATCAGCCCCTGCTCCTCAGCGACCACTACCCGATGCGGTGACTCCTCTGTCCCTGACTTTGCCATGTCCTCGGTAAGTGCCGTCGTGGTTGGGCCCGATGATGCTCCCTGGTGCTCTTGCTGGAGGGGACCAAGTGTAACAGGCGTACGGCTTTGCCCGAAGGCCGAAATATAGGGGCCGCCCACTCCAGATGATGGCATAGGCGTGCCCATCGGTAGCAGGGGTGGGGCAAACAGGACTCGTACCGGCTCCTTCGTCGCCCGGCTGCTATCGTCCTCCTCATCTTCCGCTTCTGAATCCTCCGTATTGCTGGAATCCCTCCCGCTATCAGGCTCCCTTGAGGCCGAGGCCGTATCTACCGCCCGTTTCCACTTCGCGGAAGAGTGCCCAATGTCCAAGTGCCTCCAATACATTATTGGAGGCTCACCTGTTGCCAACGGTCCCTGTGGCCGTACTCCAACTCTTCCTCGGGCACTGCTTCCCCCGTGGCCTCCAGGAACAACCCTATAGCGTAGTGAGGCATATAGAATGTACGATCCTGCAGTGTCAAAAACTCATACATGCGCTCTGCGAGTAACGCGGCCCAATCATACACGATGCCATTCATTAACACATTCATCAGCATAATCATAGCTCAATCGTTGTTTAGGAAATGATAACTCAAGGACTTATCATGAAGTTTCCTAAAATTAATCTTTGATCTAATCTATGTTATGCATTGCAAAATCTAGTTCTTATTATGAAATGTTGTGTAGGTATTACAATGGCGACCCCGAAGGCGGGAGCATCCACCAGTCGTCCAGCTCTCATGAAGGAAGATCAAAAGAACGAGGAACTGGAGACCAAGATCGTGTCTAAGTGGAGCAACATTGGAGATACCAACTTGGGCAACTTCAGCACGAAGAAGTTTCGAGAGGTCCCTTACATTGGCAAGCCATCACCTGTCGCCAGGAGGATAATTGAGAGTGGCATCATTAAGGTGGCCGGCTTCCCTCTAGCAATTCAGTGCCATGAGTTGATGATTGAGTGTGCTCGTCATTATGATCCACAGTCCAGGACGATCGTATCCAATGAGGGAAACACTTTAGCTTATCTTTCAGAGGAAGCTATAAGTGAGGCTTTCCATCTTCCAGAGCACAGAGATATGGTCTACAAGAGCATAGAAGGAGCCAGGTCTATATACGAAGATGATCCAGATGCTTGCCTAAGCATCATCAACAAGAACTGGTTACTTAAGAGTCGTCCTCGCCTGAGCAAGATCCCGAACACACCACACAGGATCGACTTCCAGGAGGAGTACAGAGATTTGATAACAATGCTCAACCGAGTCACAGGAGCTCCTCAAGCCTTCTATTTTGAGAAGTGGATGTTCTACTTTATCCAGGTAATAGTTCAGGGAAAAGGAACAATTCATTGGGCTAGAATGATTAGCCATTGCTTGGACGTACAGTTAAGGAGACTCAAGGCTACCAAGTCCTTCCACATGAGTTCATATGTCATATATGCCTTGATTAGGAGCTTTGAGTACGCAGGACTACCTCATAGAGGAGTGATTGGAAGAGGACCCGGCGAGGTCAGAGTTTGTGATTCCTATGTTCACTTGCATCATCCACCAGGAAGTAACTACAAGTTAGTTAATGATACCTTCACGATGAACATCACCAGGACGTTGCAAGGCGGGATTCACAATAGATTATCTCAGGATGCACAGGAACTAGTAAAGAGGTACGGTGCTTGGTTTATCCAATTTCCGAAATTTACTTACATCAGAGTCCATGGATGTCCTTCACCTCCATACATGTTGCCGAGATATCCGACAGACAGAATAGTGTTACTTGAGGTAACAAGACAGTTGGCAGCTTATGCGAAGGCATTCAGACACAGACATGGAAATGGAGTTCCTGTACCTATCATCTTAGGCAATTCAGTTGAGGTATGTCCTAATGCTTTAGCCATGGATGACGCAGAGAAGGAGTTAGCTTTGTATTCTTTTTCATTCTTTGCTTTGAGAGAAAGCTTTGATCCACATGGATATATAGAGGAGACAGTCGGTAGGAAATTTAAGCATGAGTTTCAGATAGAAGATTTTATGATGAATCTCTTAGACGATCTTGAAGTGAAAAGAAAGATGCATTCTAGATTGCCTTTGGATTTCATTAGGAAATGCAAGATTTACAGAGTGGCCGACCAAGCTCAGGACAGTGGCAGACATCTCCAGTCATCCTATGATCGAGAAAGCAAATCAGTAAGGTTAGATTGGAATGAGCCCGAGGTTGTGGATCTAGATGCTTTGATGGCTCTAGTCTTGTCTTGTACTCGCAGATGGGTTGATGTGCAGCATCAGAAGTTGAGAGAGCAAGGCATAGCTATGACTTTCACCTTGGAAGAGAAACCCGCCGAAGGTGGAGCTAGTGTAAGTGAAGGCAATCCTAATCCCAAAAATGCAAGTGAAGGCAACCTTCGAAGTGCAAGTGAAGGCAATATCCGTCCAAGAGGCTCGAAGAGGAAAGAGAGACCTGAGAAGAGAGAATCTTCCAAGAAGAAGCAAGAGGCCAACCGAGATCGTTCATCCGGCACATCTTCTCGACAAGAGAAGAGGACATCTGAGATAGAGGAATCCATGGAATCAATGGTACAAAATGATAAAGAAGGACAGGCACCTCGAAGGTCACCAGGTGGATCTCTCCAAGATAATGAGTTGCATGATGATAGGGAAGATAATGAAGTAACATCTCCTCCCAGAGAAGAAGAATTGCTCAAGGAAATACAGGTTAAAGAGACAAGATCCGCCATCCCAGATTGGTTGAAGGAAAGATTAACGAAGGTAATTGTGATCGAGGACGAAGACAATGTAATTGATTTAGAGAGCCTTGTTGGACATTCCCAGGAAGTGACAGAGAAGAGAAAAGCTACCAAGATGTCCAAGATGATTAGAGATGAGACTGGATCCAGAATATTGCAGATAGCTACATCGGCCGTGGACAAGTATGAAGGTGAGATCCTTGCAGAAGAATATGATATAGAGACATTTGAGCTAGGTCCATCCACAGCTGAGCAGACACTAGATGATGCCACCGATTCGTTTGAGGCATTGAAAGATAAGCTTAGGGAAGAAATGGAGAAAAATAGAAAGCTTGAGAGAGAAGTTGGTGCATGGAGAACATATTTCAGCCATCTCAATCAGCCTTTGGGACGTCAGGATCCAGCAAGATCACCCGTACAGGCACTTCCCCTTCAATCAATTAGTGAGGCAGAGAGATTCAGGAGTTTGGTCCAGCATATGAGCACTTGGATGGACAAATCCCATACAGTTGCCATAGAATTTGCAACAAGGATGATGAAGACTATTCATAGGGCTATCCAGGTTCTTGAGATCATCCACAACTTGATGATAACAGTAGCTGCTTTTGCTCATACCAAAGAGGTTATCGTTCCTGTCTTGCAAGTAATCAGACAAACATCGAGGAAGGTCTTAGCACAGGAAAAGATCATGGATGGAGGACCTCACAGTTTACTTCAGTGGTCAACCTTACTCCAGATGAAGGAAGTTCTCTTCGAGGATATCAGTACTAGATGTAGCCATGTTGAGGAGGTTATCCACCCGATCCAGGACAGAGTATTTGAGGTACTACGTACCATTCTTGGCAGGAGGATCGAGATTGAGACAGATGTGGATTTGCAAGAATTGGAGGATAGAATCAAGGTTATCTTTTGCAAGGATGCAAATGTTATCACAGATGAGCAACGGGACCAGATGTTTGCTACCATGCTGCTAATTGAAAAGACTAAGGAACTTGAACCTGGTTGGGACGCTGCTCTTCTCCAGGCATTTGATCAGGTCATCCACTTGGAAGAGAGAATGAAGAATCTTCCCGAGATTCCAATTGCTGAGATCGAAGGAATCGTGTCTAGATTCATTGCATATGCTAAAAAGGAGCATTGGAAAGGGAATAAGATTCTAGATGAGAGATTGTTATAGATGACATGGCACCTTAATTGTCATTGGTTTATGTCTCCTAGATTTTCGTGCCAAATTTAATAATTGGCTATGCATTTAATGTTGTGCAATAAAAGGGGAACTTTTGTAATAAAACCCTAATTAGGGTTTAGGTGTCATAATCTTGGCCGTTGATCTTCTTTCGATCTGGACCGTTCATTGTAATTGAGGATGCTATTTATACCCTCATTTCTTTCATTTTTTGTAACTAGAAAATTAGAAGATCAGATTATTGATGTATTAGAGAGATTAGAGTTTAGAAGCAATTTACTTTTGTAGCAAGATTGAGTTTTGAGAAAGGAATTCAAACAATTGTTGTGCATGATGGCTTTGAGATCAATGAAATATTGAAGTTATGGTGTTTTGTTGCAATCCTCTTGGTTATCTTCATGGTTGTTCATTTTTCTTGAATCATTCTCAATCAAAGTAGTGTGTTAATTCGAAGGACAAAGTGTTGGACTTGATCTTTGGTAGGATTCGCTTTCCAAACCACTAGCTTCTTGCTGATTGTAGGAACGCCTTGCGTGGTCGACTGGAGATATTTGAATCGCCAAAAACTTCAATCGTTGTTGTATCTTGGATATGTACCTTCGTGATAGTGTCCTTGATCTTTGATGTATTGAAAAATCATTTGTTACTTTAGAAGATCGCATCAATTTCAATTGAGTTGTTAATTTATGGCAATATTGAAGTTGGTAGAATCTCACCAAGTCTTGTCCACATTGAGTCATTCTTAGGGTTAGACTAGATTAGACCTCTTGCAAACCCTATCCTTTTGATATTTTTTTTGAAAAGCTTGTTTAGTTTAGCAAAATCTTCGGCGACGTAAGGCCCCTTGATGACACAGCAATCACAACGACCACTGGTGCTTATCCACACGTAGAGACCCTACTAAAAAGAACATTGGAGTCATCCTAACTGATCCTTCTTGCGATATCTTCAACAGTTAGCGACTTTATTCAAGAGAGGATAAGATGCCTTTGGGTATTTTATTCTGTGTATGATTGTGTACAAAATACACGTCAACAGAATTGGCGCTAAAGGGAGGGGCCTAGTATCCGAAGTCCGAAAATTTTGGGGAAGAATACATTTCAAACATGATCATGAATCACGATGGTGTTGCCACATGAAAGATTGAATCAAGTAGTACAACCAAATTTACAGATAGGCAACACTCAAGAAGATATCGTTTCAGGATTGAATCATCTAGCGTGGAACGTAAGGAGAAGTGAAGTTGAGTATAACAGAGTCAGAATCATCTTGGAACAAGAAGAAGATAGAGCCGAGGAACTTCAAAGGGTCGCAGCTAGAGAGCTTCGTAATCAAAGGAACCCACAATAATCTTCGCAAGACTTCACGCTGGATCGCATTGGTTCTTTCTCGCCAGAGAAACATCAAAGATTATTGAGGTCAACACTAGGCATCAAGAACTTTAGTGAACTTCAGTTTACTTCAAAGGCGAAACGAGTCAAAAGAGAGGACACTCCCAAGGAATTTGAGCTAAGACTAGAGGAATCTCCGGAGTCATCACAAGTTCTTCAAGAACAAGTACAGGCGGCAATCCAATCAAGTATCCAGGCAATCTCTCAGACAAAGGGCCAAGCCAGTTCATCAAGTCCTGCTTCAGATTCTCAAACCTCGAAGAGTACGATGGCTCACCAGGCTCCGCCTCCTCCTCCTCCTCCTCATGTGCTTAATGACGCAACTTGGCTAATCAACAATCCATCACCATTGGAATTTGCAGTTTATCATGATATGCCAAAAAATCCAGAGCATTTCTGTTCCAAGTTCAATGTCAGTGATTTCAATCGCATAGTAGAAGATCATATCAAGATGTTCGAGGAACTTCTTCGTAACAGACGAATTGAATATGGAGATGTAGCATGTAGGCTTTTCCCCTACTCATTGGGAGAAGAGGCATACTTTTGGTTCGTTCGCTTGCCTACAGGGTCAATCAGGACTTGGGACGCAATGAAAGATGCATTCATTGCAAAGTTCGGTATACCAACCACACCAGCTGAGTTGTATAGACAATTTGTGGAAGTCCGAAGGAGAGAACATGAGCCCATCACTTCTTTCAACAACAGATTTCACCGCGCATATACAATGTTACGGCATCCTTATCTCATTGCGGACCCAAGGGAAATTTACTACGGAGCTTTGGACCATCTCACTGCTATGTTTGTAAGGACACATCCAACTCCAAATGATCTAAACGCAGCATATGCAAAGGCTATTGAAGTTAGTAAGCACATGGGATAGAATATCACTGGGCCATTACTACACATGGGACCTGTCGCAGCACCAAATCAGATGTAGGCAGTTGGAATGGCATTGGCTAACCAGACTCCAATTATGAATCCGATTCCGCAAGCAACATACTCGAACGTACAGCCGACAAACCAGTTGGTCCTTCACCCTGGAGTTCCGATTTCCCAAGCTCCACCCGCACAACCTGTGTACCTGCAAAATGCCACAAGCTCGTCAAGAACACAGGAAGAAAAGGATGAAATGAAAGAGTTGATTGAACAAGTCAAAAGGCTGTCAACCGAAGTAACTCACCTAAGGAACCAGAATAATCAACTCCAAAGTATGCAAAGGATCAATCATGGCCAACATACGACTAATCAAAATTTCCAAGGAAATAACAATCAAGGTTTCAGAAACAACTATCAAGGAAATAATAACCAAGGCTTCCAGAGGAGACCATGGAATACGGCTCCCAATAATGGAAATGTGGTGACACCACTAGACAATCCACCAAATTCTCAGAATCAAGAAAGTCCCTCTACCAGCAAAGTGTTTCTAGCAGAGGCGGCCTTGTCCAGTTGGTGTAGACTCCATAATACAAATCAACACTCTGAGTTACAGTGTCCTGAATTCAAGATCGCGGCCGACATTTTCCAACAAGAGATGCGTAGCACTGATCCACCCGAAAATCCGCCCACGACAGGATACGAAATGGTCCCAACCACGCAGTACGGTCAAGCCATGATTGTTGAAAGCTGCAAGTATTCACAAGAAGTTAATCAAACACGAAATGGGAGATTCCCACCAGAATCGGCTAATGGACCGATGGTACCCCCAGGTTCCCAGTTCCCACCTGCATCTGCAAATGGACCCATTGAGGACTCAGAGTATTATTTTCCACCATTGAACAACAGTGTCCTAGTTGAAGGGATAAAGGAGGTTTTTCACCAATCTTCGGGAGGTGTGAACCAAAGGGTTTATCACAGAAATCAGAGGAATCAAGAGCCCCTAACTACATCAATTCCTCCGAACAATTTCTCTACTCCTCCCGATCCCCAGGCCAGCAACAATCCAGAATATCCACACAACACGCAAGAATACAGACAGAGGAATATTACACCCCCCGTGGGCAATGAAATGAAAAGACTGGCCATGTTGGTGTTAGAGGAACTCAAGAAAGTAAAAGTTAGTCTACCACTTTACGAGTTGCTCAAAGTTTCAGAAATCAAAGATGCAGTGATCAATAGTTTGAGTGAGTCTAGTACAGTAAGGTCAAATGTTCAGGACGCGACCAACAGAGCTCAAGCTACTATCAATGTGACTCAAGAGGAAGCCAATGACCAAGGACAATCTGAACAAAATGAATGCATGGTCCAGAGCATAACCTTCTCAGCCAAAAAGGAAGATATGTTGGAAGGAAAGGTATTACTCAAAAGGGGCGAGACTAAGAAAACTCAACCTACTATCAAAGAAGGCCTCGCCACTAGCCAGAATCTTCCAGAAAAGGAAGTCGCAATTAAGAAAGATGTGGTCAAGAAAGGGAAATCTTCAAACAAAGCAGATCACTCAAAAGAAGAGAGTCTAGTAAAAGACAATCATTCAAAGGTTAACGAAGTGAAACATCAAGAACACAGTGGGGATTCTTCAGGCCTTTCCCAAGGAAAAGATGAACCGGCCCCGTTCCTGCTATCAGTTAGAATTTTCGGAAAATTATTACACAATTGCCTGTATGATTCAGGAGCTTCCAGTAACGTGATGCCCCTGGCTGTCTGTCAAAGACTAGGTATAACTCCCGCTCCTACCAAAAGAAAGGTCACCCAGCTAGACAAGACAGAAGTTCCAGTCATGGGCGAGTTGAACAATATTCACATGCAATTGGCTGCCGACCCAAGAGTCCAGAATTTTATAGACATATCGGTGGTTGATATTCCTGATTCATATGGGATGCTCCTGAGTAGAGATTGGTCCCGAAAATTGAATGGATATGTGTCGACAGATTTCGCACACATGTGGCTACCATGGAGAGGAGTCCCAAATCAAATCAAGATCGATAGCACTCCAAGATTGAGACTCATGATAACTGAATATGGGGAAGACAATGAAGTTCTGTTCTTAGAATCCGACCTAGGGACATACAAGCCTAAGGTGGAAGAAATCCTGATGATACAAAACATACGAGATGAAGATGGCCAGCAAGAAGTGATGGAATCTACTGAAATTGTCGTCGAAAGTGATCAAGGATCCGACCAAGAAGATGATGGAATGTTTGAAAATTTCAGGAGATTCGTACATAGAAACATACAGCAAAGTGTGCAACTTGGTAACTTAGCATCCGTCCGGGATTTGCTCCTTCCAAATTGGTGTAGAATTCACAATGCCGTCCATTCAGAACTATCTTGTGCTTTATGTCAGACTGCATTAGAACAAGTATACAAAAGAGCCCCACAAACATTGATCTTAGAAGAAATTCAAGATTCGGAGACCGAGAGTTTTGTGGAAGATGAAACCTTATCCGATACATCAACTGAAAGTCAGGAAGACCAAGAAACAGAAAATCAAGAAAATGCAATATGGACATTAAGGTTCGATGGATCTAAGTCTAAACAAGGATCTAGAGCCGGTTATGAATTGATTAGCCCAACGGGAGAAACCTACCTCGCCGCTCACAGATTACAATTTCCTTGCACCAACAATGTAGCTGAATATGAATCCTTGATTCATGGACTATTATTAGCCATCAAAAAGGGGGCGAAAATACTGCAAGTATATGGAGACTCAGAAATAGCTATAAGGCAAATCAGGAAGCAGTATGTTTGCCATGACAAAAGATTGACCAGATACAGAAACCGAGTCTGGGACCTCATTGAAAGTTTTGAGGCCTTCAACATCAATTCTATATACAGACATCAGAATCAAGTGGCTAATTCCCTCGCACAGGCTGCCAGTTCATTGATACCATTAGCAATGGAAGGATTAAAGAAATTCACAGTTGAGTTAGTATCAGTCCCTTCGGTCCCAGATAACATCACCAATTTTCAAGTTTTCGAAGATGACAAGCATATCCTGGATTTCTTAACCAACACAGATGTCTTCTTAACCCAGGTCATTGATGAAGAAGTGGGAGAAGCAGAATTTGATGCCGAAGGAGTTTTGAATTTAAAGACAAACACTATTCCAAAGGGAATGGTAGAATTAGAAAGAATTTTTGATCCCGACAAATTGAAGGAGATGAAGAACCACAGCATGGAGGGAAACATGTGCGACACAATCAATTTAGGTGATGATATACAAACTAAGAATGTGTTTATTGGTAAGTCTTGCACAGCAACTGAAAGAAATGGAATCCTAAAAAACATGAGGGATTTCCCAGATGTCATTGCGTGGAGTTATGAAGATCTCAAGACTTACGACACTGCAATTATTACTCACACAATCCCTTTGAAGCCAGGAAGCAAGCCATTCAGGCAAAGACAAAGACCGGTTAATCCTTTGTTGGAACCCCTGATATACCAAGAAGTGAAGAAGTTGCTCTCAGCCAAGATCATCTTCCTAGTAAGACATTCGACGTGGGTCGCCAACCTGGTTCCTGTCAGAAAGAAAAATGGAGAGATTAGATTGTGTGTTGATTTCAGAAATCTCAACCGAGCATCAGAAAAGGACAATTATCCGCTACCATCACTGGATGAAGTATTGCAGATTGTCAATGGGTCACAGATGATGTCTTTTCTAGATGGATATTTGGGATATAACCAAGTTCTGGTCGAGCCCGAAGATCGACTAAAGACTGCCTTTACCACCAAATGGGGAACATTTGCATACAAGAGAATGCCTTTTGGACTTATCAATGCCGGGGCCACATTCCAAAGAGCCATGGATATCGCTTTCAGGGACTTAATTGGAAAATGTATTGTTATATATATGGATGACATCACAGTTTTCTCCAGGCAAAGAGAAGATCATGTGGACGACTTAAGAAGAGTCTTCCAAAGGTGCAGAAGATATGGTGTCTCTCTCAATCCGAAGAAATGCATATTTGGAGTAACAGAAGGAAAACTTTTAGGACATGTTATTTCAGAAAGAGGAATCTCTATCGATCCTGAAAGAGTAAAAGCTATATCCACTATCAATTTGCCGGCTAGTAAGAAGGAACTCAAATTATTCTTTGGCAAGATCAACTTTGTCAGAAAATTCATTACCGGATTTGCCGAGATTGTCAGACCTTTGAATGAGATGCTGAAGGAGGACGCAAAGATTGAATGGTCCCCACAAGCCAAAAGGGCATTTGAGGAGATAAAAACGGCAATCATAGAAGCGCCAGTATTGATCAGTCCAGATTATCTCAAGCCCTTCTATCTATATTCCTTCGCTTCTGACTACACTTGTGCCGCCATTCTCACCCAGAGAAGTGAAGAAAGGGATGAGAATCCAATTGCATTTATGAGCACCCCACTGAAAGATGCAGAACTCCGATATCCCAACATTGAAAAACAAGCATACGCACTGGTAAAGGCCGTTAAGAAATTTAGACATTACCTCCTGAGGGCCAAAATTTATGCAATAGTGCCTGATGCGGCAGTCAAGACTCTTCTCATGCAAAATGAATTAGGAGAAAGAAGAGGTAAGTGGGTCGCCATTATCCAAGAATTTGATATTGAAATCCAGCCCATGAAACTTGTTCGAGGACAAGCTTTGGCGCAGACATTGGCGATTGATGGACCAGGATTAGTCCAGCAAATCTACGAATTAGAGGATGTCACCCCTGATGAATGGTACAAAGATACTGTGACATACTTGCTTAATCACAGATGTCCTGCTCGCATGACACCCACGCAGAAAAGAGCACTAAGGATAAAGTGTCAACATTACATGCTTCAAGGATCTGTTCTATATCGCAGAAATCATGAAGGAATATATCTGAGGTGTGTTGGCAAAGATGAAGCTAAACAGATAATCGAACATTTTCATTCCAAGTTTGGAACCGGACATGGAGCTAACCTTGCTACAGCTCACCAGATCCTAAGGGCAGGATATTATTGGCCTACACTTTTCAAAGATACATTTAATCATATCAGGACTTGCCACACATGCCAAGTCGCAGCTTTTAGAGAAAGAAATCCTGCTGTGCCACTGAATCCAGTGATTGAAGCTAGACCATTTGCCAAATGGGGGATGGATTTTATTGGTGTCATCAATCCCGCATCCTCGGCGCAACACAAGTATATCATCACAGCTACTGATTATTGTACCAGATGGTCAGAGGCACAGGCACTCAAAGTTTGCACCACTGAAGTTGTAATCAAATTCCTGGAGGAAAACATAATCACAAGGTTTGGATGTCCTTATGCATTGGTTTGCGACAATGGCTCGGCATTTACATCATTGAGATTCTCGAATTGGGCTTTTGAATATGGAATAAATCTCAAATTTTCATCAAATTATTATCCGCAAGGTAATGGGTTAGCTGAGTCAACCAACAAGAACTTACTCAGCGTTATCAAGAAGTTGCTAGAAAGAAGTCCGAGAGAATGGCATACCCAATTAAGATTCGCCTTATGGGCAGACAGAATCAGGACCAAGAACGCATTAGGAATTTCACCTTATTTTCTGGTTTATGGCCAAGATCCAGTCTTTCCCATGCAACTCAGGATCCCGACTTTGAGATTTATTCAGGAGTACATGGAAGGCACCGATGCTGTTCAAGCCCGATTGACGCAATTAATGAATCTGGAAGAAAAGAGAGATCAAGCATTAGAAAACTTTGCAAAACACCAAGGAGTGGTGAAAAGATGGTTCGATCGACAAGCTAGAGTCAAGGCGTTCCGGATTTCAGATCTTGTCCTATATTGGGACAAGGCACACGAGAAAAGAGGAGAACATGACAAGTTTGATAAGCTCTGGAAAGGCCCTTATCAAATTTCGGAGATATTGGGAGAAAATGCATTTAGGTTGAAGACATTAACTGGAGAAGACATCCCATTGCCTGTCAATGGGAGATATCTCAAACATTATTTCCAATCTTAAGATGCCCAAGGCCTTCCCTTGTACATAGTTAGTTTAGTTTGCTTTCGTCGTTTGTTTGCTTTTCTTTCATTTTGGTTTGCCTTTCGCTTTGTTTTCGTTCTTAGTCTAGGTATTTTGTCTTAGGTTAGTTGTTTTGTCCTGAGGGGTATCCATTTGAAATTGGGTGGTTTTGTTATGTAACACTCTGACTTCCCGCTAGATTGTTGGTTGCACTTGGACAATCATGAGGTCTTTTGGAACTACAAGGGGAGTTTCTTTTAGTAAAGCTTTGAGTCAGGACGTACTTGCAATGAAGCAAGATTAGCTTATTGAACTCACGTATTTTGTCCTCCAGTTATTATATCTTTTCACACTTATAATCTCCGAGTCATTGTGTTTTCCAGGCAAAGCTGTGATCGGTGAAAAATCTAAAGTCTGACTTCAGCGCCACCGCAATCCTCAAACCCTAGCGAGTTTTACTACTCACGAGCCAAAAGAATTGACAGAACTGAAAAGCCATATCAAAAGAAAAGATGAGAAAATGAAAAAAGAGAAAATCAAAAGAAGAAAGAAAATGAGCTGGCAAAGAAATATTAAATTGGCTAAAAGGGAATATGCGAGTAACTCCATCGGGGCTATAGACGCTTGGCTGGCAATGGAGCAATGTTCGTGAGCTTGCAGCGATAACCTCGTCGGGACTATGGACGTCTGACTGGTAGCGAGGCTCTATCCAGGATGCTTTTGGAGTCCAGATAAACTACGTAGCTTATCACAGGGGAACCTGGAGACCATGATTGTCTTGTTGAGGGGAATTAACGCATTTGCACACACATGGGTAACTGTGGACTTGATACTTTGTCTCAATATGATGGTCTCTTCTTGTAAGTGTTTCTCAACTCCTGGTTTTGTTGAGGGAGATTTTCTGAGTTTTCTTTTAGAAAGATTGATTCCCAAATGTTTTTCAACATTTCTCAGTGGTGTCGCCAGATGTTGTGACCATTTCACACATCGCCCCATTAAAATGGGGACCCCCTCTTTTTGCTCGTTTTTGCTCGCCTTTCTCTTTGCTTTTTAGGATTTTGGTTTAGTATGCCAGTTGTCTGGACTAGGGTCAAGCCTTAGGGTTTCTGTTAATGTGTTTTCAGGCCAGAGTCCAGTCCAATTTTGAATTTGAGAGCTTCCTCCCGAGGGATGCAATTTTGGAAATAAAGTGAATTCGCCAGAGGCTAAGTGAGTTGGTCTAGTTTCAGTCGGAATTTTGAATGCAAAGTCCAAAATTTGTCTAAGTGTGAATGATGAGATTTTTGATTTTTTGAATGATTTTCTTTTTATTTCCGTTTGCACGGGGGTTTATGCAATTGGTGGTGTGTGGGTGACCACCTTCGGTGGCATCCATCGCCAGTGGCCCCACCGCACAGTGGTCCCACCGTACGGTGGACCCACTTTTTTTAATTTTTTTTCCGTACAGTACGGTTGTCGTACGGACCGTACTTTTTTTTTCCTATCTTATAATAGATTGACAAACATCCAGACTAGAGGGGCCAGGTTCCCTCTGTTCGTGATAAATCTTTAATTTCGATCCATTGATGGTGTCTAGCACCTCCTTCCCGTCCAACGTCCACAACTTAATCGCCTCGTTGGTATTGACTTCGTGTACCTTGAAGGGCCCTAGCCATCGCATTTTGAATTTCCTAGGTTTGATTTCGTTCTTCCCGTTGAATTTCAACACTAGCTGTCCGGGAGTAAACTTCATTCGCCGAAGGTGCTTGTCGTGCCACACCTTTCGTCTTTGCTGGGCTATCTCTGTGGCCCATTGTGCCAGCATTCTTTTTTCGTCCAACTTAAGGCATACAGTCTCTCCCTCAGGCTTTCCATATCCCCGAGTCTGTTCTCTACTGCAATGCGAAGGCTTGGCACCATGAATTCCGCTGGCACCACCGCTTCCTGACCGTACATGAGTTGGAACGGAGTCTGACTCGTGGTCACTTTGTAAGTCGTTCTGTAGGCCCATAGTACAGAGGGTAACCTCTCCTCCCAATCTTCCTTTTCTACCCCGCAGGACTTGTAAATTACCGATACCAATATTTTGTTTGTGGCCTCCGCCTGGCCATTGGCATGTGGGTAGTACGGGCTCGATAATGAGTGAAAAATCTTGAACTCTGATGTCAACAGTCGTATGACATGGTTCACGAAGTGGCCCCTCCGGTCACTGGTCAACTGAATAGGTATACCATATCGCGTAATGATTTGTTCGTAAATAAATTTCGTCGTGCTTACTGTCGAATTATCAGGGAGAGCCCTTGCCTCCACCCACTTGGTCAAGTATTCTGTCGCAACCACAATGTATCGGCACCGTCGTGTGCGGCTAGCCTTAAGAGGACCCACAAAGTCGAGTCCCCATCGTTCAAAGAGTTCCTGTGCGTGCGACGGGTTGAGGGGCATGAAGTCCCGCTTCAGAGGTTTGCCCGCCCGTTGGCAGGTGTCGCACCCCACGACCCACTCCCTGGTGTCGTGATGTACGGTTAGCCACCACAGTCCCGCCATAAGCACCTTGCGGGCTGTAGTGTCTGGGCCCATATGTCCACCTGCGGGTCCTTCGTGTGCCTCCCTTAATACGCTCGAGACTTCATCCTCCATGACACCGCCTTAATACCTGGTCCGGCCCCATTTTGTAGAGTAACCCGTTGATGAGCGAAAAAGTCCTGCTGCTTAATACGAGCTTTCTCCATTCCCCTGGAGGCATACCCTTCGGAAATCGGGACGTCGATAGGTACTCTCCAATCTTCCTCTACCACAAAGGGAGTACGGCTGTTTGGAACAAGTGTGCATCTGGAAAATCATCATTTACTCCCTCTGGAGGTTCCCTCGACTTAATCCGGGACAGCTGGTCGGCTATGACATGGCTTCGCCCTGGTCTTACCACAATTAAAAATGTGAACTCTTGTAGTAGCAATAGCCAACGGCTTATCCTCCCTTGGATAATAGGCTTGTTTACCAAGTACATGAGTGCCTGGTGGTCTATGTAAAATGTGAATGGTGTGGCTAGGAGGTAATGACGGAATTTCTGTACGGCATAGACCATACCAAGGGCTTCACGTTTTGTGGTACTGTAGTTCTTTTCCGCCTTGGAGAGCAACCTGCTGGCAAAATAAACGGGGTGGTCTAACCCATGTCCTCCTACTTGGGCTAATGTAGCCCCGATGGCATAGTTTGAGGCATCCACGTGAATGTGGAATTCCTTATCCCAATTTGGGTATGCCAGTATGGGTGCTCCCATCAACCTTGTCTTCAGCTCTTCAAAGGCCTTGCTCTATGGCCCTGCCCAAATGTATGGTTCCCCTTTCCGTGTCAACTTATCCAACGGGTGGGACACCTCAGCGAAGTTCTTGATGAACCTCCTGTAGTACCCCACATGACCAAGGAAGGACTTTATCCCCATGACGTCCGTAGGAGGTTCCATTTCTACTATTACCCAAATCTTGTTCGGGTCCATTTTCAATCCTTCTTTACACACAATGTGTCCCAGCAATCTTCCCTGTGGTACCATGAATCTACATTTCTTAGGGTTGAGGGCCAACCGTGCCCTCCGACATCTCTCTAGGCACTCCCCGAGAGTTTTTAAGTGGATGTCCTGTCCGTTGTAAATAGACCAATCATCCAGGAAGGCTTTGAAGTTCCCCACCGCCATCTTGTCGAAGATGTGCTGAAAGGTGGCAGGTGCATTGCATAGACCGAAGGGCATTCGGTTGTATGCGTACACACCGTCCTCCACCACGAAGGTTGTTTTCAACTTATCTTCCTCCGTGATGGATATCTGGTTGTACCTAGAGAACCCATCCATGAAGGAATAGATTTCATGTCCAGCTACTTCCTCCAAGATGCTGTCGGTGAAGGGTATGGGAAATGGGTCTTTAATAGTGACAGCGTTCAGGCACCGGAAGTCTACACAGATCCGGATCTGATTGGCCTCTTTCTTGAGGGAAATCACAATGGGAGACACCCATTGGCTTGTCTGCACTTTGAAGATTATGCCCGCTTCCAACATCCGCTCAATTTCGTCGTTCACCCGTGCGGCATAATTTTTGTTCATACGGTAAGGCCGCTTCCTTACCGGTTGGGCTCCCGGTACTAATGTTATTTGGTGTACACACAACTCTGGGGGCACGCCCTTCAAGTCCTTGTATGTCCATGCAAAGACATCCTTGTATTCAAGGAAAATTTTGAAGGCTGCGGCCTTCAGCACTGGATTCCAATCATCTCCGACAAGGATGATCTTGGGGTCACTCGTCCCCTCGAGATTTGTCTCCTTTAAATTGGCTTCCTGATATTTAATGGGCTCCGCCTTCGGGAATTGGTGTGCCGGCGTCTCATTCACCGAGGCCTCCCCTTCCTTGTACTCGCCATATTTTGGGGGGAATATATCCGGTTCTTCCTCGATGCTCAATACATTGCACGAGGGTGTAAATAATTCATAATCTCCCATTTGCCAATGGAAGAGGCCATTCAAGGAGTCCCTGTCGTCCCCTGAGCATGCCTCCAGTTCTAACACCCCTTCGTCGCTAGGTTCCATGCGGCGTCCGTCTCCGCCCTCCGCTAACTGGTTTCCCTCAGATTCTGAGTCGGAGGAGGAGGCTAACTCCTCACTCACCATCTGCGTACGGAGATCGATCACGTACTTCCTCCCGACATTTTCCAAAGAAAGGGTATTCCGCTTCCAGTTATGGTTCGCTTTTGCTGCAATGAGCCACCCATGCCCGAGAATGGCATCATATCCTTTTTGCTTCAGGGGGATTACTACAAAATCCAGCACGAATGGCTGCGTGCCCACCATCACCTGTTGGCCCATGAGGGTACCAAGGGGTTTAATCCCGTGTTGGTCTGCCCCTAGTAGGTTGAACGTAGGGGGCCACAACGTTGGCTTTCCCAGTTTTTTCTATGTCGCTTTTGGGAGTACATTTACTCTTGACCCTCCATCCACAATAGTGTCTGTCAAGGTAGTCCCCAGTATACCCATTTCTACCACCACCGGGTGGCGTCCGCTATTGACTACCAACAACATGGGGTCGACCGTGGGGCTTACGACCTCCCTAAACACGGGGTCGGCTGTGGGGCTCGCGACCTCCCTCGTTTTTGCTTGTGGGGGTACAGAGTTTAAGATGGCCGTTTTTTGCTGCGGCATGGTCTCCAGGAGGTCTTGAATTCTCACGAGTACCTCTACCTGCAATATTTGCCGTAAGATTTCCTCTTCTCCCCTCGTCCGTGGTGGACTCGCTGTCTGGTGGCTGTTCTGTCCTTGTGTGGCCATTTCCTTTGTGATCTCGTCTCTTGCCTCCCGCACTCTCTCCGTCTCCGTGTGGGGATTCGGGTAGGCAACCTTTTTACCCTGCGCCCTTGTGATTGCCAACACTTCTGCCTTCGTGGGTTCTATGTTTAGAGGGTTGACACCAGGCTTCAGGCAATTTGCGTCCTCGTGGTCACCTGGCCCGCACCATCGGCAGAGGTGCTGAGGGTTGGCTTCCTTTGTGCAATCGCGGGCGAAGTGTCCCCACTGATTGGAGGCCCTACACTGGATCATTGGCTGGCCTTTGGCGTCATACTGGATCCGGTTTTTTGTTATTGTTATTGTTATTATTTCTTCCATTGCCGCGTTTGTTATCCCGGTATCCTCCAGATGATGCCGTTGTGTTTGTTTGTTGGCCCATACGTGCTGGTGCGGATGTTGTGGCCTGCTCTGTGAACAACACCTGGTTCATTTGTGTGTTCTGGGTTTTCATGTTGTATCGGCACTTCTTGGTGGAGTGTCCCATCACTTGGCAAATCTCACAGAATGCCTTCTTCTGGCAAATACCCTTTGTGTGCCCCTCCTCTTTGCACTCAGTGCACCATATGTCCCCTTCGGTCCGACCGGTGTTTCTCATTGTTTTGAATTCCCTCCTCATTCTCTCCATGTCTTTTTGGAGCGCTTGCACCCTTTTGCCAGCCTCGCTGTCGCTGCTGCTTTCCTGTGACGAGTCATCCTCCTCGGACGGGCTATCCTTCTTCTTTTTCTTCGATGTCTTGGTCTCGCTCTCGAGATCCATCGCTCTATTGTATGCATCTTCGTATGATGTAGGTGGAACGATTTTCATCTTCTTTCGGAGGGAATGCTTTAGTCCCTCCACGAACCATCGCTTTTTCAACCCATCTGCTGGTTGACTCTCCATTTTTCCCAGTAGTTCCTTCAGCCGCCGACTATAAGCTCACATTGTCTCGTTCTTATTCTTCTTCGTTCCATAGATCTCGGCGACTATTTCGTTGTCATCTCTCAGGAGACGGAACTCTATCCCAAACTCTTTCTTCATGTCGGGCCATGTGCCGACTTTAGCTTTGTCCAAATCTGAATACCAGTCTATGGCCACTCCCCTCAAGGTTGCTGGGATTGTGTTACCCATTCATCTTGATCAGTAACACCATTTGCTGACCATATGGTTTCGCACGTTCGACAATGGCGAACGGGATCCTCCTTCCCGTCGCCATTGAACTTTGGTAGTTTCTGTTTACTTGCCATTGATGGGTGTCGTCTCCCCTGTGGTGGCTGTTGTTGTGTTTGAGCCCTTGCGTCGCTTCCTCCAGCGCCTGTGGTGTGTCTTGCGTCTGCGCCGCTTCCTCCAACGCTCGTGGTGTGTCCTGTGTGGGTGATTGGTGGTACCGTGTTCTGCCTGCCGTGCGTCACACCTATAGCCGTACGGTTGCCCTCCCCTTTGCTCTCACCCACGCCCACTCCTAGTTCCCGTTGGTGATCTTCACTCCGTGGTGTAAGGGATAAGTTTCTAAACTGATCCCGAGTCTCCTCGACTAGATTTCGCCGTAACCTTGTTTCTTCCAGAAACTCTTCGTGGCTCCGTGTCCTACGATGCTCTGGCGACGCGTAGAAATTTCCGTCGGCTTCTGCACCCTCCATGACACCTCCTTGGTTCCCCTCGAGCCACCCTTCGGCAGGTCGTCCTTCGGCAAGTTGCCTCAGCCTCCATCTACGTTGCATTAATTGTCGCACATTTCCATAACTCACAATACATAAATCAAAACACGTCTTTATTAATTCATTTCCTCCAATACAACTCGTGTCAATGACACTTTTATTTGAATATAAAAAGTTCAAGGTTCAATTCCCTCCTGGCCTGGCGCCATCTCGTTCCGTTTCCCGTCGGCTGTTTTCTTCGTAGTGTTGCAGGATTTGTTGGCGTCGCTCTTCCTGGGCAATCTCCTCCAGGCGAGCCTGTTGTGCCAGCGATGCTTGTGCAAGCAACCGGGGGAGGTGGTTCATCAACTGGTTTACTGCTGGGCTAACCTCCAGCGCTGTCCACACGGCACTTGGTGGGATTTCCGCCTTCGCCGCCTCTAGTCGGACATAGGTTTGGATGGCTACCTGGAGCAAAATTGAAAATTCTCTCATTGCCGTGTCTTCTCCTGTGTAAAGTTCTGTTCGCGCGTCGTCGACCTCTGGGTTTATTTCACCAACGGGTAGGCCCATCGCATCTGTGCGCCATCCGCGTCTTCCGTTCCCGAGTACGTCTAGGCAATGGCGCCAAATGTTTGCCCTCTTGGGTGAATAACTTAAAACATAAAGCGTGTAATGTAGAATAATAACACCATATATATTAGACAAGTATAAGAGATATTATTCCATTCATAATCGTGTGTTGCAAGTTACATTCTGAAGTATATAAAGATATTGAGGGGGTGCGAGTCCCAACCGTCGCACCGCAACTACCACCGCTCGGCTGCAAACTAACAAACCCAATTACAACTTAATTAACTAGTCGTATTCCCGTATACAATAATGCGGCTAACAATTCATATAAGCATTTATTGCCGTGGTTTTCTCCCGCAAGGGTTTCCACGTATATATCTTGTGTTCTATTTGTGTCCATATTAGATAGATCACATATGAATGTTGGTATGCAATGAATATGTTAATAAGATAAGTTACATATTTGTGATTGAAGTTGAAAGAGTTTGAATTGATGAATCAGTATAACCGTGTGCTCTTCAAAGCTAACAACGCCATTCTCACAAATGGGATCCCCCAAAGGAAACCTAAACTAAATGACAGTGACGATTTTGAATGAACAATATGCAACTCCTAACATGAATTCTTAGGATGTGCAGGAGCAACATGACATTAGTCATGGTTTGAAGCCTTGCAAATTCATCTTTAAACTTGGAAAAGTAATCTTTTACAATACAAATCTCAAACTCAAGCAAAACTTTAGGAAAGACCAGCTATTGGGGCAACTCATCTGGACCATGATTAATCCATAAACAAGTTGTTCTTCCTAAATTTTCGTTATCAAATTCATAGCTTTCAAACTTAGGAGTAAGGAAAGAGGCAACCTAGTGGTCTTCGTTCTCGGGCATAAGTTCTTGCATATCATCTACTGCTTCACCAGGAGGTTGAAGCTGGTGATGTAACATCCAACTTGCATCCGCATGATGCACTTCATAATTCCAATCCTCAATGGGCACATTGTAAGAACTGAATTCAAGCAGAAATTTGGAAACATGATTTATTTCAACCATTAGCTCCTTTTAAATCATCATTAGTGGCGTTAGCGCCAACTTGAGTTGCTCTTCTTTTGTCATGACAATTTGCTCAGTAGCCGGCACTTCATACATTTCAATTTCTTTCAATAGTTCCTCCTGGATTATTAGTAGTGGTTCAAGCGCTGATTTGAATTGCCTTTCATACTCTATTTCCATCTGGGTGGCCCATTGACTGTCAAATATTCTTTCTCCCCTCAAATTGCTTGTCATTTCCTCCATCTTAGCCATGCATGCATGAACCTCCTCATCAAAGACTATTCCTTCTTGAAGTGTACCGGAACCACTTCCCTCTTCATGTTTTCCTCCTTGGATGGATGAACTTTGGAAATGTCGCACATCATCTCCACTTTGAGCTAAGTCCATTTCTGGTTCTTGATGATCTTCAATAACTTGCAATTTTGTAGATTCATTCACTTACATATGCTGACAATCACCTTGGGTGGTTCTCCTTGCTTGGATGTATTCTATTGCTTCTTTGATCTTTACTCCAATGGCCTCTCATTCTAGTGTAGTGTAGGAAAAATCTTCATCCACTTGAATGCTTGATTCAATTGTACTATCTTCTTCTAATTTCTTCCTTCACAACTTCTTGTTGCAATGCTTTGTTCTTTGATGCAGGACTAAGATGCTTGTTCTGAATGCATTTCCTTGGTAATTATAATAATCCGAATTGATTTCTAGCCTAGTTGATGGCCTCTTCACTTATTGGACAAGTGAATTTTGAGTGAGGTGCATTGTGAATCCAAAACCAACGAGGAAGCAACATGCCTTCGAGTTGTATATTACCAATCTCAATCTGACTCCGAATCCTCAGTTCGAATCTTGAGAAAGGATCATTTCCATTGCAATTATCATCGGGCCTTATGCACAATTTTGGTTTTGGAACATCTCAAAAGAAGATTTTTCCTTGTAAGACTAGTTCTATCCTTGACAAGAATGTTAGGCAATGCATCTCATTGTGCTTGGTAGTCTCATGAATCCCACATTTTCTTGGTAATGCAAATTCTGACAAGTGCGTGGATGTAGCTATGCATTCAAATTCCACCAAAGGTGAAGTTTATCAACTTCGTGATCACTTTTGCCATGAAACTGTGACTGCTCCATTTAGAAATCTCATTTTGAATTTTCTGATTTTCACTTTTTATTTTTGGATTTTGGATTTTTAACTTTTTTTTGGATTTTTTGAACTTTTCTACTTTTTTTTTGGATTTTTGACATATAAGAGATCGAACATATCTCTGATTTTGCATTTGAAAGCTCATACTGGTTCCAGCTAGCTTGGATTTCTTCACTTGTGAAAATGAACGATTTGATGTTCATGCCCTCCTTCTAGCGCCAATTCTATTGATGGGCTTTTTATGACAACACTAACATAGAATAAAGTGTCAAAGGACACTCTATCCTCCCTTGAGCAAAGACCCCTCGTATACTAAGATTGGGAAAATCATAGAGGGGACTCCAAGGTTCCTTTTGTGAACTTGTGACTTTATGTTGGATATGAGTTGGGCATCCAAGAAATAGAATGGAAAACATCTTAACTTCATACGCCAAAGCTGGGCAAAGCATACATACCCCTGCAAAACGATGAGTAACCACCCCTCCGAAAGCAAACCTACACTAAAGCAAACAAAGCAAACTACCCTAAAGAGGAAAACAAGAAATCTAAACTAAGAACAAAAAAACAAACTACCCTATAACAGAAAATAAAACCTAAACTATGTACAAGGGGAGACCGATTGTACAAAATGTGGACTATTCGCATGAATCCTTGACCCTTGATGACTTCTCAAATTGTGCAACAGTAATAGGGTAAAGGGCATAGTCCTAAGTTTGGCAGGTTCATCTTTGTATTCTGAAATAAAAAGTTTCAGTGGGTGGGCCACTCTTGGGCTCAACCAGGACATCGGGCAATATTAACAATTGGGGTGATTTGTTGGGTCCATGGTCAAACCTTATACCAGTTGTTCTTCCTAAAAATTCAACATCAAACTGATAATATTCAAAATTAATAGCAGAAAGGAAAGAAACAACCTGGTGCGTTTCTGAGTCATGCAATTTGCCGCGTGGTGGAAGGTCTTTAGCAACTTCGGGAGGTTGCAACTGGTGGTGCAACATCTCGCTTGCATTTGGTGTGTGCAAATCAACATCAAATTCAACAGTGGGCTGCATAGGTTGGAAATCAGTCTTGAAGTTGAACTTAGGAAAGTGGGGTGTTGCGCCTATCGGTGCATCTTCATTTTTTATAAACCATGTTTGTCAGCATGTCCTCGAATAGGAAGGATCCTCCGATAGCTTGATCTTCAAAAACATCCCCAATTGGTTCTTGGAACACATCCTCCATTTGTGGAGCTTCCACGAATTGTTCTTCACCCTCCTGCTGTTCCATGGGGCTCACTTGATCACTCTTGTCAACGTTTTTCACCTCAAGGACAAGACCAACAAGGCAATCCATTGCCATGTTCTGATTGGTGGGTTCATTCTATTCAGCATCTGGCAACTCCTTTTCATCCTCAGAGAGTGTGGCGCTGTAGTGGTCTTGCATTCTTCTGTACTCGTCAATAGCGAGGTATGCACTCCACATTTTATCTATGATGCATTCCTTTGGTGGTTCTGGTAGTCCATATTGATATTTGACTTGATTGACTACCTCCAAACACAATGAACAAGTAAACTCGAAATGAGTGTGATGAATTCTACACCACCAAGGAAATAGTACTCTTTCCAACCATATCTCTTCATTGAGACCAAACTGGTTTTCAATCACACCCCTAAATCGAGTAAACTCATCAATGCATGATGGAGGGTCATGACTATCTAGTTATGTGAACACCTCTGGCTTGGGGATATCCCGAAAAAAGATCTTTCCCTGCAATGCTAGTTCCACTCTTGACAAAAAAGTCAAGCAATTCAGCTCACCATGTTCAGTTGTGTTGTTGATTCTGTGGTGCCCAACAGATGCAAATTCAGATAACAGCTTGAGATACTATTGTGCACCCAATCTCTCATGAGGTCGGGAAATGTCTGCTTGAGGATTGTCTCTATGAAATGGCTGCTCCCACATCTTGACTCATGATTTTTTTTTGTTTTCAAATTTTCTACTTTTTTGGGTATTTTCGGGTTTTTTGATTTTTTTGGGCTTTTTCAGTACAACAGAGATGTAACATATCTTAGATATAGCATTTGAAAGGGTACATAATAGACTTAGCTTGCTGCAAAATCCTAGCGTGCCCTCCTTCTAGTGCCAATTTTGTTGATGGCAAAAACACTATTGCTACTTTTGGTCAACACAAAATAGAATGCCGAGTGTATCCTATCCTCTCTTGAATAAAGAAATCCCTAATGCTGTTCGGGCTGATCATAGGGGATAACCTCAAGGTTCCAACTGTCAGGTCTTGACTTGCTTAGGATAACTTAGCGGTTGATGTGTATTGCTGGTAAACATGAGGGGACTTATGCATTTTACAAGCTAGCCTGCATCTGGTATAGCTGTCGGGTGATTCTTTGATTTTCAAATTGGGAAAAATAAATAACAAAAGGATTAGGGTTTAGGGATCCTAAGGACGATGACAGTAACGGTTGGTACTGTAGGTAGATAGATTTCGAATAAACTAGTTTTTGCTTAGCCAAAGATAATCTCATAACTCTATAGGAATAGTGCAAGCTCCAAAGGAGATGAAAGATTTTCAAACCATGAACATTCATCTGGATACCCAATTTTGACGCAAACCAAAACAAACACTCACAGTTGAACTAAGGACACTAATGGGGTCAGACTAACCATGCATGAAGACCTACAGTCAGCAAGCCTCCAATGGTATGAACTTGAAATCAAATCAAATATGCTCACACTTCACCATTAAGATCATTGAATTTAAATTAGCTAGATGGAGAGAGAAACCATGCAAACAAGTTTGGACAAATGACAAAACCATATTTCAATGCTTTATTCATTTGCTCAAGCTGCCATTACAACAATTTCTACCCAACAACTTCTACTATATTTTACTTCTACTCCTGGTTACAACTATCTCTAATTTGCTAGCCTCTGAAATCTAATTTTCTAACTCTAAAATTGTAACCCTTTACAATGAGAAAGGCATTAGCCTTTTATAGATTTTACATTCAGAATCAGTGGCCAAGATTCAATCCATCCAATGGCTTTGATTTTCCTTCTAGAAGCTCTAACAACTTTCTGGTTAATGATGTGTAATATCCTAGTAATTTTTTTTTGAATTTTTAAGGCCGGCAATAACATCAACAAGAAATTAACCCGTTAAGGTTAGAAAACATAACTGAAACCATAATGGAAAGTAACCCTTCCACTTTCTGATCACCAAGTGCCCAATGTGGGAAGGTGAGAGCATACAGTGTTGAGGGGATCATTAGCTTAAGAAAACTGAAACATAATGCAATGCTTGGGCGGCAAGCCAGCCCCTTCCGCTTATCCAGCAAGAGAACAAGGAAACTTGGCGGTAAACCAGCCAAGTGAGATACACAAAATAAGAATCACTCAACCGCAATGTTTCAGTGGGAGGACTGCAATTACATAATAACCTCAACTCGACCTCTTATGCAGCGGGAGGACCATTACACAAGCTATCACTCGACCACTTATTCAGTGGGAGGACTGAAAATTACAAAGTTGCTGAATATTAAGCGGCAAGCTAGCCTCTTGCACTTATTCAGTGGGATGAGAGTTACAAAATAGAACTGGTTAGTAGTACTACTACCTAACCTTACAATAATAGAGATGAGAGAAGGAGAGTAATGCAGATTTCCACAGTAAGAACATAAATTACAATTTGCAGGCTGAAATTACAAATCAGTGGCCTATGGAAATGCCAAAATGCTCATAACTCCCTCATTATACATCCGAATCAATTCAAACTTTGAAATATCCCTAGCCAATTTTTTTGAAATTTTTGATCAACTTAATTACAACAACTATATGAGTGATCAATTAGTTCTGAGAAAAAAGTATTTAATTTGCTGAAGCAACCCTAACCAGAATGGCATCGTGTGGATGAGCATTGGTCAGAGGATCTTAGTTGCTTATGAAAAGAACTCTAACCAGTATGGCGTCGGGATGGCGAGCATTGGTCAGAGGGTCTTAATTGCTTATGCAAAGAACTCTAACCAGTATGGCACCGGGATGGCGAGCATTGGTCAGAGGGTCCCTGAAATCTAGAACTGGAAGGAACTCAACGCCAAGTATGTGCTACCCACTCCAGACGGATAGGGGCTACCATATGACGGAGTGAAACTTAAATGCTTGAATTTAATTGATTGCAGAAACTGAAAAGACACTCGACATCCAGGATGTGCTTTCAATCCCAACAGGGAGAGGAGCTACCATAGGATGGAGGTAGATAAGATAAGTTTGGTTAGCTTGACAATTACAATCAAGATCACAGTTCAAGACTGCCAGTACTACTGGTCAGAGTACAATCAAAAGAAATTCTTTCACAACTCCCCTTTTAGAAGAGAATTTCTGATTCAACATAAATCTGCACTTTCAGCCGCGAACCCATGGATCACTGCCAACAGCTCATTTCGTCCTCGTACAATCTTCTTTCCTCCGGAAACTAATTGCAAAATGCCTTGGTGACGTGGAAACCTGCGAAAGACTCAAACAACACTGCAAAACCCTCACAATGAAAAATGGCACGATTTCCAATGCATTTAAAATGGTATGGCTGGCTGCAAAATACGATTTGTCATTAAAAATAAATGCATGAACCAAACTTGCTGAAACCCTAGGAAATGCAACGCCTAGGTGAGGCAAATACAAAGAACTAATACCCACAATGCAATTTTTTTGTATTTTCTGGTTGTGAACAAAACATGAAATTAGTCGCGGGAATTCTAGATGCAGAAAACTGAATGAACTATAAGCCTAAATGATTACAATGAAAACTCTGATGATAAACTACGGCTAAATGCAATTACATAGAGAATATAATCACCCTAGTTGCTATTTTTCAAGCAAGAAGAGATGCCTATGCTAGAAGGCTTCCATTCCTTGAAGCATGTCCAGAGCCAGACGGCTGCCCAAATACAAATTCTGCCAAAAGATCCCTTCAATCCTCCCAAGACTCCAATAAATAGCTTCACTTGCCTCCTCAAAACCCTAATTCGATTTCCAAGGCAAACCCTAATCCCCTCCTCAACATGGCGCCATCACACCTAGCCAAAAAGTCAAATGAAATAATATAAAAATATCACCTTGGTAAGTTTTCGCCATGTTTTGACTTTGGCCAAGGATAAAATATTAAATAAATCCTCCATGAGGGCGCCACCCATAAAGTCCCCCTTTTAAGTGATGTTTTTAAGTTGTTGGACTAGGCCAAGGGGGGATAAGCAACTTTATAATTATAATGATTATTTAATTAAAATAAAGTTACTTGACCACACAATTCCAAAATCTGAAGCTAGAACCTGACCAAGCTCCTGGAGTTAACTGAACAGGATGTAGAGATTGCCCGATGCCACGCGAGCCCTACCAAAAATAGAACTTACTAAAAATAGTAAATTCTGAAAACTGCTCCAAGAACTGAGATGAAGACATCGTTGCGAAGCCCTCTGAACCATCAGAAAAAGCCGACGATGAACCCATCCAAAAAGACCTCCTCAAAAATAGGAAACCCTAATTTTACCCTCCGACTGGCCTCCGAGCTTCCTAGAAAGAGACCAACGGTTGCAGAAAGGATCAGGTTTGAGAAGGGGTCATTACAAACTTGTCCCAAACCCACAATATATCACTCACAACAACAACCAATCAAAACTACAACCCAAACAACCCCTTATAAATTTGGCATGCATCCCAATGCAAGAGCAGAAACCCACGCCATACCTAGGAATTCCGATTTAGCATAATAAATTCAAAACTAAATCAAACAAGCTGTAAACTCACAAAGTTTATTGCCAATGCTGGGAAGAAAGAAGGAGATGATACCCATAATCGTCCGTCGCTCCAGCAGAGAGATATGAATGAAAGGGTACTTTAGCCACAGGCAAACCAGCAAGTCTCCATAATCACTCCAACACCAAAAATGTCTATGGCAAGCTCTGAGAATGTAGAAGAATACAACGCACAACTAAGTACTGTATTTCAAGTACGAAACCGGGAAGCACTAGGGAGATGCACTCCGAAGCCTTAGGTTCTGTCGCCAAACCGACATCATAACATTACAATTTTTTCAAGCTACTGAAGTGGGAGCCCAAGGCTCATATTTATAACTTCTCACCATCCAAATTCAAATGCAAATTCCACATTCCATCTTCATGTGGACCCAAGTGTAGCGCCAAATACAAGAGTTAAACCCCACGCCCAAGATATGGACCCACGTTAACCACTTTTGGCGAAATTAGAGATGCAATATGAAAATGATACTCCTCCAAATAATTTCGATATCCCTTAATACACATGAATTTCGCCAAACTTAGGAAATAATGGACATTAATTCCAAATTCCATAAATCAGTAGCAATTAATCAAAATAATTTAAATATCAAACCTTAGGATAAGGAATTAATATATAAATGCGTCACATGACTCCCGTACTGATTTTCTGACAAAACTAGGATGAAACTGAGCTAAGAAGACCACTGTACTGCTGCAGAATCAAGACCCTGTCCACTGCCAAAAATAGAATTATGCCACATTGTCACTTACTAAAAATAGTAAGTTAAGAACTAATGCTTCGGAAAGCATGATCTTTGCGCCCAGAGACAAAGCATGGAGAGCTCAATAGGACAGTATCATCAGAATAGCCATTCCCTGACTTACTAAAAATAGTAAGTCCTCGTTTCATCAATGTTGGACCCCTCATTCTTCATTCCACCTAGCCTACGGGTCTCAGGGATAGGCTAATGGACCACTAGAAGGTCATCAATGAGAAGGGGACATTACATGATCTCAACAACCATCAACCACCCTTTTCAACTACCTACAACTGTTCTCAACTAATCCCACTAGAAGACAAAGTTTCACTAGGCTCAAGGCACAAAAAGGGGGTAAATCTGGTAGCTGGGAAAAGATTGACTTGTGGCCCCCTTTTGAATTACATTAAACTGGGCCCACAAGTAGTCACCTTACAATATGTTGTCCTCATTTTTGTTTCCAAAAATGAAGGACCACTACATAAAAATTTTGTGAAAAAATGAAAAGTTTTACTTTATGGCACGCTTCCCGAGGCAACATTTTGACTAATCCTTGGACAGGCTTAATCTTCAGTCCATCCTCGAACTACGTTTCAAATTTCGTCAAATTTTGGGTTCGTTTGCTATATCTTTTCTTCAATTTCGGGTTTTAAAACCCCGACTGCAGGTGGAGAATTTTCTCCAAACTGCAAGTTTTAATGATATTCATTGTTTTGGTCTTTGTAGGGGAATTTTTGGCCTATTACATGTGCACTTTTATTCAAGGATGAATACTTGTAATTTGTTTTAAATTTCCCTTTTATTGTTTTTATCATTTTTATTGTTTTTTGGTCTTTTTTAGTTAAAATCGGGATTTTTTGGCTAGATTACAAGTAAACTTGCAGTTTGGTCTAAAAACCCCTACTTTAATGGTTTTTACATGTAAATGGGATTTTAAATCCCCATTACATATGTGCAAGCAAGTATAACTTGTTGTAGGGATTTTATTTCCCTTTTACAAAAAAATAAAACTTGCATTTCTCTCCAAAAAACCCGAATTTGCTTTGTAAGTGAAAAAGTCAAAAATAAAACTTGCTATTTGGCTAAAAAAACCCGATTTTGGCTTTGTAAGGGAAAAAGTGAAAATAAAACTTGTATTTGTCTCCCAAAAACCCGATTTTCACATGCAAGTGTAAATTCGAACTTGCATTTCTTTCCCAAAAACCCGAATTACAAGGAAAAATGGTTTTTGAAGATTTCAAAGCAGATTTTTGTGGAGATCTTCTGGGAAGGAGAGGCGTTTTGGTTTCTACCCTATTTTCATGCATTCTTGGACACTTTTCACGCCACATGGAGGTTGTTTTTGCTGGTTTTTAGCTTCATAACAGCACCACGTTTTTAACCCTTTGGGATGCCACGAATCTTCAAGGAGATGAATCGTTTTGGCTAGGAGTATTAAGGCGTTGAGGGTTAAGAAGATTCAAGCATTTTCTATGCCATTTTGCACTTGTTTGCTGCCACGTTTTTTCAGATAAAACATTTTTTCCAAAATGTGGCAAGGGTTTAGTGTTACGGTTTGTCTCTATTGATTGGATATTCTTCTCCATTCCAAGTTTGTTGCATTTTTGGAGAAGCATTTTCAGTTTGAAGAAAGGTATGTTCTCTTTCCTTTCTTTCCTTCATTTTATTATTTTCTTGTTTTCTTAATTGCATTTTTGGAAATATGTTGTTCTTCCCCCAAAAATCGGTTTTTGTGAGAGAAATCTTCCCCTTGGTATGCAATTTTCGAATTGCATTGTTCTTCCCATATTTTCCTCTTTACTTGTATTCGAGATTTTTAATCCCGATTACAAGTTCGCTGGAAATTCTTGTTCTTCCCTTACGGTTAAGGAATTTAACCATTTTTAGTTAAAATTCCAAGTTGAAAAGTGTGAAATACCCCTCCCTTTCAAATTCGGGTTTTAAAAACCGGATTACATGTTGAAGAGTTCTTCCCATTTTCATGAAAATGACATTCCCGGATTTTCCCATTTCTATTCATTCATATTTCCCATATCCGTACTTTTCATTTCCATTATTTTCCGCAAGTCAAAATCTCATTTTCCATCCATTTCTCCATTTGCAATTTTACAAGTGTACTTGCATTCGAGTTTTAAAACCCCGATTGCATGTATGTTCTTTCCAACTTGTATACTTGCGAAAATTTCCCCAAGACCCGAAATTGGTCAAAGTCAAGATTTTCCCATTTCCATATATTTCCCCTTTTCCTCTCACAAAATTGTGAAGTTCAAGAATCGAAGTTTTTCCCATTTGGAGAAGGAAGAATGATATTTGCAGCTGACTATGATGTTGCCTTAACTCTTTTAAGTCTTCATCACAGTATTCCAAGTTCACAATCAATGTCAGATTCGCCGGCATCCTCAGCTCCAAAGAAGATGAAATATAAATATGACAAATATCAGAATAAGGTAGCACCTTCCCAGGTTTCTTCTCCTTTGGATCGCATCAGAGACACGGAAATAGGGCACGTTGATATGTTAGAATTCGTCAAGAGGGTAGAAGATCCACAGGATAATAACTTGCAGAGGCTGTTGGACAGCCATATCCACCATGCATCATCTTTCCCGGTGGCTACCCTAGAACCTGAGTTCGTTCTTGCCTGCGCCCATCATTTTGACAAAGAGTCAAGAGCCATAAAAAATGATGATTGCGAAGCTATAATCCGTCTTGATGCAGATACGATCGAGAAGGTCTTCAGAATATCTCCTGCACTTGTTTATATGGAAATCTCCAAAGAAAGTGCAGCGGAGTATTATGTGAAGAGGGAAAAATATTGCAAGCGACACATCAATAGGTGGATCCAAGAGCTACGAGCATCCTTCTCAAGGTGGGCAAAGTTGTACTGCTGCGATTTCAAATGGGAGATAGCAGACACCATAACTCTTCTCAACAGAATGATGGGCCTTGAGCATTCCAATGTCTTTGAGCCATGGATGTACCAGTTCATCATGTTCATAAGGTAGTCTCGTCACATTTCATGGAGAGAAGTCATCAACGATGCCTTGTGCGAACAACTTGCAGCAGTTCCTACCACCACGACCTTCATGAATTCATATTTGGTATATTTGGCAGCATCACTTAGACACTTTCCAGGTCTTTCTACCAAGGGTGATCGCTCACTTATACCAGTCTGGGAGTGTTATGACCAGTTGCCATTGAAACCCAGCAGACTGCATTTCAGAAGAGTCCAAGATGCATTCTTCGGGTATTTTATGTGTCAGTTTGATAGAAATCTCAGGAACAAGAGAGTATCAGATGAGGCATGGGATAAGGTGTGCGAGTATGGCTGTTTGTTTTTGCAGTTTCCCACCTTCACCTATACGAGGATCGGATGCTATGATGGTCAGCCATATCTGCTTCCCAGATACCCAACTGATAAGATCATTCTTATGGAGTTGGGAAGACAGATCATGGCTGTCCACACTTTTTAGTCTGCTAGACACAAGGTTGGAATGGGGATCTCTACCACAAACCCATTCAAAATTGGCCGGTATTCCCTTGTCACATCTGTGAAAGCTAAGGCCATGGAGACTGAACTACAGGAAATCAAGCTCAAAAGATTTAAACCTAGAGCTGATTTTGATTACAGGGGTATGAAGGAGAAGATCAAGAAATCCTTTGTGCATGTGCATCGCATTGAGGACATCTGGGTAGATCTCCGCACAGAAGTCGAAGTTCTAAAGATGGATTACTGCAGGCTCATTGTTGAGCAAATTGTTGATTTGAACTTGGTGTATATCCCACAAGGGATGATTGATGATGGGCACATACTTGATCCTGAATACATTTCACGGAGGGTTGAGGAAGCTCCACTTCCTTTGATCCAATGGTTGCACAAAGAGTGCATATCCATCCTTGAGAGATTTCAGCCTATCTTGGCAAACTCAAACACATGGCTGAAAAGTAATGCTGTTAGACTTATAAAAATCAAGGTTGGTAAAGAAGATGATTCTACTGGGCCTCTTGGACGTAAGTCTGAGATTCAGGTTGACAACAATGAGGGTGCATCATCTTCGGGCACAAGGATCAAGTTGCAAGTTAGTCGTGCAGTAGTGCTTCCTCCTGAGGAGATGACAGTTCGTGGGAAGGAAAAATCACGATTCCATGTTCAGGTGATCGATCTGGATAATCCAGAAGAGGAGCAACAATCTGATGATGCTCCTAAGTCTCCAGTTTCAGACTCGCCTCATGAGATCATTCCTCCAGTTTCCATTGAGACGCCTCTTTCTCCTCCTGATTTGCATGTGGATGAGTCTCCTGAGAATGCTATTCCCATTTCAACATACGAGCCATCTCCTGATCCTCAACAAGAGAGTGTGTTGGAAGTTCTTGAGGATATTCCTACTTGTATCCAGTTATCAGAAATTGATACTATCACTTCTGGTTTTGAAGAATTCATGAGGCAATCTTCATGCCCATTGGTAACTAAGCAAACCGTGGTCGCTGTCCAAACAGATATTCCTCCCAGGATGACTACGGTGATTCAAACAGAAACTGCTTCTCCTTTGCCTACGGCTGCTACTGGAGGGGAGTTGATGACTTTGCCTCCATGGCTTAGTCCTTTTACTCCGAAAAGGAAGAAGCAGGAAATCTCGTCTGATGCCTTTGATTGCCAGCAACTGAAACAGTCTAGATCCAAAGTTGCTAAGAAGGCCAAGACTATCTCCAGAGTAACTGTTGACAACAACAAGATGAAGGTAGCTGAAATTGTGGAACCTATTGCAGATAAGCCACTTGAAGAAATGTCAGCTGTCGATTATAAGGTTACAAGGATAGAATTGGGTAAACAGATGCATGAGGTCATTAAACATGATGCTTAGTTTTCTGTTGCTTCGCTGGTGCAAAGGTGTGATGAGCTTCTAGCAAAGAAAGACAAGCTAGAAGATGAAAACCGACAACTTATGGCTGCCGTTCATAAAATCACAAAACCTGCTGCTGAAGGGAGTAACTCCATAGGTTCTTCTAGTTCCCAAGAATCAATTCGTGGAGTGGAAAGGGCTGCTCAAAAGGTACAGGCACTGGATTCCTGGATTGATCAACTTCATGATCTATGTGCACAGGTAATGAGAGACATTTTTCAGATGATGTCTGAGTTGGAGACTGTTGAGGAGAAACTGGATCAGACTTCTAATACTTTCAAAAAGAATCTGGAAATTGTTGAAGAAAGTTTGACAATCTGGCGTACCATGCCCCAACAACAGCTGAGTGTTTTGTAGGAGCATGCCATCATCTCATCCAGGGTCATGTACTTGGAATTTAAAGAGCTCCTAGAAAACAAGGGCCTTGTTCTTAAATCCCTCATTGAGGAGATCGGTGATGCAAAGAGATTCTGGGGTGAAGTTTTCCGAGATATTGTCTCACATTGTGAAAGGGCCTCTTGCAACATAGTAAGTCAAGATGGAGAGCTGATTCCAGAAGAAGAAGTTCTTGCTGATTTACAGATGAGGATTCATAATGAATGGAGGAGCGAACAATTCACGACCGCTTCAATTCAGACATTGATGAAACACCAAGCCTTTCTGCATGAAATCCAGTCTATCCTAGATAAAAACAATTCTGCGCTCCTCCGGTGTCATGACACTATTGTGAAGACTATGGTTGTTGCCAAGAACACCCATGAACCGAATCCCGAGGAACTACAAACGAGCATCCAAAAATTTCAAGGATTTGTGTCTTCACAAAATTCAACACTTAGTTGAATTTTCCCTCTTTTGTAATCTTTAGTTGTAATTTTGTTTTGACAAGTTACATGTAAAAGTATTTTTTTTAAAATGCAAGTTACACATTACTTGCACTTTTGTAATTACATGTAAGGCAACTACAAGTTGTGTCCGATTAGGACTGTAGTTGGAATAAGTCTTAGTTAGTTATTGAATAAGTCTTGGTGGTTGAGGGAATCTCTCAAGTTAGTTAGAATCCTCCCACCTTTTTCTCAAGGCTCCTCTTCTATAAATACTTGAGGGGTCTATTGTAATTTTTATCTTTTGGAAAGCAAGCAAAAGCTCTGCCAAATTTACATCAAAAAGTCTTTGAGCTTATGTATGTGAATTGAAAGTTTTGAAGAATAATAGAGAAGGATTACTCAAGTTTTGAGTCTTTGAGCTACATGTTTAAGTTTGAATCTTTTTATTTCTTCTATGCAAAGTATTTCTAAAGGAGCTTAGTCTAATCTGATTTGAAGTCTTTGAGCTGCAAGTAGAGAAGATTAATTAAAATAGGAAAATCTCTAGAAGGAGCAGCAAGTCTTTGAGCTTGCGTCTATTCTTGAGGAAAAATTACTGTTTGATAAGGAATAGCAGCAAGTCTTTGAGCTTGCATTAGTTCTTGTCTTTGTGTTGAAAGAATAGATTATTCCAGTCTTTGAGTTGTTATTTTTTATTCTTTGTAAAATTTAGTATAGCAAAGGGTAGATAGGACTTCACATAATCAAGTCTTTGAGCTTGATATTGTTGTCTTGTCCCGAAGGAAGTGACGGAAGTCTTTGTGCTTTCAGGAAACTTCATTTCGTTTCTCTCATTTCACTTGAAAGTGGTTACTGCTGTTCATATTCAATCGCTATCCTTTTTTGTGAAGAGAAAAAGATATCGTCTTTCTTGAAAAAAGAAGAAAGATAGCTGTCCCATCCTATTTTATTTTCAAAGTTGTAGTTAGATAGGGGGAGCCTTCTCTTAATTAGGAGAGTTTTTACTCGTGTGCTGTGGTTGAAACCACAATTTTGCATATTTCCCCAAGTGTACAAAATTTTTAACCAACACTATAAAGCAATTGCTTTTTCAAACAAATTCATTTTCTATTGTTTCCAGCTGTTCATTTTCTGTTTTTAGATAGTCCTGTAGCATTTTGTGCTTTGTCAGTGCCTTACAAAATTCTGGAAATAGCACCAATCAGCACATTGCTTTGTGATTCTTCCTTCAATCCCTTGCCTTGGCAATCCTCCGGCTCAGTTGGTGTTTTTGATGATAACACTATCCCAAGAATCTCCACATGGCCTCTTTCATGTTCTCCATCCTACATGAACACATAAGGTCAAGGATCAACTATCATTTCATACCTCACTCATTCCCTGAAGGATTTGAACGCTATTGTGATTGAAAAGGTCTTAGGGTTTTGAGGAAGTGATGAGCTATGTGAGCTTGGGATGAAGATATTGGAGGGCGAAGACTTTTCCTAATTTCAAGTCTCCATCAACACTAGTACTTGGTTGCACTAGAAAGGCCTTTGATGCCTTCAATTTCGCCCTTGTGATTGCAAACCCACCTTGAGACACCCTCAAAAGCAATCTTGGGATTAAGGCATTCTACACTAGAAGACGGAATAACAACTTCATTGAATGAGGAAGCTTGGACTCCACCTCGTCGTTGGAAGGGCTGATCAGCCTAAACCTGGGCTTTGGAGGAGCCATCAAGATTATTAGAAACAATGCTTACCTTCACTTCCTAAACAAACACCTAAACTTGAATGATATGCACAAAACTCACATAAGGTTGGGCATTAACAATGGGATTGAAGACCAAAACATCAAAATTTTCATGTCCTTGAGGAACTTCAGTGAAATTCTCAGTATTAGCAAGGGGATCGGCAAGTGTCTCAGTCTGAAAATGCCAAAGTTTATTCAAATTTTACCAACTTTGGACTTTTCCACAACATTAGTAGACTGAAGGCTTTGACAACACTGAACTTTGATCAATTTCGGTGTTTTTCTCGGAAAAAAAAGGCAAGGTAGCATGTAATGTCCCCTTCTCAATGATGTGCTTTCAGTGGTCCATTGGCCTATCTCAGGGTCCCGTAGGCTATCTGGATTGAAGAATTAGGGTTCCAAACATTGGTGCAGCATGAACTTACTATTTTTAGTAAGTCAGGGGTTGACTGTTTAGACGGTGCTATCTTACTGAGTTTTCCATGTTCTGTCATTGGGTGCGAAGATGATGTTTTTCGGAGCTATATTGCTTGACTTACTATTTTTAGTAAGTACCAATTCAGGTGATTCTATTTATAGCAGGGCAGTTCAGAGATTCAGTTCAGTCCGGTGGATGGTTCAGCACTTCAGTCCTCAATTCATTTGGGTTTCAAGCAGTATTTGGCTTGCAGGATGATTTATTAAATATTAACACTGCATTCTAAGGTTAATATTTAATTATATTATTTTGGACGACTTTGGGAAATAGAAGTTTATTTTATTCAAGTGATTTTATCATTTTTTCCAAAGTCAATGGCATAAGGGAAATTGAATTATTTCATGAGCATCACTCAATGTCTTGTTTGCAAGTTATTATCCTAGGCAAAAGTTCGAACTTGCCTAAGGGAAGGGGATGCCATCCTTGAGGGACTTATTTTATATTTTTCAAATGTATTTGGGCGCCTTTGGGGGGAATAATGAAGTGACATGTAATTTGGATGTATTTGGGCGCGTTTGCATTTGAATTTAGAGAGCAAAAAATTTATAAATAAGAGCCTTGGGCTCTCATTTGGAGGATCAAAAGAATTTGCATTGTTATGTTGCCGAAATGGAGAGCAAAACTGAGCTTCGGAGTTGAGGCTTCCTAGCTAGCATAGTTTCGTACTTGCAATATAGTACCTAGTTGGTGGGTGTGATTGAGAGTTGATTTTGGTGTGAGGATTTTCAGTTTTAGAGTTTTGGTGAGTTTTCTATGTTGCTGGTTTGGAGTGGTTGAAGCAGATTTTTGTTCATAACTCTTTGCTTGAGTGTCCGTTTCTTTTGGGTAGAGGCTCGTTGGAAGCATACTGGAGAGGCGATCATTCCTCTGGAAGGGCATTGGGTATGGTGTTGATTTGATTTTTTAAGAGCAAACCAAAATTTGCAGCTAGTCGTACCTTTCCTAGAGTGCCTTGGTTTGCGTTCTTTTGTGTGTAGTGATTTGGGTGCTGGTTTGAGCTCCTGGTTGGTTTGCCTTGGTCATAGCAGTTGTTCGCCTGAGTTTGTGAGCATTTTGGAGCTGATTCAGAAGAGTTATGTACATTTCCATGTTGCTGGCCCATTTCTGGAGATGCTGGAATTTATATCAAAATTGTTGTTTTTATGTTTTAGCCTAAAATCAAGTCTAGTCTATGATTGAATGTTGCAGGACTTTAATGTAATCATCTTGTATCATTGGTTAGTAGTACTAACCTCTTATTGAACTTGAAGTGCTCATTGTAATCCCCACTGCATAAGTGGAAGAGGCTGGCTGGGTCGTCTTAGTGTTTGTAATTTCTTTGTGCTTCTGTCCTTCCACTGAATAAGTGGTTGAGTGGTATTGTCCTCTTGCTGAAATATGTGGTTGAGTGATAGTTTTTATGCATAAGTCCTCTCGCTGCATAAGCGGTAGAGTGATTTGGTTCTGGTTATGTTTTTGTCCCTTGGCTGGTTTACCGCCAAGTTCTTGATCTTCATCCCGCTGAAAAGTGGAAGGGGTTGGCTTGCCGCCCAGTATTGTACTTGCTTTTTAATTTCCAGCAGATTAGTGAGCTAACGAACCCCTTATCACCGTATGCTCTCACCTTCCCACATTGGGCATTTGGTGATCAAAAAGTGGAAGGGTTACAATTTCATCAAGCATTGAGATTATATTTTCTAACCTTAATGGGTCACGTGTTTGTTGTAATTCTTATTGCACTTAAAACCAAAAAAATTTATCCGGGATAAATTACATAGCAATTTTTTTGGCTTGTCAACACCGAACTTTGCTCAAACTTCACCAATTTTGGGACTTTTCTCAGTATTTTCAGGGGTGTTAGCAAGTTTGGTTCATTTTTTACTCTTGAAAACTCTGAATTTCCTTCAAACTTGGTTTACCAAGGGGCTAAGTTCGGTGTTTTATAAGGGTTTGCATGTGCTGATTTTTGGTACTTCAACAACATCCCATTCAATGTGGCAGATTGTCTTTATTGGCTGAATTTGGTTACTGCAATGACAGTTGTAGGTAAAGGGTACAAGGCCCCTTCTCGCAAGGATTTGGGTGGGAGGTTAGTAAATAGTCCACTTGATTTCATTTTTAATTGTTTTTCTTGTTTATTAAATCAAAATTGTGTACTAAGACCTAATTTCACTTTGTTCTTGTAGGTTGCTCACAAATGTAGTTGATAGGGCAAAAGAAGTGGTGGAGGACCAAAGAAAAGAATGGAGAAAATATGGCTGCACCATTCTTTACGATGGGTGGACAGATGGAAAAAACCGCGCCATTATTAATTTTTTGGTTGCTTACAAGGACAATGTGGTGTTCTTGAAATCGATTGATGCCTCCAATAAGGTGAAAAATGCAGAAACATTGGCTGGAATGTTGGAGCACATTGTCATGGAGGAGGGAGTAGAGAATGTGGTGCAAATAATCACAGATGATGCAGCAGCATATGTGGCAGCAGGTAGAGTCCTCCAAGATAGGCACCCCACTCTTTTTGGACACCTTGTGCAGCACATGTCCTTGACCTTCTTTTGGAGGACATAGGAAAACTTGATTGGGTGACTCCAGTTGTGGTAGATGCAAGGAGGATAACAAAATATATTTGCAATCACCCTTGGGTTCTACATTTGATGAGAGAGCACTCTCAAAGGAGAGATTTGGTGAGTTCCGGTGTCACAAGGTTTGCAACGATTTTTTTGATGTTGCAAAGCATTCTTGGTGCATTGACTTCTTTGAAACAAATGTTTGTGAGTCAAGCATGTCCAGACTCACCTTATTCGAAGAAGCCTGAAGGAGAAGGTGTCACATGCATAGTCTTCGACAACCATTTTGCACAAAAGGCTGCAAAGATTGTGAAGGTAACTTCAAAACTTGAATTTTTAATTATTCTTGACTCAAGTCTCTCATTATTAATTTGTAACTTCATTAATTAATCTTTTTGTAATTTGTATTTTTCAATTGTAGGTGTCTGAGCCCTTGGTTAGAGTTTTGCGCTTGGTAGATGGGGATCAAACTCCAATGGGGTATATTTATGAGGCCATGGATAGGGCCAAGGAATCTATAAAAAATTACTATAAGGGGGATAGACTCAAATTTGATCCCATTTGGGAAATAATTGATAAGAGGTGGAACGATCAGCTCCACCAACCCATTTATGCAGCAGGGTACTTCTTCAACCCCCGTTTTAAGTTCAGGGATTCTTACTCAGATCGTAATGGAGAGGTCATGGAGGGCCTCACTACATGCATTCAGAGGATGATACCTGAGGTTGAGGAGAGAGACCTTGTTGTGGCCGAAGCAAGGGGTAAGCTATTCTCTTCAGATCTGGCAAGGAGAGGAAGAACCACTCAAACCCCAAACATAACATTTGCCATTTGGATTTTGGGGTCTAAAGTAATTGATAAATTGATAAAATATGTTTTCGCTTTTCTCTTTGCTTTCTAACTTGTCAATATTTTATTTTGTAGATGCTTGGTGGCAAAGTTGGGGTGGAAAAACCCCAAATCTCAAAAAATTTGCCCTCAGAATCTTCTGTCAGCCTTGTAGTTCATCCAATTGGCCATCCACATGAAGAAGAGGAGCAAGTTAGCTCAAAAACGACTCAATGACCTTGTCTTTGTGCAATATAATCGTCGGTTGCGCATAAGGAAGGTAGAGGAAGCAGCAACTGGTCCAATTGATTTGGATGATATAGATCCTTATAGTGATTGGACATCATTTGAGCAGGCTCCATTGTTTACAGAGGATGACGTCAATGGTTTGGAGAGGCAGGCTATGGAGGAGGGGGGTGGATTTGGTTTCACACTGGATGACATTGAGGAGGATGAGGAGTCATTGCCAGTGCCAGGAGAAGCTAGAGGCAAAGCTACATCCATGATGGAGGACGAGCCACAACCTGAGTCAGACATACCGAGCGAGGAGGCACAGTCACACCCAGTGCAGACTTCTAGGACTAGACCCTCTAGTTCTACCTCTCCCTTAGTTATTACTAGAGCTGGGAAGAGGAAGATGTAATTGTAATGATGTATTTACTTTTAGTTTTACAAAAAACTATTTACTATTTTGTTTCCAGCCATCAACATTCTTCATGAGGATTCAATTTTGTACCCACTTTGCGTTTAAATATATCTAGACTTAGCTTGTTTATTTTGTGTTCTCATTTATTGACTCATTGGATGCATCTTCTCATTGAATTTTGCAAAAAAAAATGCATTTCTAATTAAATTTAAGCAATATTTTAAGTTCCCGAGTTTTTTGCTGACTACTGGCCGACGTTTTTTTTCAAGCCTTGGCGAGTTTTTGGTTTTGGCAAGTAGTTCAACTATTGTTTGAACAACTCAACACATTCATATCATTAATATATTAACCTATCTAACTAACTATAATAAACCTATTTATTTTATGCATAATTATTATATGCATCTTATGATGCAATATTCCTAACAGTTACAAATCTCATGGTAAGACAGACGTAGTCTTTTCCAAGTGATAATATTGTGGCAGGTGATGCATTATATCATGTGTTGATTCACATGTGGTAGTATTATAATAGCTACCACAAGTCATTTGAAGAATTCACAACTGCATATAGAAGATAGTGTTTGCTGAAAGCATGGACAATGATGCACGAGCACTTGTAGCCCAATCTGAGAGTAGGATAATGTTCTAGAAGATGGCACAAGCTAACGTAAGCAATCAGAAGTGATGTTATGATTTTTTGAGCTGCCCAAGTGAGGAGTTGATAGTGGTGGCTATACTGGAAACATGATTGTGTATGGATATAACTATTGATCCATAGTGTGTGACAGCAGCAAAGTGTACAAAGTGATTATCCACGTGGAGTCATCATACTCGATATGTGCAGTATGCTAACTTTATGTCATGGTCAGATTATAGTTCTATGTTTCTTAGTATTGCACATGTAGATTGGACAGTGATGGTTGGTATTATCATGAGAATGTCGATATGTATCAATTTGTGTAGTGCACCAAAGTTGGAAGGTTGGATAGACAGTACAAACTACAAAGCATTGGATTAAATGTTGTTTGATGTGAAACATTAGAGTGATTGCAGAAGAAAGTATCTTATAGTTTGAGACTCTATAAAAGACCTTGTTGTATTGAATCTTTGTTGATTCTGAATAATACAATTGTGAATGTCTTTTGGTGGTGGGTTTTTTCCTGCAAGGGTTTCACACTTAAATCATTGTGTATTGTATAATCTTATGCATGCATATTGTTCCATTTACATCTGAATATGTTAGATAAGTTTTGCAAGTATTGTTGACTATTATCAGAATATATAATCTAAGTTTTCTTCATCCCAGTCTATCCGTTGTCTACAATAGGGATGCAAATCCTTGACAGTTAACTCCACATTTTATGCACGATATCCCAGGTTTCTTGATCTTCTCTCTTTTCACTGTATAACTTAAATGTTTTGGGGGTCATTTTTAGTTCAGAAGCATCTTCATCCCCATCCTCTAATGTGCTTCTTCATTGCATATATTTATTTTTGCTCCATATTCAACATTATATTATAAATTTGTAAGTATCCTAGTAATCAGATATTTGAACAATTCTTAGGTTCTCTTTTAGATTATTCCAAAGTTGATTATTTAATGTTGTCGCTTAATTCTTATACAGTTACTTTTTCCAGTGACTGGATTAGATTCAGAATTATCCTGTTATCATCTTTAATTGATTCGCCTTTTGTCTTTATTAGAACATGCTAATTCATTGTTGATACTGTGATATGTTGTCAATATGAGTGTATGACACCTTTTAAATTCCTTATTGATTCTGCTTTGGTTTCTCAGTGTCATTTCATTTGCATATACCAATTTTGATACCATATACTTGTAGAAATGCAGAAATGCAAGTTTATGCTGTTTCTGCACAACTTTGGAAGATCTAATGTCTTCAGATTTTGGATTCCTAAGCTTTGTTGCACCCAAGCATGAACATTCGTCACTAATGCTGCATACTTTTCAAATCCTTCAGTCTGTTTTAGTATTCACAATGTTTACTTTTAAGTTTTAAGCCAATTCAAGTGGCATGAAAACTGTTCCACAGCATTAGCTTTTTTAAGGATCCAGAAAATAGCATGCTTTATTCCTGCTAAACATTTTAGAATTTCAATGCTTAGTTTGTTAACTGGACTGACAGTGACAGCCAGAAATATCTAATGACAATTTCCAAAATAAGTGATCAAAAGTGATCAATCTGCATGGTTTTTTATTGTTTCGCAAAATAACAGTTTTAATTACTAGCTTGAACATCCCAAACTAGCATAATTTAGTCAACATCCCAAACTAGTATAATATAGTCAAAGATGTGACACGAATTGCTTACCCATGATAAGATCAAAGGCATCTAGTCTATTGATTTTCTCTCTAATAAAAATATTGGAATGACTCATGTAACTTGAGGGAACAAACAAACAGACAAATCATATTAATGTGCGTGGGTGGACAAATGTGGTTGATGAGGGAAAACTCCTACAGGTAAAAGCCCTAAAACTAAAACATGCCCTTTGAGACACCAAACTTCAATATATTTAGGAGATCTTGATTCTTTTAAGGCAGTCATAGCTGAACATTTTTTGCCTGTATTTGAGGGTCTTGGGAAGGATGTTGATTCTTTGTAAATGGATCTAAGAGTGGAGATGGCTACTCTGCTTGAATTTGTGGGGATATTGTCTCTCAAATATGGCAGCTATTTTTCCTTCTGGTTTATCTAATTGGGCTTTAAAAGGGTTCCAACTAAATGACTAAAGTCTACAGGTTGCATCTGCATAAAATATGAAAGTATTCTGTACTAAACCTGAAATAAACAAGTCTAGTTTATTGTGCAGGTCCTCGGATAAATTTTCATGTGATGAAGTTGATTATCATACAGAATCATAAATTCTTTGATTGAAAATGGAAAGTAATTTTTGGTTTTTAATTTTGAAAACATGCTTAAGCTCTTTCCTCACATTTTTGAAACAGGATGAGTGGACTGGTGAACAAAAACTACAATATACTGATGTACCCGAGGACATAGAACCAGAGAGCATCAGGCCTATGGGAAACTATGCTGTGTCTATAACTTGGCCAGATGGTTTTAGTCAGGTAATTGCTTTCTTAATTTTAACTTATTTTTGTCAATGAGATGGCAGAATACTTCGAAAACAACTAGTGTGAAAACTAATTAGTGAGCATCTTAATCTATTCAAAACTGAACTAGATATGCCATTGTTTTACTGCCTGCTATTGGTTGCCCTCCTATTGCTGCTTACATAAATAGATAGTGTGCATCTAAATATTAAATGATTATGCTTCCTGCTTTATTCTTAGGGCTTTCCTTCTTATCATGTCGATTGGATAGAAATCCAAACTCTTAACAAAATAGTTTGTAAGAAATATTTTAAACACCTTTTTTGGGACTATTGTTCTTAGACATATTTACCACCTAACAATATAGTGCTTATTTACAATCCTCTCTGACAAGTGTCACGAAATTTTATTTGCTTAATCTAATTTTTAAGTAAAGATACTTTGATTTAAAATTTGTAAAAAAATATATAAATATATATAAAGCCCCTACAGAAACAACCTCCATTCACCATTGTTTGTCTGTACTGTTTCAGTCATTCTGAATGTTGTTTGTCATTTTGCACCCCAGTTTGTCTGAAAACATCTTAAATGCTGTAAAATCTAGTAATTGATGTCAAATTCTAGGGTACAAAATGAAAGTGAGAAAAAATTAGAAGAAATTGGTGAATTTTTGAGACCCAAAAATCAAAGTTGTCGCTTGTATGCACAAAGTGCTGGAAAAATGTCAATGTTCCTTGTGACTGTTTTTTAAAGTTTGTCTAAATTCGAAAAAAAATTATGGAGGTAATGGGCTTTTCGAGCTGAATGTATTGGTGCAATTCAATTTTGAAGAATATGACCAATATTCAAGACTCGAGTACAAATTACTCCACTAGTGCACCAAATAGAGGAAAAAGTAAAAATAACAGAAAAGAGAACAAGGAGTTTTGGCATGAAAGCATGCCTTTTGTGCACTTTCACTTTAGTACAAAATGATATTGGTGTGTGCTAAGCACAGCAATGTCACTTAAGACTGGATACCAAACAAAAAGAAAAGAAAGCATACCAAAGTGGTCCAGTACTTACCAGCACTTTGGCAAAAGCATACCAAAGTGCCAAGTCATGCACTCATGCATTTTGTCCCTTATAAACAAATTAAAATAGAGATATTATGTGCCATTAGGATAGGCTGACATGCTGAAAGAAAGAAGAGGGTTTAAAAAATTCTTTTTCTCATCCATTTCTTTTTACACCAAGCATTGAATCCATCAAACTCTTTGAAAAAAAAATCATCAGTCACTGTCTGGCAAAGGAAAAAATCAACTTGCACATGTCAAGGATCAAATTTCTGGCAGATTCAAACAAGTGGGATGCATGTAGTGATGTGCATACCATTGGAAATGTACAAGGGACCTCTTTGAGTGATTTATGACCTCTCCAAGCATATCATTCATCAGATTTATCATCATCCACCTCTCACAGTGCCAAGTGGGTTCCCCCTTTCCTGGTTTCTTTCTGTTTTTGGGATTTTTAAAACACCTAGCTTGTGATAAAAGAGAGGGTTTGCTCAGTTTGTTTCTTGGAAATTTAGGGTAGGTGTTGAAGTATAAATGTATGATAAAATGGTCTCCCCTAAGGCTACCAAAAGGAATTATTGATATCAATGGGTCCCACCTCCCATTTACCTCCAAAATGACCTAGTAAACTTTAGGGAAACAGAGATAGGTCATGCCAACTTACAAAGAAATGATGTTATAAGAACCCAAAAAGACAACATTTCAGCTTTAAAAGATTGTTCATCTGTCATATTGCAAGCCATTACATTCCCCAGCTCCCTTCAATTAACTGAGAGAGTTATCATAGCTGTTAAATTCTATAATTGTGACATTAGACAAGAAGCTAGATTATACCCAAAGTCTCTAAACAACTTATTGGGAATTTGTTCTCCTAAGGTCATTTTCAAAGTTAACATGGCAAATTGTCAAGGCCAATGGAACTCTAATGAAGAAACCTGCTTAAAACAAATTTCAAACCATTGGTTAATAGATAAAAAGGGGATTTCCAAGTTAATGCAGAAACTCATCAGGTTGGATGGATTCCATAATTTCCTAGGGTACACACTCATACTGTTAACTGGATGATGAGTAGGTCAAAAGCATGGACCTTTCACCCTTGGATGTTTTATATGATGAACAAGGTCAGTTCTGTCATTTGCAAGATTGACTGGGATTTTTGTATCAGCAAGAGTGTTCATCAATAGTTGTGCATGGTTACAAAAATCTATGAATTTGACATAATGTCTTACTTGGTCTATAGTTTGGCACGTATCAAAGAATTCACAAGTTTACAAAATGTAGAAAAATGTGGGTTGTCAATTGGAGGTTCATTTTTAGATTTTGTGCTGCTTCCACCTCATGAAAAGAAGATCAGTACAGCTGTATTAGCATAGAACTCTACTCAAGTCAAATTTGCTAGTGGAGAATCATACCATAGACACTATACCAAATTGTATGGTACTTATGGGAAGGCAGCAGTACATCTTGTATGCGATGTTGTCTTAGAGCATCAAGATTGGGAATCAGCTATAGAAAGATACCAAAGATCTATTGTGTTATCGGGAAAAAGTGTATAGTTTAGTAATGTTAATTATTGATAGTTAGTTAGCCGACGGGTAGGTAGTTGGAGTCGCGACGGTTGTGTCGCACCCCTTCGGCTGTCATATATTGTACCACCTCCGGGTGTTGGAGGACATGTAATATTGACGACAGATTATAATATGAACATCCTTTGACATTAATGGCAAGCTTATTCTGGTACTTCTCCTGTATTTGCATTGTGCATTACTGTTCAGTTTCTGTATTCTTCCTGTTTACCCAGTGAGGTAAACATTTGGCGCCGTTGCCGACACGAATTCGGGAACAGGAGACACGGATGGCGCACAAACACAATGGGCCTACCCGTTGGTGAGGTGAACCCGGAGGTTGACGATGCCCAAACGGAACTCTACGTAGGAGAAGACACCGCGACGAGAGAATTTTCAATTCTACTCCAAGTAGCCATTCAGACCTACGTGCGACGAGAGGCGGCGCAGGCGGAAATCCCACTAAGTGCCATGTGGACAGCGTTGGAAGTGAGTACGGAGGTAAATCGGTTGATGAACCATCTCCCTCGATTGCTAGCACAAGCATCGTTGGCACAACAAGCTCGCGTGGAGGAAATTTCCCGGGAGGAGCGACGCCAAGAAATTTTGCAACAGTACGAGGAACGGGAAGCAGAACGAGATGGCGCCAGGTCAGGGGCATTTGAACCGTGAGCCATACGGGACGGAATAAAGAACACTTATTGTAATAATTATGTCATATTGTTGGCATAAACTTGTCTTCCACATTATGAATGAATAGAAGTGTTCTACTTTTTATGTCATTAAGTATATAGAAAGCGGTTTGGGAATTAATGCCCAATACACTGAATAAAGACAAAAATAAGCAACAATATATAGATGAACGTGCAGTAGCCCAACGTGCCTTGATCCTTGAACAGCAAGCGGAAAGGCGACAGAGGTATAAGCGAAGAGAGGAGGAACGCTCCGAAGGGGACGGTGAGGCCAGCGGCCACCCACGGAGTCGGGAGGAGTTACTTGCGGAAACCCGCCGTAGGATAGAGTGTACCAAAACTCAGTTGAGGGATTTGAGGGACTTGCCACACACACCAGAGGCTAGGAAAACTCCAAGGAGTGGGGAGGAGGCAGAAGAGGGAGAAGACACCGGGGCTGCCAGGAGTGTCGGAGGGACATCGGGGCACGGCGGTCAAGCACCCCTTATAGGATCTGACCCATCCGGAGTAGGACAACAGCCACCAGTAGTAAAAAGGCAAGGTATGGCACAAAAACAAAAACTTCCAAAGTTCCATGGGGATGGGAAAGAAGACCCTGTCCGCCACTGTCGCACTTGTGAAACAATTTGGGGAGCGAATGGTGTTACCGATGAGGACGAGTGGGTAACACAGTTTCCCGCAACCCTGAGGGGCGTAGCCATAGACTGGTTTTCGGATACGGATAAGGCTAAAATTAGCACATGGGCAGACTTGAAGAAGGAATTTCAAGCAGAGTTTCATCTCCTAAGAGACGATAATGAGATCGTAGCCGAAATCTACGGCACGAAACAGAGAAAGGACAAGACTGTTCGAACCTACAGCCGGCGGCTCAAAGAGCTGCTAGGAAAGATGGAGAACCAGCCGGCAGACGGACTGAAAAAACGGTGGTTCGTGGAAGGTCTAAAGAAATCCCTTAGACGAAAAATGAAGATAGTACCTCCTTCTTCATATTCCGACACCTATAACAGGGCAATGGATTTAGAAAGTGAACAGAAGACGTCCAAGAAGAAGAAAAATAAATCCTCGTCGGAGGATGATTCCTCTTCTGACAAAAGTGATAGCAGTGATGACGACTCTAATCGGAAGGTACGGGCTCTCCAGAAAGATATGGAGCGAATGATGAGAGAGATAAAGGCAACCAAAGGAAGCACAAGCAAGGGCGACGAAGGGGAGTTATGGTGCACGGACTACCGTACCGACGGACACACCAAGGGGTCTTGTCCGAAAAAAGCATTTTGTGATATTTGCCAGATTGCCGGACACCTTACCAAGGAGTGTCCGTACAATATGAGGACCCGTAACCAACAGGTTCTCTTTACAGAACCATCTGCGTCAGCCGGCACGTCCCAGCCTGCGAGCAACAACGCCTCGTCTGGCGGCTATCGAAACAACAGGCGAGGAAGAGGTAATAATAACAATACGAATAATAGAAGCCGAATCCAATACGACGCTAAAGGGCGGCCGATGATACAATGCCGAGCTTGCAATCACTGGGGGCATTTCGCCAGAGACTGTACAGTGGAGGAAGCACCACAAAAACTTTGCAAGTGGTGCGGTCCGGGGGACCATGATGATGGCAATTGTCCCAAATCTGGCGTGAACCTGTTGAATGTGGAAACGGAAGATGCACTCGCCATAACAAGGTCCAAGACGAAAGCAGCCACTTATCTAGATCCCCGCACGGAAAAACGAAAGGCACTGGAGGCACGAGCGGAATTGGAGAAGGAGATGTCAACGAGCAAGGATGCACAGGGGCTTGCGGGTACTTCTCGCTCTAAAGGAGAAACAAACATTATAAACCAACTGTTACAGGTCGAAATACCCGTCAAAATGAAGGACCTCCTGGAAAGTATGCCGCACTTGCGAGCGACATTGTTGCAATCCGCAATAATAACCCCAGTAGGCCAACCAATACATGGCAAGGACAACCTTGGCGAGACAGCGGCAGACCCATTAACCCTGACGATCAATAATGGTAGACACCCAGCAGTGGTGGAAATGGGTATATTGGGCACCGTCCTGACCGACACAATTGTCGACGGCGGGTCGGGAGTAAATGTCTTGCCAGAGGAAACATGGAAAAAATTGGGTAAACCTACTCTCTGGCCGTCCACCTTTAATTTATTGGGAGCAGACCAACACGGCATCAAGCCGCTTGGCACACTCATGGCGCAACCAGTGACGATCGGAACACAGCCGTTCGTCTTGAATTTTGTGGTCATCCCATTGAAGAAGAAGGGGTATGATGCCATCCTCGGCAGAGGCTGGTTGGTGGCGGCCAAAGCAAACCACAATTGGAAGAAGAACACCTTGTCCATGGAAAAGGCTGGCAGAAGGTATACCATTGACCTCAAAACTCAACTGGTCAGTGAAGAGTTGGGGTCAGAGTCAGAGTCCGACGGAGACAACGATACCGACGAAGGAAAAGATGGCAGGGAACCAGATGATGAAGGCATCTTAGGAATTCAAGCTTGTTCTGAGGATGAGACGGATTCTTTGAGAGGGCTCTTCCATTGGCAAATGGAAGACTATGAATTATTGTACGGGTGCAATATGTTGGGGATTGAAGGACCTGACATGAACGAGTTTCCGCCAAAATACGGACAATACAAGGAAGGGGATGCCCCTATGGATGATGCACCAGCGCACCAGTTTGACAAAAGTAAGCCCATAAGGTACCAGGAATCCGCACTTCAAGTTACAAACCTTGGAGAAACTTCAGAACAGAAAAATATTCTGGTCGGCGACGACTGGAATCCGGTCTTAAAGACGGCGGCGTTCAAAATCTTCACAGAATACAAAGATGTGTTCGCTTGGACGTATAAGGACCTCAAGGGGGTACCACAAGAACTTTGTGTACATCGGATCCCTCTGGTTCCCGGAGCCATGCCCGTACGGAAGAGGCCATACAGGATGAACAAAAATTATGCGGCCAGGGTAAATAACGAAATTGACCGCATGCTTGAAGCAGGGATTATCTTCAAGGTCCAGACGAGTGAATGGGTATCACCCATTGTGATATCCTTGAAAAAGGAGGCCGATCAGATAAGAATTTGTGTAGACTTCAGGTGTTTGAATGCTGTCACAATTAAAGATCCATTTCCCATACCATTCACAGACACCATCCTCGAGGAAGTCGCGGGTCACGAAATTTATTCATTTATGGATGGATTCTCCGGATATAATCAAATTTCCATTGCAGAGGAGGACAAATTGAAGACCACCTTTATCGTAGAAGATGGCGTCTATGCATACAACCGGATGCCATTCGGGTTGTGCAACGCGCCAGCTACCTTTCAACGGATAATCCTCCATATCTTCGATAAAATGTCTGTGGGAAACTTCAAAGCATTCTTGGATGATTGGTCCATTTATAGCATGGAGGAGGCACATCTGGCCGCACTTGGCGAATGCATGGAGAGATGCCGACGAGCCCGCCTCGCCCTAAATCCCAAGAAATGCAGATTCATGGTGCCTCAGGGCAAGTTACTAGGGCACATCGTCTGCAAGGCTGGACTGAAGACGGACCCTGACAAAATACGGGTCATTGTGGAGATGGAGGCGCCCGACGATGTCACTGGCGTCAAGTCATTTCTTGGACACATCGGGTATTATAGGCGGTTTATTAAGAACTTTGCCCAAGTATCATACCCACTTGATAGGCTAACACGAAGGGGGGAGCCGTACGTCTGGGGGACGGCCCAAGAAGAGGCTTTTCAAGAGTTAAAGTCACGGTTGGTGGGTGCGCCAATCTTGACATACCCGGACTGGGACAAGGAGTTCCATGTACATGTCGACACATCCAACTTCGCCATAGGGGCCACCCTGGCACAGGTCGGCAGCCACGGGCTGGACCACCCAGTATATTTTGCAAGTCGACTCTTGTCAAACGCGGAGAGGAACTACAGCACGACGGAGAGAGAAGCCCTCGGCATGGTATACTCCGTCCAAAAATTCCGACATTACCTATTGGCGACACCATTCACATTTTATGTGGATCACCAGGCGTTGATGTATTTGGTGAACAAGCCAATCATCCAGGGGCGGATTAGTCGATGGCTGTTGCTATTACAAGAATTTACGTTCAACATCATTGTCAGACCTGGCAGGAGCCATGTCATAGCCGACCAGCTATCACGGATCAAGTCTGGAGAACCGGCAGAAGGGGTTAGCGAGGATTTTCCGGACGCCCATCTTTTCCGCATTGCCATCCTTCCTCATTGGTACACGAGTGTGGGTGAATACCTGTCAACGTCAAAATTTCCTAAGGAAATGTCAGTAGGCGAAAGACGGAAACTTGTATTAAGAAGCCGAACATTTCAACTTATAAATGGCCTTCTCTACAAAATGGGACTTGACCAGATCCTACGACGATGTGTCTTGGAAGAGGAAATCCCAGGAGTATTGAGAGAAGCCCATGAAGGGGCCGCTGGAGGACACATGGGACCCGATACGACAGCAAGGAAGGTCCTACTCGCTGGCTTGTGGTGGCCGACACTGCATAATGACGCCAGAGAATGGGTGACAAGTTGTGATACATGTCAGCGTGCTGGGCGACCGTTAAAGAGAGATTTCATGCCACTTAACCCGTCGCATGCTCAAGAGTTGTTCGAAAGATGGGGGTTAGACTTCGTTGGTCCATTGAAACCGAGTCGCGCCCGACGATGTAGATACATTGTCGTGGCGACAGAATATTTGACCAAATGGGTCGAAGCGAGGGCTTTGGCAGACAACTCCGCCGTCAGTACGGCGAAATTCATTTATGAACAGATTATCACCCGGTACGGAATACCTATTCAACTGACAAGTGATAGAGGGGGGCACTTTGTAAATCATATTGTTCGACTACTGACAACCGAGTTCAAAATTTTTCATTCTCTATCAAGTCCGTACTATCCCAGGGCAAACGGTCAGGCTGAGGCAACCAACAAAATCATCGTGTCGATAATTTATAAGTCCTGTGGGGTGGAAAAAGAAGACTGGGAAGAGCGTCTGCCTTCGGTACTTTGGGCGTACTGCACAACTTACAAAGTAACCACCGGGCAGACACCTTTCCAATTGATGTACGGCCAGGAGGCTGTGGTACCGGTGGAATTCATGGTGCCAAGTCTTAGAATCGCTATTGACAACAAGCTAGGCGACATGGAAAGCCTTCGAGAGAGACTATACGCCTTAAATAAGTTGGATGAAAGACAGACGATGGCACAATGGGTGACAGACGTGGCCCAGCAACGCAGGAAATACTGGCATGACCAACACATTCGGCGGGCGAGGTTCACGCCGGGCCAATTAGTCCTAAAGTATAACGGACGGAACGAGATTAAACCCGGCAAGTTCAGAGTGAAGTGGCTAGGTCCTTACAGGATCCGAGAGGTCGCAGCGAATGGATCCGTCAAGCTCTCGACCCTCGACGGACAGGAAATTCCAGAGGGCGTCAACGGGTCAAAACTGAAAGTGTATCACCAGAGGCTGGAGGCACGCAGGAGCAGCCCGCCAGGAGGGCGCGCAGTCGCAGTCAGATAATGAAAAAAAATTAGAAAATTCAAAAAATATATATATATATATGAAAATTTGAAAAAAATATATAAAAGAAAAATTGAAAAAAAATTGAAAAAAAAAAAAAAAAAAAAAAAAAGAAAAACAAAAACAAAGGAAAAAAAAGACCACCGTACGGTGGCCACGTAGTGGATACCACCGTGCGGTGGAACCCATCGTGCGGTGGAAGCCACCGTGCGGTGGAAGCCACGTGAACATAAAGCCGCCTACCGAAGGGAAAGCCGCACATGCCGAAGGAAACAAAACGCACCGAAGGAAAAAACACGCACGCAGCCAAGGGAAAAAGAACCCCGCACCACCATGCCACCACGCGGTAAGGGAACCACCGAAGAAAAAGAAGCAGCCGAAGGGAAGAAAGAGGGAAGCCACCGTGCGGTGGAAACCGAAGGCCGTGGAAGATAAAGGCGTGGGAAACGAAAAGATTTTCTACAACACCACACGCTAAGGAAGCCGCACGAAGGAAACAAATGATGGAAATGGAATAGAGCCTGACTTTTATCGAAGGCCAGGTTTAACTGAAGCAAACCAAACTCTTGCTCGCTGCCATGCTTCTACCAAGTTGATGACAGAACAAACTGCTTTGAGCTACCGTGCGGTGTTCAAATCTAGGCGGACAAGAAGTTACCATGCGGTGTAGTGCGGGAGGTGGACAAGAGGATTTTTTTTGTTCAGCTTTTTTACTAGCCAGAGGTAGTTGGGGATTCCGCCGTACGGCCTATCTGCGAGGAGGTAGTTAGGTGCTTTCCGTCCGACAAGGGAAAATCAAGAAGTGGTCAATGGAGTCTGCGGGAAAAAGAAATTGGAAAAAACAATTGCAGGATAGTAGCCATAGGAAGCCGGATGCCCGTATTCTTCCTTCAGGTGTTCGAATAGCAGGTGGCACAATGGAAGCCACGCAGAAGAAAAAGACACCACAGCAGCCCACTGCACGAGGGAAGAACACCTCCACTTCACAGAATATCACCTTTGAGGGATTGAATGGGGTGGAATGTCGGAAATGGTGGCAAGACACGCCGGATGATAATTTGGTGAAGACAAGTCTTCGCAAAGCAGGGGTAGAATGGGCTATTCGGATGCCTGTGTTTGCCATTCGCGAGTACGTGGGAGCATTGCGATATATGGTTGATACCTTTGATAGCCACTCACGGACGAGCACATTTGAGTATCTTGGGAAGGATATCACCATATCCTTCAAACCTGCAGATTTCATGAGAGTATTTGGCATCCCAGGCATACATGGCAAGAAAGTGGACTTGAAGGCGAAGAAGATGACACGAGAGGAAAAGCAACATTGGATTACGCGAGTGTCCCGAGACTTGACCCCAGCAGAGTTGGCGAGCATCGTAGACGCCACGAAGGGTCGTGGGATGCGTAGGTCCTTTGTCGCAGAGGGTCATTGGCGATGCATTATGGACTTCATCAAAAGCAGGTTGACAGGGTCGGGTAGGGCATCAGACATCGCTCTACCACAGATCGTATTGATGAACGGGTTGATGAACGGAGTCGTGTATGATTGGGCTACCTTGTTATCAGAGCGGATGTGTGCATTCTTGATGATGGAGCAGCGCACGTTTTACATGCCCCACTATGCCATTGGACTGTTCTTGGAGGCTACGCGGGAAGCAGTGCCAGAGGCTGAGTTGGAGGTACGGCCACAGGGACCCTTGGCGGAGGGTGCGCCTCCTATCATGCATTGGCGACACCTCGATATTGGACACTCTTCCGCGAAGCGGAAACGGGTATTAGAGACCACCGCAGCAGAACCGGATAGTGGGCGAGAAACTTCTAGCAGTGCAGAGGATTCCGAGGATTCGGAGGATGAGGATGACAGTAGCAGTCGGGCCACAGACGAGGGGAGGATGGAGCCCGCCGGAGAGCGAGTGTTGTTTGCACCACCCACACTCCCACTTGGCACACTTGTGGGGTCGTCGGCGGGCAATACTTCGATTCCGGCATTTGGATAGAGCCGCCCGCCCGTTACACTCGGGCCCATGCAGCCGGCGGCATCACCTTCAGCCATACCACCGCAGCCAACTTGTGCACCAGCCGCAGGACCGACTCCCGCAGAGGCATGTACTGACAGCACGGCAGAGTTGTGTGGTCCACCGCAGGGAGGCGTGGCAGAGGAGATGGTTGAGACGGAGCCTCAGGTGCGACTGGACGTCGTGGGATCCGACGCAGTGGTAACGGTTGCTGCCTCCTTGTTGGAGGAGCCCATTGCAGGACATGTTTCCGAAGGGGAGAGAGGGTCGGAGGTGTTGAGTGCAGCTCCATCGGTGGCGGCTATGGGGAGTTGGCTGACCCGGAGATTCCAGATGACAGTGATGCCACCCGTAGGAGCAGCTGTACTCTCACCTCGGCGAGAGCAAACCACTGAGGTGGTGGATCTGGAGGATTCCTCGGCGGAGACGCAGGCACCAGCAGAGGGACAGGTCCCTGGAGAGGGTGTTCCTACCGGCCCAGAGCAGGCGACTGCTACACTTGAGGGGGCGGGGGAGACACCATTGTGCCAGCAGGATGCAGCAGGTGTGGTTGAGGAGACTTTTGAGTTACCACGTGGGCTTCTTGTACCTACATCGGGCTGGATGGGGAGGATATTGAGGTTTACTTGGCAGATATGGTGACAAGGGGTCGGCGAGTGGTGGCCGCGGCTCAGACACGAGCTTTGCAGCAGGTTGTGGAGGAATTAGAGCAGGTCCTCCAGTTTATGCGAGACGGCTGTCCCGTAGCTTTCACTTCATGTTTTGAGGCACAAGGGTGGCCAGTTACCCAGACGGATGCGATGTTGGAGGCTTGGCGTGTGCCTTAGCCCGTCGTGGAGAGTAGGGTGACGACTCTCGTCCGGGAGATTGAGCAGGTTTACAGGGAGGCCTACTATGCCTTACGCCAGACACAACATGAGTCTGCGGTTCGCGAGGCTGCTCGAGTTGAGTTAGAGCAGGACATGGCCAGACAACAAGCCTCGTGGGCAGCCGAGAGATCAGAGTTGGTAGCACAGCTTGAGACAGCCCGCGCAGAGAAGGTTGCGGTGGCCACCCGTCTTTCGGAGGAGCAGAGTGCGCGGAGTCTCGTCCAGCAGGAGTTAGATGTTTCTCAGGCTCAGTTGGTTCGCATAACAGAGTCCGCCGATACCAAGGAGAAGGAGCTACTGGAGGCTGCGCTTATGGTGAAGACGGCCTTAGAGAAGGTGTTGGTGGCAGAGCGGGATGTGGCAGCATGCACCCAGCAGGTCTATGAGCTCCGCGCCCGCCTGGCGGCCCAGACACCCGCATCTCACCCTTCGACTTCAGGGACGCTTCCTCAGCCCCCTCCTTGACTTTATCTTGGTTGTATATCTATATTACATTGTCTCCATTTTGTTGTTAGTCGTTGGAGACGACTTCTTTTTTTGGGGGGGATGATGTTATCGGGAAAAAGTGTATAGTTTAGTAATGTTAATTATTGATAGTTAGTTAGCCGACGGGTAGGTAGTTGGAGTCGCGACGGTTGTGTCGCACCCCTTCGGCTGTCATATATTGTACCACCTCCGGGTGTTGGAGGACATGTAATATTGACGACAGATTATAATATGAACATCCTTTGACATTAATGGCAAGCTTATTCTGGTACTTCTCCTGTATTTGCATTGTGCATTACTGTTCAGTTTCTGTATTCTTCCTGTTTACCCAGTGAGGTAAACATATTGTAGAAAATGAAAATTGCCCAGAGTGGTATTGTGTTACATTTCCTAATGAATAATACTATTTGATTTCAGTAAGTACTCTTTGGACAGATGCTTCATCTCCACTCTGTTGTGAGTTTTGCACACATACCCCTACTTCAGGGGACCCTTGTTCTTGCGTGTGGTCTACTTGAGAATGAGAGAGGGCCCTAAGGGAAATATGAACCTTTCATAATGCCGAGCAAAGACCGAAGAAAAGTCTCCCCCCTACAGCCACCAAAATGATGTCAAAAGGAACGAGCTCGGGCTTCAAAGCAAAACAAAAAATGAAAAGTTTGGGCATTTGCCTTAAAATGCAAACATTGTCTTGCTATCAGGATTTCAAAAGCCAATGAAATGCTGAGCAAAAGGCCAAGGTCTAGTTGCGCCCTAGTTTTGCCATCAAAAACCCCTTGAAAATGCCCTTCAAATCACTAAGGAAAGCCCAAAATCTTCTTGAAATGGCCAAAGTCGAGGGTTTTGGGCGTTTTTTTTCTTCGCCATTCACCGACATAAATCTCCTTTCAGAAGCCAACAAAATGCCGAGCAAAACGCCTCCAAACATTGAAGAAAGCACGATGAAACCTTAAGTTTGATCCTTCAAATGTTTTTAGATTCCTTCAAATCGCCAAAGAATCCCCTAGAGAATATTGAGCCATGGCAAAGGCGAGAAAATTCTAAAGTTTGGGCTATTGTGCTTCGAATTTTATTTAAATTTGAAATCGCACATTTTTGCCTTAAAGCGTGAATTCTCATAAGAAGGGCAAACAAGCAAAGTTCGGCATTTTTTGTTCGTTTTGCAAGATCTTAAAAAATCCCACATTTCCTTCCCATAGGCCGAGTTTAGCAAAAAGGAGATGTTTAAAATAAAATCGCACATTTCCATTTAAAGGCCGAGTTTGGCTGATCAAAAGGGAAGCTTTTTTAAACAAAGTCTCACGTCTCGGCCTAAAAGGCCGAGTTTCACCCCCTTCAAGTTAAGTCGGCCAAAGGGATGTTAAAAATAAGCTAGAAGGGGGGGGGGCATTTTAAAAAACAAGTTCACATTTGCAACTAAAAGGCCGAGTTTTACCTTCTCATTGAATCAGCAAAGTAAAAAGAGAAAAGCGGGGATTCAAATTAATTTAAGAAGTGATTTTTTTTTAGTTTTCCCCTCTTATTCATCCAAATGAAGCCTGACGTTGCCTTGAAAAAATATAATATTTGTTTAAATTGTTTATATTTTTCGAGGAGATTGATTCAAGTTGAAATCTATTGTTTGCAGATCGATGTTGTTGGGAAGAGCTAAAGTGGCAACCTAAAGCGCAAATTGAAGATAGGATCGTGATCGAGCTGTGTGATGAAGATGATGCCGCACAAAGACTACCATAGGGTGTTGTCAATGAAGAACATGTTGCAGGGTAGAGACAACCACAACGCGAAAGACCAAGGAGATGATATTTCAAGTCTTTGGAGAGCAGTGGTATAAACAGAATGCTAGAAATATATGCACACTCAGAAACCACTCAAATTGCACAACAGAGAATATCAAAAAATCAGTTTGCTTGTAAAACTGAATTGTTTTAATGTAAATACTAGTGTATTTAAAGCAAAAGGGACACACGCCAGTTCTGCTTCAGCTGCTTGATTGACCAAATTGATGTCAAATAGTGGTCAGTAGCTGAGGAGGTGGTTGGGAGGACAACTGAAAGTTACTAGGCATGGTTTAAAGCTGCCAAGCTTCTAGAGGACTGATCATATCCATTGGATGCAATCAATCCTGGCCCTTGATTTGAAATTGTAAACTCTATAAAAGGCAATGCCTCTCTCTTTGTAAAGGGTTAGATTTTAGTATGGAGAATTTGTTAGATTATTTTTAGACAGTTAGAAAATTTAGATTTTAGATAGTTAGATTTTAGCAGTTACCAGATTAGGAATAGAATAGATTTGCTGTAAGAAATTGTTGTAATAATAGTTGAAATCAATATATGAACATTGAAGTATGGTGTTTGTGTCTTTCTTTTCTTCTGTTTGCATGGTTTCCCTTCAGCTAGTTAAGTAGAGTTTAGTGATTTGAATGGTGAAATGTGGGGGGTATTTGATGTATTTCCGGTTCATACCATTGGGGACCTGCTGATTGTAGGTCATCGTGTATGGTTAGTCTGAACCCAAAACTGTAATTAGTTCAATTGCAGGTATTCGTCTTAGGCTGGGACAGAATTGGGTGCCTAAATGAGTATCTCCAGTCTAAATACCCTTCATCCCATTGGAGCTTGCACTGTTCTTGTTGAGTTGTGAGGGTGTCTCTGGCGAAACAAGAATTGGTTTATGGAAATCTGTCTACCCACTACATTAACTATTATCATCATTGTCCTTAGGATCCCTAAACCCTTCCCTTTTTCTTTTATTCCCTAGCTTGAGAATTGCAGCATCGTTAGATGCAGGCCAACTTGTTGTGAATGTAAGCCCCCTTGTGTCTACCAGCAAAACACATCAACGGTTGAGTTATCCCACAGTCAAGACCTGACATTTGGAACCTTGATGTTGTCCCCTTTTATCATCTAAAACAGCATTAGGGATTTCCTTATTCAAGAGAGGAGAGGATACTCAACATTATATTTTGTGTTAACCGAAAGGAGTTGGTAATCCGACTTTAACCACGTCAACAAAATTGGCACTAGAAGGAGGGCCCTATTAGGACCTTGCAGCAAGTTGAGTCTATTGTGCCCTTTTAATGTTATATTTGGGATATGCTAGATCCCCGCTAGCCTAAAAAAACCAAAAAATCGGAAAACCAAAAAATTACAACAAAAAAAAGTGAAAAAATCTGGAAAATACCAAAAAATTTCTGAGTCAAAATGTGTGAGCAGCCACTTCATGTAGACTATCCTCAGACTGATGTATCTCATTTTTATGAGAGATTGAGTGCACAATTGTATCCTAGGAGATTATCCGAGTTTGCATCCCTAGGGCCTTGCAGGATTCATGGCACAATGGAGCATGAAGAGCTGAATTGCTTGACTTTTCAGAGTCAAGCTAGTATTGCAGGGGAAGATAATTTCTTGGGATATCCCCAGACCAAAATTGTTTGTTCAACTAGAAAATTCCAGTCCTCCATCCAGCATTGAGGAGTTTATTAGACTTAAGGATCTGATTGAGAACCAGTTTGGTCTCAATGAGGAGATTTTCTTGGAGAAAGTGTTGTCACCTTGGTGTTGTAGAATTCATCTCACCCCTCATTCAGAATTCAACTACTCATTATGTTTGGAGGCAGTCAATCAAGTCAAATCCCAGTACGGATTGTTGGAATTGTTCAACGAATGCATTACACATAAAGTGTGGAGTGCATACCTCGTTGTTGATGAGTACCAAAGAAAGCAAGATCCATGCAGCACCACACTTTCCGATGATGAGAAAGAGGAGTTACTAGTTGTTGGCTCAAATGAACCCAGCAATCAAACTATGGCAACGGATGGTTGTGCTGTCCCTACACCTGAGAAAGAAGGTGCTGAGGATGAAGATCAAGAGAGCCACATAGATCAGCCAGAGGCCAAGGAATAGTTTGTGGGGGCCCCACAAGTGGAGGATACCTTACAGGAACCAGTTGAAGGTGTTTTGGATGATCAAGCAATTGAAGAGTCCCTGCTATTTGAGGACATGCTAACAAAATTGCATAAGGCTGCATGGTTTATGCAACTTGAAGATGCACTGATGAACGCGCTCCCTCTCTTTTTTGAGTTTGAGTTCCAAACTGATTTTCAGCCTATGCATCTCGCTGAAGAATTTGATGCTTATCTGCACACTCCGAATGCAAACGGGATGTTGCACCATTAGTTGCGACCTCCTAATGCTGTTGAAGACCTCCCACTGCTCGATGCGCCTCATGACTCAGAAACACACTAGGTTGTTTCTTTCGTTTCTGCTGTTAATTTCGAGGATTTTTCAGTTTGAGTTCGAATATCTTGGGAAAGCAATTTGTAAATGGATTAACCATGGATCTAATGAATCTCCCCAATTGTTAATACTGCTCGATGTCATGGTTACACCCGAGAGTGGCCAACTAAAAATTTTCTTTTCAGAATATAAAGACAAATCAGCTAAACTTAGGACTATCCCCACTGCCCTGTTACTGCTACACGTGTTAAGAAATCATCCCAGGTCGCGGACGCATGCATATAGTCCACATTTTGTACAGTCAGTCTCTCCTTGTATATAGTTAGTTTAGGTTTTTATTTTTTGTTTTAGAGTAGTTTGATTTCTATTCTTAGCTTAGATTTCCCGTTTTTTGCTTTAGATTAGTTTACTTTGTTGCTTTAGTGTAGGTTTCCTTTCGGAAGGGGCTGTCATTTTTTTGTAGGGGTATGTTTGCTTTGCATATTTTTGGTGCATAAAGTCAAGATGTTTTCCGGCTCATTTCTTGTATGCCAACTTTGGTAGAGCACCTAATTGATGCTTGCCTCTGTAGTTAGTTCATTTGGCCAAAGCTTAGTCATTTTAAAAATCTAGTTGCTTATTGCGTCTTGTCACCAACATTGCAATCACTCCACATTTAACTCTTAATGTTTCTTAGGTCTATTGTTTTGTCAAATGGAAGTCATTGCAAGTGAAATTTTTTGAAGCTTTGCTCTAGCGACCACTGTAATGCTCAATCCCACATAGGCTTCATTGCTTACCAACCAAAGTGAAAAAAATGTAAACAAAAGAAAAAATCAAAAGAAAAGAAATTGAAAAGCAAAAAAATATCAAGAAATGCTTGGCTTTGGGAGTGCAGACACCTCTACCAATATTCAAAAAGAAAATTCACCAGAAATCGAACAATCTATGTGGGCTTACAGACAATAACCTCGCTGGGGCTATAGATGCTCGTTGGTAGCGAGGCAATATCCAGGTTGCTTTTGGACTTAGAGTCACCCATGTAGCTTGCCTTGACTAAACAATGATATTTCAACTTTCTTCAAGCTTGAATGAACTTCACTGCACACATTTGATTCTCAAAATCGGTGACTTGATTCAGTTTGCGACCTCATTTTTACTTTGAATGTCTTTTGTCATTTAGGTTGGTTTGTGGGTTATAAACCAGAGATTTTGGGTTCAATCCGGATTGTCATCCTTGAAATCTTCAAGAACATTTCCCAACCGATTCACCATTTGTTGTGCGTTTTGCGCACACACCCCTGCTTCAGGGGACCCCCGTTCTTGTGTGTGGTCTACCCGAGAATGAGAGAGGTCCCTAAGGGAAATCTGAACCTTTCATAATGCTAAGCAAAGACCGAACCAAAGTCTCCCCCCGACAACCACCAAATTGATGTCAAAAGGAATGAACTCGGGCTTCAAAGCAAAACGAAAAATGAAAAGTTTGGGAATTTTCTTTAAAATAGAAACATTGTCTTGCTATCGGGCTTTCAAAAGCCAATGAAATGCCAAGAAAAAGGTCGAGGTCTAGTTGCGCCCTAGTTTTGCCATCAAAAACCCCTCAAAAATGCCCTCCAAATCACTGAGGAAAGCTTGAAATCTTCTCAAAATGGCCAGAGTTGAGGGTTTTGGGTGTTTTTTTTTTCTTCCCCATTCGCCGACAGTAATCTCCTTTCAGAAGCCAACGAAATGCCGAGCAAAATGCCTCGAAACGTCAAAGAAAGCACGATGAAACCCTAAGTTCGATCCTTCAAATGTTTTCAAATGCCTCCAAATCACCAAGTAATCCCCTAGAGAATATCGAGCCATGGCAAAGGCCAGAAAATTATAAAGTTCGGGCTATTGTAGTTCGAATTTTATTTTAATTTGAAATCGCACATTTTTGCCTTAAAGCCCTAATTATCATAAGAAGGGCAAACAAGAAAAGTTCGGCATTTTTTGTTTGTTTTGCAAGAAATTAAAAAATTGCACATTTCCTTCCCATAGGCCAAGTTTATCAAAAAGGAGACATTTAAAATAAAATCACACATTTCCATTTAAAAGGTCGAGTTTGGCCAATCAAAAGGGGAGCTTTTTTTAATAAAGTCTCACATTTCGGCCTAAAAGGTCGAGTTTTGCCCCCCTTCGAGTTAAGTCGGTCCAAGGGATGTTAAAAATAAGCTAGAAGGAGGGGGGGTATTAAAAGAAAGGTTCGCATTTGCACCTAAAAGGTCGAGTTTTACCCTTTCATTGAATCGGCCAAGTACAAAGAGAAAAGAGGGGATTCAAATTAATTTAAGAAGTGAATATTTTTTTATTTTCCCCTCTTATTCGTCGAGACGAAGTTTAACATTGCCTTGAAAAAATTTAATATTTGTTAAAATCATTTATATTTTTTGAGGAGATTGATTCAAGTTGAAATCGATTGTTTGCAGATCGACGTTGTTTGGAAGAGCTAAGGTGGCAACTTGAAGCGCAAATTGAAGATAGGATTGCGATCGAGTCGGGTGATGAAGATGATGATGCACAAAGACTATCACAACGTGGTGTCAATGAAGAACATGTTGCGGGGTAGAGGCAACGACAATGCGAAAGGACTAAGCAAATGATATTTCAAGTCTTTGGAGAGCAATGGTATACACAAAATGCTACGAATATATGCACACTTAGAAACCACTCAAATTGCACAGCAGAGAATATAAAAAAATCAGTTTGCTTGTAAAATTGAATTTTTTTAATGTAAATAGCTACCAGTGGGTCCCCACTAATCTATTTAAAGCAAAAGAGACAGTTCATTTATGCCTCAGCTACTTGATTGACCAAATTGATGTTAAATAGTGGTCGGTAGCTGAGGAGGTGGTTGGGAGGACAACTGAAAGTTACTAGGCATGGGTTAAAGCTGCTAAGCTTCTAGAGGATTGATTAGATCCATTGGATGCAGTCAATCTTGGCCCTTGATCTGAAATTGTAAACTCTATAAAAGGAAGTGCCTCTCTCTTTGTAAAGGGTTAGATTTTAGTATGGTGAATTTGTTAGATTTTTTTTAGACAGTTAGAAAATTCAGATTTTAGATAGTTAGATTTTAGCAGTTAGCAGATTAGGAATAGAATAGAGCTGATGTAAGAAATTGTTGTAATAATAGTTGAAATCAATATATGAACATTGAAGTATGGTGTTTGTGTCTTTGTTTTCTTTTATTTGCATGGTTTCCCTCCAGCTGGTTAAGTAGAGTTCAATGATTTTAATGGTGAAATGTGGTTAGTCTGAACCCAAAAGTGTGCTTAGTTCAATTGTAGGTATTCGTCTTAGGATGGGCCAGAATTGGGTGCCTAAATGAGTATCTTCAGTTTGAAAATCCTTCATCCCCTTGGAGCTTGCACTGTTCTTGTCGAGTTGTGAGGGTGTCTCTGGCAAAACAAGAATTGGTTTATGGAAATCTCTCGACCTGCTGCATTAACTGTTATCATCACTGTCCTTAGGATCCCTAAACTGTTTCCTTTTGCTTTTATTCCCCAGCTTGAGAATCACAACATCGTTAGATGCAGGCCAGCTTCTTGTGAAAGTAAGCCCCCTCATGTCTACTAGCAAAACACATCAACCATTGAGTTATCCCATAGTCAAGACCTGACATTTGGAACCTTGAGGTTGTCCCCTTTGATTATCTAAAACAACATTAGGGATTTCCTTATTCAAGAGAGGATAGGATACTCAACATTCTATTCTGTGTTGACCGGAAGGAGTTGGTAATCCGACTTTAGTCATGTCAACACACTCCAAGATATTTAAAAAAGTCAAAGAGAGAGATTTATCAAATAAAATGGATTCTTTTCAAGGAAAGAGTAACAAGGTGCAAGGGTGCATAATGAGTTAGTAGTTGAAAATGTATAATTTATTGGCCACCTCCAATCTATGCAAATGGGGAATGTTTATGAAGATTCTCATAGAACTTTCGGACATTTTGGATTTAATAGCAACAAAAGTTTTAAATAAAATAACAATATTGGTTGAAACTCACAATTCAGCTACATCTTATTCAAGACCTAAACCATCCTTACCAAATAAGAAAGAGGAGAATGCCTGGCAGTTTCTCAACCTCAAAGGAATGGAGTACTCTTGTGGAATACTTAAGATGTACATTTATATGCATCCTTTGTGTTGGTTATTCTGTTTCCAAAACTTGAGTTCAACATTTAGAGGGATTCCACTGCTGTCGTTTTGATGCATGATGCAGAAAAAGTGAAATTTTTATTTAAAGGTGATTGGGGTGTTAGAAAGGTCCTAGCTATAGTGCTCTTGGTGTTTCCAATTGATTGTCCAGATATTCCTAAGAATTGGCCTATCTTCTATTAACAGATATCTGGATCTGTGGCCAAGAAACAAGAATTAATCACAGAATGATTAATTTCTTTTTCTCTTTAGGCTCTACTAGACCTAGGTGGGTGTACCTCTGAAATATTTAATGACATAATACAAATAGGAACAAATATTGCATTAAAGCAGATGATTCTCACAAATTTCAACCAAAAATTACATATTAATCACTAAACTGGCTCCATTCATGGTTATTTTTCTTTATTGTACAAGGGAGAATGGGAATTCTACTCTAATTCTATTCCTACCATAGATGAAAAAATCTGCAAAAAATCCTTGAACTAAAAAATCTGCAAAAATCCTTGAACTCCCGATTTTTCATGAATCATTTATGGCAATGATTTAATCTGCAAAAAAATCTTGGACGATTTTTTTTTGAAAAAATGAGGGCGATTTATTGAAAAAATCACAAAAAATCAAGAGAAAAACTCAAATAAATCTGCAATAATGATTCGTCAGGTATTCAATTGATTACTATGATGCAACTGATTACTATGATGCAATTGATTACATAACCTTGCACCTCGCCATTTGCGAATCAATTAGTGTAATTGTGTATCTATCCACAACAAGTTAAAAATAGGTGCCTTAGAGGGATGTTGTGTCTTTGTGGGAAGAATTTGAATCCTTTGGGTGTATGTGTGAGGAAAACTTCAGTATGGTGTTTTTGAATGATAGTGTAGTTTCATGTGGCAATCTCATCCTTCTTGAACCATGTTCTTGAAGCCAAAGGTATGTTGTGAAAGCTGACAAAGTTCATCAATGTGTATGAGATGAGCTGAAAAGGCTTTGTGTGCACATGCCAATGCCAGCTATTGAACAAACTACGAAGTATTTATTTTATGGAAGATGTGAAGTAGAGGAGAACTTTAATTCTACAAAAAGGAGATTAAAGGAATGCAAATTCTCTGTAATATGTATTGAACTCAAATTCATTGAGAGGTTGCACTTATTTTTTGGTATATGATATGTATTTAATGCAAACTTTGGTTTATATATGATGGAAAACAGTAATATGTTCTACAAATTTAGTTTATATGTGTGTTTTTCAAGAATATTTTAAGAATTATATATTTTCAAATGTTCGATAAATTTGCCGAGTTTTTGCCGATTTTTTGCAGATGTTTTGCCGAGTGTAATGTTCCCTGACCGTACGGTGTAACTGGCAAGGGCGTATGGACAGTTTGAATTGGCAAGGGAATGGTTGTACGATGAATAGGTCGTATGGTGTTGAGAGGAATGGTCGTATGGTGGTACGGTGCAAATGTCATACAGTGGAGTGAGGGGGGCTATACGGTGCAAAGGTTGTACAGTGTGAGACCATACGGTGAGGGTGCAGACCATACAGTGTGAAAACCGTACGGTAGTGAAGACTTGTCGCCCAAACCAGGCCGTTCAGCGTGTCGTGTATTCGACCAAAGTGTGGTATATGGAGTCGATGAAGCTTGCAATAAGGTATGATGCCAGATAAACGATGAACAAGAAGATTTATATGTTATTGCACGAGCCAGAGAATAGTCAGATTAATGCACTTCAAATTACAACAATCCAGAACTGAGAGTAGGGCAGACTAGGGTGAGGAGTTACTCCCACCGAAACTGCGAGAACCAAATAGGGAGGGTCTTTCACCTCCGAAATGGCGGACAACAAAACTCCAACTAGAGTTTGCACAAACAAGAGGAAATACCAAATTCGCATACCAACACAAATGACAAAATCGGCCATAAATATGGGCTCCGGGAACTTTCCCGAAGGGTTACAAATGGGTCAACATGACCAAACTAAGACTTGACTAATCTAATTAAATAAAGGGCCCGAAATATTTGTTATTACATTTGAGGCCTTACAATAAAATATTTAAATTTATTATTTAATTATATTGGGGACATCACACCGAGTCCTGAGTTTTCAAAATTTTTGGGCCAAAAGAGTTATTGCCGAGTAAGAGTTTTTCATCTTTGACTCCTACAACAAAAAATTAAAAAGATTTTGACTTAATGAATTGTTCTTGAACTGATCTAAGCGACTACACACCCTGAAGGGTAATGAGGCAAATTACAAACTACGCACCAAGGATGATCATCAACCATATTAGTAGTGGGTCGTTTCAAAGGATCAGGGGTCTCCTTACTAGATGATCCCTTCTGATTATTGTTGCTAACAAGTTTGTCATCACGCCAGTTGATATTGTAAGGCATATCATGCTACCTTAGCCTATTATTTCTTTGATAATTAGGTCTGTCATGTGACAACCCCTTTTCATTCTTGGCAACCTTATAGTTCAGGTCCTTCAAAGCACTCAACACCTTATCCATCTTGTCTTCCTCTTTCCGTTGTTTACCTTGGTTTCCTTAAGGATTTTGAAGAATTTTGTCCTCATCTCTTTTGCCCAACTTTCCTGATGCTTTTCTGTTATTCTCCATCTCCAATGCAATTTTGAATGCATCAACAAGTGTACAAGGATTCTTGCTCCTTATTTCATAGCTAGTTTTTGGATCAAATGTCTTTTTATAGAACACCAAACACATTGGATCAACTGGTTTAAGGTGAGTTGGAATCCTATTAGACAACTTTGTAAATTTGGCATTAAATTCTACAACTGACTGGTTATACCCCCTTTTGAATGTTTGTCAGCTCATGTAGGGAAAATTTGGGATCTAAATGATCACCATACTATCCTTTAAACATTCTTTTGAACTCAGCCCAACAATTAATAGAAAGATCAGGAAGACTTTTGTACCAGTCTCCAGCATCTTCGGTCAGGGATTGCATGAACAACTTCATGTACACATCTTCATGCTCAACTTCAAAGTTATCCATGACATTTTCAAATGCCCTTATGTGATCTTCACCACTCAATGCATTGTTTCCTGAGAACTTTGGTAAGAAATTTCTGATCTCATCATCAATAGAATTAGAGTAGCCTTGTATACTAGTGAAATCGAGCTGTCTATATATATCTAATTGCATGGGTCCTCTGGCAAAGTTATTCTGAGGTTGGTTGGGGACATGTTGATGTTGCTGGTTAGCTTGAAGTTGTTGTATATTTTGTGCAACTACACCTTGTGGGTTTGCCTAATTTGGTGGAGGTATAATTTGGTGTGCAACGATGTTTTGATGCAGATTTGCTTGAGGATCATGTTGATCCTTCAATAAAGGCCATTGGACATTAACACCACCAAGAGGATTCAGATTCCCTTGTTGGTACTGTGGAGGATTTTGGTATTGGGGTTGAGCTTGCCCCACATATGGATTGTATCGATACTGCTGGTAGCCAATTCTATTTTTGACTAGTGACATTTGGTTGAGTTTACATGGGAGAGTGTGTAACTATTGCAAAGACGGCAGGTGTATTCATTGGCATTGACACTTGACAATGGCATAGTCTGATAATGATAACCAGAAGAAGATGCAACACTCTGAGACGCTTGAATTACTCCTATCACTATCAATGAAGGTACAATGCTCACCATTGGGGTAATTTGGTTAGTACTAGTCATGACATTGTGTGTGATATCCCCACATTTCTGTGATTTTACTCTGTTCACAGCCTACTATTCCTATTATCAAACGCACAGCCACCATAGGGTAGCAATGATGATTAGACAAGGTTCATATGCACACCATTGAATAGGATCGATGGTTATTGGATAAGATTCACGTGCACAGCAAATGGATCAGGTCAAAATTGTTAGTGAGTTACAGACAACACATCCTTATATTCGATAAACGCAACAGCGACTTGCATACATCAAGTCGATAATAATCAAGTAATTGATTTGAGCAATTCGATAATAAACTACAAATTAATGTATACCTTAACTAAGAGGCACGATTTAACTAATTATCAATAATTATGATCATGAAGTGAAGCAAACAAAAGATATGTTAAGAGGCATCATTAGGGGAAAACACGACCCATTAAGGAAGGGTCACAACTCTCAACCCAATGGCAGAGTGCAAGCATATAATGAAGGAAGAATTCATTCATACAAAAAGGAGGATTATATTATCGGTTGCAATTCAAATCTATGTTCTTCAGAATAGACTATCAGCCAGCGATTGTGGGCAACTGCCTTCAGGCAAGAGCATAGTACATTTCTAAAGGCAAACAAAGACCCAGTGGTATACGTATCAGACCAGCATCCAATTATTACGTCAACAGTTTGTTGTGACATTTTCACACATCACCCCATTGCAAATGAGGACCCCCTAATTTTTAGGCCCTCTTGGTCTTTTGCCTTTTGTTCTTTTGATCTTTTCATGGCAATCTCGTCAATCCTCCAAGTCTACAAGTGAGTAGGTTTAATTTGATCAAGTCTGCTTTTCGTTTGAGCAATTTCGGCTAAGTCTAGGGCTTGTTTTGACTATTTTAGGGTTTTATCCTTCAATCCTAGATTCTAGGGGTTTCCTTTAGAGTTTTGGAAAAACTGAATGTAAAACTAGAATCAGGATTCTTCAAAGAACCTCCCAGTGAAATTTGAATGAATTCCGAGTAACTTTCTATTTTTAGAAAGTTCCTTTTTTTAGGGATTTTATTATCCCTTGGATTGGTCTAATTTTGCCAAAAATCAAACTTACTATTTTTAGCAGTTTCTATTTTTTGTAAGTTTATATTTTTAGAAAGTGTCCCTGCGTCCTATTTTGCTCTAACATTGATAGTTTGAAAAAGTTTCTATTTTTGAAAAGCCTACTTGAGGTAGGTCCTTGCAAGTTGACATTGAAGACCAGATATGCACAATCATTTCCAAATCTGGAAAGTCAAAGAGCAGGTTAAATTGGCCCAAAAATGGCTAAGTATGGACATTCATTCTAGGAATGGAAAGCTTGAAAATCACCAAAGTCTGAAAAACCACTTCAAAATCCACACGTCATCCAAATCTGGAAATGACCAAAATTGATTAAGTCTGGAAATTCCTTCGTCAAAGTTGAAATTGTGAAAATCCATCACTCAGTGAATATCACGCCCAAGTTGGTCTAGTGGGCACTAAAATGGGGTCATCATGGAATTCATGAAAAAAGAAGAAATCCCTCCCTAGAGCAAAACAACACCTAGGCAGAGAGTAGGGCGCTAAAATGGAGTGCTCATGGAATGTCAAAAAGTTTGTGACTTCCTTGCCTATGCCCAAACAACACCCAAGGATAGAATAGGGCGCTAAAATGCTTGTGCCTTGGAAAATGTTGAGCAGTGAAAAATCCATGACCAAGTCAAAAATGCGCCCCAGTCCTAGCAAAGGCGCCAAAGCTAGGTTGTCATGGAAAACGGTGGAAATCAAGAATTACTTGACACATGCAAAATCTTGCCCAAGGATGGATTAGGGTGCCAAAATGCCCATGGCATGGAAAATGTGAAAAAAGTGAAATTCCTTGCCCAGTGGAAAATTCCGCCCAAGGATGAGTTAGGGCAGTAAAGGAGAGGGGTCATGGAAAACCAAGAAGAATCAAAATTCCACCACGAGGAAAATAGCACCCAAGTCAAGGAGAAAATGTTAAAATGATAGAGGCATGGAAATGATGAAATTTCTCCACTTAGTGGATTCCACGCCCAAGGTTGGAAATTTTCCAAGGCAAAGGGGAATTTGAAGGTCAGGAACGGAATGAAGAAGAAAGTTCAAATTTTTTGCAGATTTGGAATCATGAGAGAATTTTCTCTCCTAGACCCGAGTCCTAAATTTTAGGGAAATTCCTAAAAAAATAGGAAATGTGGCAAATTGATGAAAAAGCCTCCTCAAGACAAGATGAACTCAAAGAGCACAAAAAATCCTTCCTCAAGGAAAAAATTTCCAAAATTTCTTCTCTAGTTCTGAAATGTGCCTAAGGTTGGAAGCAGAACGCGAAAATCAAGGTTCCGAAAGGAAACTTTGAGAATTCAAAAAAATTCCTTCGAGGGAGAAATGCGCCCAAGGTGAAGAATTCCAAGAAAGTGGAAAAGTTGACTGAGTGTTGGAAATTCCTTCCTTCAGACAAAAATTCCAGAAAAGGTGAAAAATTGACTAAGTGTTGGAAATTCAATCCTTCATGACAGAATTCTTGGAAAAGGTGAAAATTTGGCTAAGTACTGGAAATGCCTTCCTTCAGGACGGAATTCCCAGCAAGGAAGAAATCACACCCAAGGATGAATTGAAGATAAAATTTCTAAGGCAAGGAAGGAATCAAGGATGAACTGAACAAGAAATTTCCCCCTAGGAAGATTTTTGAAAAATCCATTTTCAGGCATCAAATCACATCCAAATTTCAAAATTCTTTCAGATTTGGATTTGTGAGAGAATATCTTGGAACTTGGAACCCTATTTTTGGAAAGTTCCTAAAAAATAAGAGATGGAAAATCATTAAAAATCTCTTCTAGAGCAAGGAAAGTCCGAAAAAATTCAAGAAAATTCTTCATGGATCAAATTTTTCACTCCTGAAGTTTTCTCTCTCCAGGGGTTTCTCGCCAAGTGGCAGTCGGGTTAGCACATGTTGAGTCAATGGAGCATCTTTTTGCATGCAGCCATCGTGTGAGGACATAGTGGCGCATTCATTGCTGGAATATTTGACCATGGTGGCAGCTAATTCATTGCATGGCAGTCGTCGTACTTAATGCAGTGGTGGAGCATCTTTTGCATGTAACTATCGTATTTAGGAGATGATGGAGCATTTATTACACATTGGTCAAATTTGAAAGAAGTGGTGCATTTAATGCACAATGGATGCCATTTTGGGCATGTAAAATTAATTGTATATGGGCATGATGGGTCATTAATTGTTGATTCCCACCTTGTTGCATCATGTGTGGGGAATCTTTTTGGGAAAACCCTAATTAGGGTTTGCATGTGTCCTCAAGGCATGAAGCCTATATAAAGGGGTGACACCCCCTCATTTGAAAGAGAGGAGAGATTGTTTCAGAGATTGTTGCTTAGAGTTTTTGAACCAAACACTTAATACATTGTTTGATTGTTGGTGTGTTCTTGTGTTGTTTCAAAGCTTACATGTTCTCACTCTCTTCGTTTAAAGTAGATTTGCTTTATGTTGTTAGAAGAATTGGATTTGATAGGATTGCTTGTTGCAGAGTCCGAGCTCATACTTTTTGTGTGCAGCTGATTGTTGCATACTTTGCAAAGTTAGCCTGAGCCTATTATATGTGTATGCTTAACTTCGATTATCAGTGAAGATTGTTCGACTTGATGGTCTCCATTGATGATTTGAAAAACCTTTGCACACCCTTTGAAGATTGTACCGCCTTCGTGTAGTTGTGCTCTACTGGCAAAACGAAGCGTGGTTTGATTTTGCATGAGTTATCCCGTCTCCTTGTTCTTAGGACTAGATTAGACTTAGCTTAGCTCTATAAAACCTTTTCCCATTTACTTTCAGTATATTCTAAAATCCAAAAAGTCTCAAAAAACATTGTTCTTTCAAAGTCATATCATTCGCATCAAATCCTTGAACCAGCGTAATTGCTTAATCTTCTTTGTGAATGCGTAAGGCCCCCTTGGGTTATCAGCAAACTCATCAACTGACCGAGTCACATCCAAGCTTAAAGGAACCTTGGAGTTAGCTGTTTGAACCGTTTTGCAATCTTAGCACACGGTATAATTTTGATCAAGAGAGAATAGAGTGACCGTTGGTAAACTTTATTCTGTGTTAGACATAGTCCTAAAAAACACGCCAATACAGTTCCAGATAGTATAGATCATTTCAAGAGATTATATACAGTGACCCAGTAACGTGATACTTCAGAAATCACAGTTACTACTAAAAGTCATATTACCAGTGGCACATTTTGATTGCTCTTATCAGATATAGTGTTATTATAGCGAGCATCTCTACAAAAATTGTCCCTTAATAGCATAATTATATCAGACATTGTTATCAAAACATTACTCTCCACAATCTCTGCATGTACTATTAATTTACATCAGAATTAATAATTGACAAATCTGAGTTATATCTAATACAAGTCCCAATACAAGTATCGAATAGGGGGTAAGTCCCAGGGTAGATCGGGAAGGGGACATTACATTGTGGACACCTGATACATTGGCAATTGAGTATAATGGTAAAGATACAGTTACAGGTTAACACTATATCCCACTCTCAACCATCCTTTAGGCTCTCCAGTTTGGATCTGGGCCATACATCCTATCTCTGAATTGTTGGATGTCAATGTGCTCGAAATCAGTATCCTGTACATTCTCCCACCTACTCAGAACTTTGGAATCCCACAACACTCCTTGGAATTCATACTTCATCTTGTCCAACTTACAAGGATTCTCATCTATGGATGTCTGAGAGGTGCCTAGCACTTCGAGTGCCTTGGAAGAATCAGCCACCTTAGGAGGCATCTACCCTGCGCATAAGGACATGAATTACGATGGGATTTTCAAATGAATAGAAAGGGGTTAGTTGTGCACAAGACTGCGTTAGTAGATAATCGTCAATAAAATAATGAATTGATCTAGATTAAAATCTCACAACAACATAAGGGCAGATTTGAATGCTAAATTGACTGATATTGGCATTTAGTTGTTGTTTACATTTCAGAGCTTATGCAGAGTTTTTGAAAACAGAGTCTAATGCACATATGCTATTGAAGACCATTTTGGCCTAGTCTGGGAAGATTTTCGGTATTTGTAAGCCTGTTGAGAACAAGTCTCATTTGACTTTTTGTGTTGCTAATCTCGAAAATTATGTCGACAAGGTTTTTCAAAGTTTTATTTCAGCGTGGTAGTGTTTGTCTAACCTTGGGTTTATCCTAGGTTAATTCCTAATGAAGTTTTAAAACATGTAAACCACCAATGCTAGTTTAGTTGACCCTAGGTTTAGTTGCGAAATTTCATTAAAAGTTTTAAACACAAAACCTCATATTTGCATGATAACGTAGTGATAAAAACATACTTGGGGAGTTAGAATGTTTTTGTGTTGGTTGACTTTGCTTTGGACGCTTTTGAAAAATGCTTTGGCTGGAGTGATTTTCTCCTTCAATGCGCTTGGAATATGATTTAAAAGCCTTTGTTTTGTGTTTTGAATGCTGAAGATATCTCCTCTTGCGTTATTCTCTTCAGCATTTTCTTTTCATCAATTTTGATTTGGATGAGAGGGTGGAGGGGAAGTCTTCTTTTTCTTCTACGCATTTGAAACATCTTAACCCTATTTTTGTACCTTTCACGTTTTGGCAAAAATACAGCCCCTGATCAATAAACCCCGAACTTGGTTGCCTCAACAAATGCTTTAAGTGTTGGCATTTTGACACTAACCAGGCCCTTTCATCGTTTAAAATGTTAAGCACTTTACTCTTTGGGTATTTTGTTTTTTACGGGAAAAACAAGGAGAACAAAACATGATACTCATGCCTTTTGAATATGATGTTATATTACTTGAGTTTTCATTGTTTAGAAACGACTTCGGAGTTTATTTCAGCAAAATAAGTGCTTTAGACGAAAATGATTTCGCTTTGCCTTTGTTTAGAAAAGCCCGATCTTTTCTTTGTTGTTTTGCATTTTAGACATTTTGACTTCCTAAAGTCATTTAACATTTTCAGTATTTTTGTCGGCACTTTCAAAGGCGATAACGAACATTTCTTTCCTTTTAAAAGAACACCCAAACTTTATCTTTTTGTTTCGATTTTTTAACACTTAGCATTTTTGGTGTATTTAGCAGCTTTAACAAGGGCGATAGCAAAAAGATTTTACTCATTTAAAAGGAGACACCCGAACCTATTTTTCGTAATTTATTTCCCTTTACCTTAAGTGTTTGCCTGACACTTTTTAGTATTTTGTTTAGGGTATTAAGGGCGAAAACTGAAAAAAGAACGTAGTCAAACTTCATTTCACATCACTTTAGCTCGAACTTATTCTTTGTTTTTTCGACTCCCTAAAGTTGCTTGATAGAAGTTCGATATTTTTGGCGGGTATGGAAAGAGCTTTGAAATAGAACAAATTGCCTTTCACCCTTTGTTCATTTTGCTTTAAAAGACCGAACTTCGTTTTTTACTTTTGTGTTTTGATCTTTTATGCTCTTTTCGGTATTTTTGATGGGCTTGGAAGGAGACGATTTCATTTGTTTTGAAGGCTTTGACCTCTTTTTGCCTTATGTTTGAATCTTTCCAACGCTATCCCCCTCTTTGGTGTTTTGGATGGGCTTCTAAACACGACCTTGGGTGGATTTTGCATTGCTCTTATAAACGCTAAAGCCTTGAAACTCACTTTCGATATTTTTCACGCCTTTGGCAACTTGGAACTCTCCCATTCTGCTTCCACCTATCAAATTCAGAGTCATACTTCAGGACCTAGCTTTCTCTCTCTATCTCTCTTTGCCAGATTAACAAGACTTATTTAGGACCTCGATGAGGCAAACCAAGGAACGAGGGGGTCCCTATCGGAGACGGGGAGTGTGTGCAAGACTGTTGTCCTCAATTTTTGATTTCAAAAATTGGACTATCACAAGGAAATTTTTATTAAAAAATGAAAAAATTTACTCTATGGCACGCTTCCCAAGGTAGAAATTCATCCCATCCTTGGACTGGATCGATTGTTGATCCATCTCCAAGCTACGTTTCGAATTTCGTCGCGTTTCGAGTCCGTTTGCTATGTTTTTGCTTCAATGTAGGGGAATTTTTCGATAATTACCAGTAACTGGTAATTTGTTTTTCAAAACCCCCTTGAAGCTTTTGGTCTTGTAGGGGAATTTTTCTCCAATTGCAAGTTTTTGGAAACTGGTAAAAAGGGTTTTAAAACCCCCTTTACTAGTAGAATGACTTAAAGTGTTTTGTAAAACTTGTAAATGGGTTTTTAAAACCCCTTTACATGTTTTTATGACTTAAAGTTATTTTTTATTTTTAAATAGAACTTGTAAATGGGATTTTAAATTCCCTTTACATGTTTTAAGTAAAATCACTTGTAAAGGGAATTCTATTTCCCTATTACAAGTAATTTTACTTGTATTTCCTTTTCTAAAACCCGAAATTTGCCTTAGAGGCAAAAATATGAACATTTTTAAAACTTGTATTTCCATTTCTAAAACCCGAAATTTCTCCCATGCCTTTGCAAATTGATTTGGGTTCCAATTTTTTGGAAGAAAGATAGGGATTCCTTCCAAAGGCGGATTTGCTGCAACTTTGAAGAATTCAAACCCTTGTTCTACGCATCTATCAAACTGATTTTCGCCATTTGTCTTCTTCAACGTTTTTTTTTTCTGAATCATGCATTTGTGCCATTTGCCACGGTTTGGAGGTTCGAATCTGCTCTTACCTAAGGCGTTTTTGATTTAATCATTAATGCGTTGGATTTCAAGCTGCATTCAAACCGTTTTGTGCGCATTTTGGGGAATCGATTTGCAAAAACGCCCTAAAAACCAGTCACGTTTTTTGCAAGTTTCGCACCTTTTTCGTTCAAGGTATGCTTTCAATTCTAAATCATTTTTGCTTTCTCTTGTATGTAATGATGAATCGAATCATTTTTGAATTACTTCCTTGGCATTTTTCATGGCGTTTTTATAGCGAATCGGTTTTTCTTTGGTCACCATGCGTGGCTAAGTTTCTTCCTTTGTTTAATTTCTATTTAAAGGGTTTCATCTTCTATGTTTGGTTGACTCCACAAGCTTGGATCTCTCCTCATCTTTGCAAGGTAATTTTTATTTTTATATTTCTCTTTTGTTTCTTTCCTTGCAATTTCCTTGTTTAAGTTTTGGTTTTTGTTCATGTTCGTATTGGGTTTATGAGAGGAAATTCCCCATTTTACAAAGGAATTTGTAAAGAAAAAGTTGTTCTTCCCCATTGAAAATTCTCCTTCTTTACTTGCATTCGGGTTTTAAAACCCGATTGCAAGTAAAAGGAAAATATGTGTTCTTCCCTCTTTGGACAAAGACTTAACCTTCTTTAGTCCAAAAATCAAGTTTCAAAACAAGAAAGATGTGTTCTTCCAAATATGTTCTTCCCAATTTGCAAAGAAATTTGCAAGTGTGAAAAGTTCTACCTCAAGATGTGTTCTTTCCTTTTTGGACAAAGACTTAACCTTCTTAGTCCAAAAATCAAGTTTCAATGACGGAAAAATCAAGTTCTTCCCAATTTCGGGTTTTGAAATCCGGATTGCAAGTCGAAAGTCCTTCCCATTTTGGCACGACAAAGTTCCAAGTGATCTTCCCGAAATTCATTTTTACTTATCCGCTTCCAATTCCCTCATCCGTACTTATCATCTTCGTCATTTCTCGCATGCCTAAATACCTTTTTCCGTCCATTCCTTCGATTTTCAGTCTGAAAATAAGTTTGCATTTGGATTTAAAAACCCATTGCAAATGCGTTCTTCCCAATTTTCAAACTGAAAATTCATTCTCCTTCCATTTAATCATGCTTCGTGTTTCGCAAGTATAATTGCATTCGGAATTTAAAATCCGATTGCACGTTTGTACTTCCCTCTTGTGTACTTGCGAAACATTTTTCAAAACCCGAAATAAGTCAAAAGCTTATTTTTCCACCCCTTATATCTCCTCTCACAAAGCCAAAATACGAAAGTTGAACTTTCTCATTTGGAGGAGTGAAAATGTCTAAAGATACTGACTTTGATGTTGCCTTGATACTCATGGATTTACATTGCAGCATTCCCGGTTGTGCCCAGATGACAGATGTATCATCATCTCCCACTCCAAAAAAGATGAAATACAGGTATGATAAATACCAGAATGAAGTTCCGCAGTCACAGATCTCCTCCTCCCTTGATCATATCAAGGATACTGAGATAGGGCATGTTGACATGTCCGAATTCATACAAAGGATTGAAGATCCGAAGGAGGGGGATATGCAACGGTTGCTGGACAGCCATATCCATCATGCCGCATCCTTTCCAGTTGCTGCCCTAGAACCAAAATTTATTCTAGCATGTGCTCATCATTTTGACAAAGAGTCACGAGTCATTAGAAATGATGATGGGGAAGTGATCATTCGCCTGGATGCAGAAGCTATAGAGAGGGTTTTTAAAATACCTTCCGAAACCATTTATATAGAGATCTCCAAGCAAAGTGCAGCTGAATACTTTGCCAAAAAGGAGAAAGACTGTAAGCGTCATATCAACAAATGGATTCATGAACCTCGCACTGCGCTTACCAGATGGGCAAAGTTATATCGATCTGATTTCAAGAATGAGATCGGTGATACTATTACTCTTCTTAGCCGTATGATGGGATTGGAACATTCCAATGTTTTTGAACCTTGGATGTACCAATTTATTATGTTAGTAAGGCAGTCTCAGCACATCTGTTGGGGTGAAATCATCAGTGATGCTTTGTGTGAGCAACTCTGTTGGGGTGAAATCATCAGTGATGCTTTGTGTGAGCAACTTGCAGTCGTCCCTACTACCTTCACCTTCTACATGAATTCATATCTCGTGTATATTGCTGCGTCACTTAGACATTTCCCAGGTCTTTCCACCAAGGGTGACCGCATGCTTGTACCAGTTTGGGAATACTATGATCAGTTGCCTCTAAGATCAAGTAGGTCTCATTTCAGAAGGGTTCAGGACGCTTTCTTTGGTCATTATTTGTGTCAATTTGACAAGAACCTGAAGGACAAAAGAGTCTTAGATGAAGCATGGGAAAAGGTGAAAGAATATGGTTGTTTGTTTCTCCAATTTCCAACTTTTACCTACATGAGAGTTGGATGTTATGGCGGGCAGCCTTACATGCTCCCACGGTACCCAACAGATAAGATTATCCTCATGGAATTGGGAAGGCAGATCATGGCTGTACATACACACCAGTCAGTTAAGCACAAGGTTGGCATGGGTATTTCTTCCAACAACCCATTGAAGATTGGGCAATATTCTCTAATGACTTCAATCAAGGCCAGGGCTATGGAAACTGAGTTGCAGGAAATCAGACTCAAAAGATTCAAACCTAGAGCTGATTTCGATTACCGAGGCATGAAAGAGAAGATCAAGAAGACCTTCATCCATGTACACCGGATAGAAGATATTTGGGCTGATCTTCGTACCGAAAAGGAGATTCGCAAGATGGATTACTGCCGACTCACTGCAGAACAGATTGTGGATCTAAACCTCGCAAACATGCCACAAGGTATGATTGATGATGGTAACGTTCTTGATCCTGAGTTTGTCAATCAGAATGTTGATGAGGCCCCGCTTCCTTCTATCCACTAGTCCCACAAGGAAAGCACTTCTATCTTGGATAGATTTCAGTCAGTTCTTGCCAATACCAATATCTGGCTTAAGAATAATGGTGTCAAGCTCATTAAGATTAAGGTGGGGAAAGAAGATGATTCTACAGGTCCTCTTGGGCGGAAGTCTGAAATTCAACTAGACAACAAAGAAGGTGCATCCTCTTCTAGTACGAGGATTAAATTGCGGGTCAGCCGTGTGATGGTGCTTCCTCCTCAGGAAATAACAGTTCAAGGCAAGGAGAAGCCACAGTTGAAAATTCATGTGATTGATCCTGAAGCTTCAGAAGAGGAAACTCAATCTGATAATGCTCCTCAGTCACTTTCTACAGAGTCTCCACATAATTCTCTTTCTTCATTTCCTATTGAGGTACCCATGTTTCCTCCTGTGATAGATGTGAGCTCTCAATCTGCCCCTTCAGTTTCGGAATCTCCACAGAAAGTCCTCCCGCTTTCAGCAGCAGAACCATCTCAAGGCCATCCTCAGGAAAGTTTATTGAATATCTTTTCGGAAGATCCTTCATATGTACCTGTGTCTGATATTGATACTTCTATGACCTGTTTTGATGAGTTCATAACATCTTCATCATATCCTGTCGTCACTCAGCAAACTATGGTGGCTATCCAGACGGACACTTCTCCAAAGGTCACCACTGTTATTCAAACAGAAACTGCTTCTCCCTCCATCCCACAATCAAAGTTAATGGCTTTACCTCCATGGCTCAGTTCCTTCACCGCAAAAAGGAAGAAGCAACTGATCTCACGTGATCCCTTCGACTATCAACGTTTGAAACAATCAAAACCTAAAGCTGTGAAGAAGGCAAAAATAGTTTCAAGGGTGATCGTTGATGAGAACCGGATGAGAGTGGCAGAGATTGCTGAACCAATATCAGATAAACCAGTTGAAGAAATGCAAGCAGCTGATTATCGGATCACCAAAGTTCAACTGGGTAAACAGACTCATGAGGTTGTCAAGCACGATGCTCAACAGACAGTGGCTACATTGGTGCAACGATATGATGAGGTGTTGACCAAGAAAGATCAGCTAGAAGTAGAGAATCAAAGACTCATGGCAGCTATCCAAAGTATTACTCAACCTTCAAGTGGAGAAGGCCAAGTACCTATTTCTTCCAGGGTCAGTGAACCAATCCAAGGTATCGAGAGAGCCGCCCAAAAGGTTCAAGCCTTAGACACCTGGGTTGATCAACTGCATGACTTATGCTCACAAGTCATAAGACAGGTATTTGAAATGATGGTTAAATTGGAGATCATTGAAGATAAGTTGAATCAAATCTTGACTGCTTTCAAGCTAAATTTGGAGAAGGTTGAGGGAAATTTAGTTTCTTGGCGAAAGATGCCTCAATATCAGTTGAGCGTTCTTCAAGTGCATGATGTGATTCCTTCCAGAGTCATGTACATTGAATATGAGGAACTCCTGGAGAACAAATCTCTTGTTCTCAAATCACTCATTGAAGAAATTGATGAAACCTTAAAGTTGCGTGAAGCAGTCTTTCAAGATGTAACCTCCCATTGCAAAAAGGCATCCTGCGACATTTTCAATCAGAATGATGAGTTGCTGCCCGAGGAAGAAGTTCTTGCAGACCTGCAACTCAAGATTCATGATGAATGGAGAAGTGATCAATTCTCAGTCGCTTCCATTCAAATATTGATCAAGTATCAAACTAAGTTGCAGGAAATCCAGTCAGCATTGGAAAAAGGGAATTCCACGCTATGCCAATGCCATGATGTCATCGTAAAAACTAGGGTGGTGGCTATGAACACTCATGAACCAGATCCTGATGAATTGCAGAAAGTTATTCAGAAGTTCGATTTATTCGTATCTTCAAGAGTTGCAACTTAAGTGTTTTTAACACTTGTAAATTTTTAAATAATTGTAATTTCAGAATTGTAGTTTCCCTTTCGGCAAGTTGTCATCACTTGCATTTTTGTAATTACTTGTAAGGCAACTACAAGTTGTGTCCAATTAGGACTGTAGTTGGAATAAGTCTTAGTTAGTTAATGAAGTCATAATTAGCTGTTGAATAGGTCTTGGTGGTTGAGGGAATTTCTCAAGTTAGTTAGGATCCTCCCATCTTTTTCTGAAGGCTCCTCTCCTATAAATAGAAGAGAGGGTCCTTTGTAATTTTTATCTTTTGGAAAAGCAAGCAAAAACTCTGCCAAATTTACAGCAAGAAGTCTTTGAACTTATGTATGTGAATTGAAGGTTTTGAAGAATAAGAAAGAAGGATTACTCAAGTTTTGAGTCTTTGAGCTACATGTTTGAGTTTGAATCTTTTATTTCTTCTATGTCAAGTGTTTCTAAAGGAGCTTAGTCCAATCTGATTTGAAGTCTTTGAGCTGCAAGTAGAGAAGATTAATTAAAATAGGAAAATCTCTAGAAGGAGCAGCAAGTCTTTGAGCTTGCGTCTATTCTTGAAGAAAAGTTACTGTTTGATAAGAAATATCAGCAAGTCTTTGAGCTTGCATTAGTTCTTGTCTTTGTGTTAAAAGAATAAGTTATTCCAGTCTTTGAGCTGTTGTTGTTTATTCATTGTAAAATTTAGTATAGAAAAGGGTAGATAGGACTTCCAATAGTCAAGTCTTTGAGCTTGATATTGCTGTCCCGTCCCGAAGGAAGTGACGGAAGTCTTTGCGCTTTCAGGAAACTTCATTTCCTTTCTCTTATTTCACTTTAAAGTGGTTACTATTGTTATTCAATCGCTATCCTTTTCTGTGAAGAGAAAAGGATATTGTCTTTCTTGAAAAAAGAGGAAAGATTGCTGTCCCATCCCATTTTACTTTCCAAGTTGTAGTTAGATAGGGGGAGCCTTCCCTTAATTAGGAGAGTTTTTACTCGTGTGCTGTGGTTGAAACCACAATTTTGTATATTTCCCCAAGTGTACAAAATTTTCAACCAACAAAGACATAACACTAATCACATCCTCTTCATAGTACACTTCATGAAAATATTTTCATTTGTCCAAATGCACCTTTTTCAACCACATCATAAATCGTTCAGAATCATAATCCCTAAGCTTCCCACTCTACAAACCGTACTTGCTCTTCAAATACTTTTGCACTTCTCCTAGTACTTCTGCTCTAATAGAGAAAAAATAATATTTCACACGAGGCAAGAAGGCACCTTTTCTTTGGCCTTCCATGAAGACCTTCTCCATCCACATCTTCTGCCACATGACTTCCAAAAAGGCCAATCTAAGAGAAACATATGTTGACAGCACGTGAGGTGCTTGAGGACACCCATATATTCTAAGGATTGTATGATTAGAGAAATAAAATCAATCACCAAAATTATGCTCACCATCCAAATCTAGCCGCTCTTCCTTTGGCCTCAACAAATGCATAATTTTGAAAGGTAATCTTTGCAAGGGAACACCGCACCAGTTGACTATCCTTGTCACAAAACATTTATGGAATATTATGTGGTCAGCTATTTCATGTTGGCTATCCCATATATAGTTCCAGCATTGTACAGGTAGTGGCTTACCATCATTATTGAGGAATTTCATCTTCATCTCACTTCATTCATATATGTTCTGATACAATATCAAGTGGCACAGGGGAGAGTAATATTTGAAGAGGATCACTCTGTCATTCTCTTTTGCTTTTATCAATCCTTGATGAATCCTTTACTGAATGTATGAAGCAAAATTATACTCAATATTTACATCTTTCTTTTGAATCCTCATAGCCATCATCATCATACCGATTGGCATTTTGTCCTTGCGATCTTTTCCTAGAACTTAGCATGAGCTGTAATATATTTTGACTAATTCTCAAACTTTGCAACCTCAAAAGGCTCCTTTTCTTAATCAAATATCGGTGCCCTTCTTTTATCCCACTCCTTTCTATAATGAGGCACATCATCCTTTCTAAGAGTCTTCCTTTGCATTTCATAGTCCTATGCAAACTTCTCCAAATTAATTTTCGCCAAAGCTTGCCTGTTTAAATCAAAGCATTCAATAATGGGCATCCTATTTATGTCCACTAGGACTGTGCCATCACTTCTTCTGACAATTTTAGTAGCAGGATCATAATTCCTTGCCATAAGCCTAATCATGTCCACTTCGATGAACACAGATCAATAACTATCAATTTTGCCAAATCAAAAAACCATGGGTTTGACAGAGGGATAGGCATGTCCCTGTTCTTGTAGAAGTAAGAAAAGAGTTTTCATCTAAATATGGGTATGTTAGCATTTCTACAATCAGAATAATTATCTTTAAACTCTTTCTTTTCCTATAGTCCATATATGAATCTGACAGGATATCCAGCACATCCTGGTAAAAGAGTCTCTTCTTGTCTTTCTCATAAGTGGCTTGGGCTGTGCTAACAATGGGTTCACTTGCAATAGGGGGGATTCCTTAATTTTACATGGGGCCTGTGCTTTTGTAGTTGTAGGTTCCCTTTTCTTGCTTGAGGACTCTCCCTTTCTAGGCATTTTGACTAGCTAGGGTTTTATTTTTCTTTAGTCACACTAACAATTACAGAGTGCAGAAGCAACAGAGACACCAGCAGTTTCAAACTCAATACGCCACAGAGAAGATTAGTGCACTTACTGGTTTAAACACTCTCATGCAAACCCTAACTGAGTGCTTGAAGTAGCCTTTGTCGTTGCAGAGCTCAAGTTGCAAGAAACTCTCGGGTGCAAAGTGGGAAAAAAGGCCCAAGTTCGTGAATTTATTAACACTGAAATGCACTCTACCACCATCTTGTCTGCATTAATTCAAAACATGCGAAGGCTTTGAATTTAGGAGCCATATTCGCTTTGTCATATTTTGATATTATCAAATAATGGCGATTTGGATCTAAATATGCTTATACATCAATTTTTTAATTATGAGTTTATTGTTCATTCAAAATAAAGATATGAATGAACCTCCTTAGCATTAAATAATCAAACTCATCAATAAACAAATTAATATTATGTATCACATATTAATAATCTTATTAATATCAAATATTCATTAAATAATTATTAAACAGTAACAATAAATATTAATTTGCAATTATAATTACAAACAATAATATTCACACTAATTATTAATGGTCACAAGAAATATTTATTGCAACCAATAATGATTATTAAATAATATTTATTAAATTAGACATAAATATTAATTTATGTTCAATAATAATTATTAAGAAATATTTCTAAATAGTATCGGTAAACATCATGGTTAACCAATGCTTATTTTCACCGAAGTAGTGTAGTGTAAAGGCTGCCATCTAATATACACGTTGTTTCACTGTTTCTTGTGGAGAGACATGTCCGTTGAACACTTTAAATAGGATGGTCTCTCTCACAGCCAAGGCAGCAAGTAAGAAAGACGAGGATAGGCAGACACGAACAGGGATCATCATGAGACAACAATCTCATTAAAAGAATCAACTCAAGGAACAAGTATGCAGCGATCAAGCGATTAAGATCATTAAAAAGGCAATGATAATAGGCTCTAAAGTGCAGTGATTAAGAAGAGACTAAATGAATGCCGTAGGTATGAAACTGGCATCCAAGTCTACATTGTCCATATAAAGAAATTGATGAATAGCTACTACGCATATATTAAGAGTGACAGTTCATTTAATAACAACGATTAAGAATGGTAGCCGACTAATATTATTTTGAGTGCTAAGTAAATCAATTTGCTTGTCAAGAAAGGTCAGTGATCATATAGCAAGTTAGCAAAGCCTGATAATGTTTTATGCAGAATAACAGTATAGACTGCAATACGTATGACAGTCATATTTAATATAGTGGCAGACCAGATCTGACGCGTGTCAGATCTGTCTGCCTTTATAGCCAAAGTTATACTGCCAACTTATGTTTTTAAGCAGTGGTGGTATCAATGATTTATATAAAAAGGGAATTAGAAAATACATTAGTAATTGGTAATATAATTATATATATATATATATATAAAAGATGTCATAATCGGAAAATAATATTAGATTGAAAAGACCAGAAAGAACTCTTAAGGTAATGTTACCTATTTTTTCGCTTCTAGCTGAAAAATAGGTAAGATATGCTAGTTTTTACAAAATGAAACAAGTGGGTACTACTTCTCTATTTTGGTGTTTCCAACTGCACTAAGGAATGAGCTAAAGATGGTATTTTTAAATACTTCTAGTCTGTAACAGCAAAAGAGAGAGACATCTCATCAAAAGGAGAAGTACTTTTATTAATATTCAAACATGTGTCCCACACAAAGAGTCGTGAGACTAGCTACATGCATCAGGTGCAGAAAAGAAATACACAGATATGTATACATAAGTACAAAAAATGAAGAGGGCATATTGAGAATGGAACCAGTCATTGCTTGAATGACTGGAACAGTTGGAGTAGACTCGATGTTGCCTTTGTCTTGTTGCTTCACCCTGGTCCGTATTTGCTTTCCTTCTGGTATTTGCAAAAGAGTTAAAATATGCAATGCGTTAGAACATTTTGTTCTAAGCAATGGCTGACTACATTCCTAACATGTGTACTAATGCACGCATATATATATATAATCCCTGCATGCATCAGATGCATATAACTAGCATCACACAGGGATCTCGAAAGGCAAATATCAGATCAAAGGAAAATCACCATACATATGCATATTTTTGCTAACATGTTTGCTTCATGTGCAGGATTAGGAAAAAGGACAGCTTGCTGGTCATAAAATTCACAAAAATGAGTGGGGATGAATGAGGCTCCCACAAGGGTTGAGCCCAGCTCATGTGAAACAATAGCAAGGTCTCATACAATTAAGTTATATCAGAGCTGGTGATAGAAAAAGAGTAGCAAAACGCAAGTATTGGATCACATGATCAGCCAATAAGCATGATAAGACTGTCCTTTTTAAAGGACGTGGACAAGGTATTTATGCATGCTAATGAGATATGCAGTGCATACATAAAGCTGTACACTAAGTATAGAAAATGCAACATTCAGTTTTTCAGACTCAGTGGGCGGCGAATAGTAAGGAATACAATGCATTTTCAGAATCATAACAAAGACATTTTCTAACACAATGCAAGATACCATTAAACACAATTATGGAAGGGATGCATATAATCAAAGATACAATCACAGTGATCAATTCACAAAGGCATGCAATCATATTTCAGAAAATGATACAGACCAGAATCAAAGTCAGTATGGACAACAATCATTCACGCCACAGGTCACATGTCTTAGAAGATGTATGCAAGGATGTATTCATGTTAGAGTAATCTCCATTATGCAGCAAATAGAGCAGAGTAGTGTAGCACAACATGATGATAATGATTTCACGCATAAGGAGTGTTGTCATGCCTTCAAAGGAATGAATATTTCAGTAAAACATAGTGGAGATTATACTGTCAGAAGTCTGGCAAATACTACAATGCGCAAGGTCAAATTTTCTCATAAACCACAAGTGCATAGTCATAGTCAATTTACAATCGTGAAAAGAATGATTTGCAATATAAGTAACGGAAAGGAACATCTCAGCCATCACATAACATTATGGCTATCATGAAAGCATGACAGACATCACAAGGAAGTGTGCTTTTTTATAACCTTATGTTAAAGACTTCGATGCAGAAGAACAGTAAATGATCAGGTTGCTGTTATATTCAAAAAAAAGGTAGCAGTAGCCATCAAAATATCAAGCAGTAAGCTTTGTTTCACCTATGCATCTATGCGTAAAAATGCGGAAATGAAGTGCATCACTTCCAGTTATGACAGTGAGCTGTTCATGTCACAAAAGGAAGTACATAATCTGCTAACAGCTAAGTAGATGTCACATGAAATGAATGAATTATTCAAGGTGCATCTCTATCTGATTATTTGCAACTACATATCTTCCATGACAGCAAGTGCACGGATCTTCTAACAACATTAATATTCTTTTTCCAAAAAGTACAAGAGAAAATGCATGCGAGGAGCATGAACAAAATGTGCAAATATTTACAAATGATCATTAAGAGGATATTTTATGCATTGAGCCTAAAATTTTTTATGATAAACTGGAAGAGGCATTATTGATCAGATATTTCAACAATTCCAAGACAGCTACATCCTTGCAAATGATATTCAGATTCAAGAGTATTTTGTAGAAATATGCAGCTACAGTTTTCAGAAAATACAAATTTTAACGCACAGCATAATGGCAGATGACAAAAGGAGGGTTTATAATGCTTTTTCCACCATTTTCAATCCTTAGACGTGTTCAGAGATGCACACAACAATATGGTTTTCACATTTTTTTTAGTATTTTTAAGAAAAATCTGATAAAACCATTATTTTCGGAAGGCTATGCTCAGAAAATCAGAACCAAAACAGAAAAATGGAAACAGAGAGAAAATCGCCTAAAACAGTCATTCAGAGATGCACATAGCAATATGGTTTTCACATTTTTTTTAGTATTTTTAAGAAAAATCTGATAAAACCATTATTTTCGGAAGGCTATGCTCAGAAAATCAGAACTAGAACAGAAAAATGGAAAAGGAGGGTTACTAGTGGCAGCCATTAATGGCGAAGATACCTGCAATTCCTTCTGAAAACCCATGGAGACCTGAAAATCGCCTAGAACTCAGAAAAATGCATGCCCAGCTTGTTATTTTTTCCGCAAAGAGTATGCAAAATCACACCCAATTTTCACTAAGTGCAAAGAATGTGCAAGAAATCAGACAAAAAAGCTCCCAACTTCCAAAAGTTTGCATCGCAGCAACAGGAGGGAATCTCAAACGCCAAAGGAATGCGAGAAATGCGCAGATTTGGCACCCAATACGCACAGAAAGTCGTCAAATTGCACTTCGTTTTTGCAATTAATCGTTTCCAGCAGAGCTCAAACCCTAGCTCGTGGCGGCGCCTAGAGGTTTTCAGTAGCAGAGATAAAGTGTCGAATGCTAAGGAGGTGCGAAGAAATTCGCAGTTTTAACTATCAGTGTCAACAAAATGTGCCCAGAATCAACAAATGCAAAGAAAGGAGATCAGGCTGCAAAAGCCCCATAGGCCCAGCACTCAGAATTACTCCCAGCAACAGCAAATGACCAATTTTCCTCCTTTCATGCCCAGTTCAAACCCTAGCGTCGCCCAGCAGAGCTTCCAAGTGAAGTTTCCAAAAAATCGAATGCAAAATGAGAGTGAAATGAGAGTTTTAGGGTTATATTTCCCCTAAAAATATCATCGAATTGCCTATGTTTGCCTTTGCATTTTATTTTTCTCCTTTCTATGCCACGTGAAATGCAAGAGACCACGTAATAAGCTATTAGCATGCTTATTAAGTGACATTATAAATCACTTAAAAAATATGTAATTTTAAATAAATGTAAATGAATGCATCTTCATTAAAGTGATTTAAAAATTATTACATAATTAAACATTTGTTTTTTTTTCCTTTTTATATTTAAAGTAAAAATGTAATAAATAATAAAGAAAATTATTTATTAAAGTGAAAAAAATAAAACACTTTATTAAATATATTTTCTAAATTACATTTATTATTTAATAAATAAAGTTAATAAAATTGTCTTATTAAAGTGATTTATTTTATTTGTCACTTTAATAAAATAATTTTATAGTTTTTATGTTATTAAAATCTTTACTTTAAATATATAAAAATAAAATCAAACAAATGTTCAATTAGGTAATAATTTTTTTTAAATCACTTTAACAGATATTTGTTTTCATTTATTAGGAGGTCAAAGAGAGATATTTTTTGCATTTATGAAGGCTTGCAGGCCTGTCAGGGATATTTTAGAGTCATTTATGATACATTTAAAGGCTTTTATGGTTGTAGTATGGGTGGCTTGACTTTTTGGCTGAAATACTTTCCCTTTCAGACATGTTTGGGGCCCTAAAAGTGGGTTTTTTGAGTCTGCTCGACCTAAGAAGAGGAGGTGGAGTCTTTTTCACTGCCTTGGCAAAAGCATATATACTAGAAGACTTCTTTTTTGTTGGGGTTCTTATTCATTCATCTTTTTAGCAGACTGTAATTTCTGAGTTCTCTCTGCAGGAAGGAATGTTTTTGTAACACGTTTTCAGGAATTATAAAGCTTGGTGATACGTTTTTTGGCAGGGATAATAGCTTGGCTTACCTCTCTACTTCTCATCTTTTCTGTTATTGTGTCTTTAGTGTTAGTCAGTTCTTTGTGGTTGGCTTTTTGCCCCCCTTAAAATTGCACTTTCTATTGATGCCTTATACAGAAATACATATGTTCTTGTAGGTCATAAGCTGTGTTTTTAGTAATTATCAGTCTTAGGTTGGGAAATGAGTTTTTCCTCTTAGGACTGTGATTATCCAGCCTTCTTATGAAGTATTGATGCAAAGATCATGGGTTGTTGGTTAGTGTAAAAGAGCTTTATTATCACTGTTATACTGTGTATCTTTTGCTTAGTTGGATTTCAACATATCATCTGGTGCAAATCACCTTAGATTTAGATTTTAGTTTTACATGTTCTCCTCCTTACTCTTTTCCCTGAAGAAACTGTTAGTTTAGGTGCAGAATTTGAAAAGAACCAGCTTACTCTGGAGGTTCACTCCAATTTTTAGGCAACCCGTAGGCCTAGGAGGGTTCCCATGTGTCACAAGCCTGCTGAGTTGATAGCTTAGCAAACAGGGGTGCAGGTTCAAGTGATAACAGTTTTTGGCACGCCCGGTGGGACTAAAAGTGTGGTTTTCAGTCTTTATCAGATGTTTTATGTTGCTGTTCTGGTGTGTGCAGCAGTAATTTTCTGTTTTTGAAGACATCTTTTCAACATACCTGGCGACTCTAAGCTCTGGTTTAGAGAAAACCAGTATATTTTGCATATGAGAAGGATACAAACCAGAAGTAGTTCCTCAGATTTTGAATATTTACAGTTGTCCCCACCTAGAAGAAGAGGAGTAGTAGCTGCAAAACAGAAAGAAAATCGTGTTTATTCCAGGAGGGCTAAATCTACCCCACCTGCTGTTGGAGTTCATTCTGCTTCAGGAATCCCAGTAGCAATGATTCCCACAAGAAATCAGCCATTTGTGGCATTTAACCAAGGCAGCCCACTTAATTTAACTCAGCATGATCCTATTCCTGTTGCTGCTTTGAAGAGTTTGCCATACTTTAATGGTGAGGATCAGACCACCCCAACGGAACATATAAAAGATGTGGCGAATTTGTGTGCTGTCCACCATGTGACAGAGGAAAATGTGGCAATCAGACTGTTGGCAGCTTCCTTCAAAGGGAAGGCTTTGCAGTGGTTCAGGATCCTTGCAGTTAACTCCATTGACACTTGGGATCGCTTGGGAGAAGAGCTGTGCAAGTTCTTTGAAGACAAATCAGACCATTTGTCGCTAATGGAGCAACTGTCCACCATAAAGAGAGCTCCTCATGAAGTCATGTCAGATTTCAGCCACCGTTTTCAGAAGACTTGGGATAGAATCCCACTAACGGTAAGACCTACTACTGACCACGCTTTCTTGTACTATTTAAGAGCTTTGAATAGCGATATCTCAGTAATGGTGCAATCAATGGGAGGCATTTCTTTACCCCAGGCCTATGCTATAGCTATTAGAGCTGAGAATAGCCTTATTCAGGCTGGTAAAATTGCCCCAAGACCTTCTCTACCAATTTTTCCTACTATTCAGCCGCCGATAGCAATGCAAATACCTCCTTTAGCTGTTATTCCAGCTGTACCAGCATTACCAGCACCAAGTTCCCAGTCGGTTAGACAAGAAAACAACTTTCCAGCACAGTCCAATGACTTACAAGAAATTAAAGGACTGCTGCAGACATTTGGCAGCGAGATTGTGAATCTAAAAAGGCAGCAAAACCAAAATTATAGGCCAAATACAGCCCCTTATCTGGCCCCTTTCTAGCCAAATAGGCCTCAATATCAGCAAAATCCTCAAGGCCAGAGACCGTTCATGAATCAAAGGCCATTTCAGCCTTATAATCCGAATGTTGCAAGTGCCTCGAAAGAGTTGGTTCCTACGCAAAACAATTTGTTGCATGAACCTGAATGGTGTTTTCCATGCAATCTACCTCATGACTAGGCCACATGTTCTAATGGTCTCATTAATCAAGCTCTTATGGTATAAAGTGCATTTGCTGTTCATCAAGTTACAGTGGATGATACAGTAGAACAGAATGCATCCATACACTTGGATATGCAAGGGGAAATGTCCCTTCTTAACTTTCGGAGGGAAGAATTTTGCGGAATGAACAACCTGCTAGCAATAAATCAGTTACATAGTGCTGTTGCAACGTACACAAGGTCGAAAAGGAGAGTTGTAGATGATGGACAGCAAACAGGTACTGGTATTTCTCAACAAGTACATGTTCCAAACACCCAGCAAGAGGCTGTTGGCTCATCTAATGGACAAAAAATTTTGTTTTTACTAGCAATTCAATCTGCTGAAAGTACAGAACAGCCAAAAGATTCAGCGCAGCCAACGCCTATGAAGGAAAAAGGTGTTGCTGTTCCAAAAATTCAGAACAAAGTAAGTGTACCTTCCTTTAACATCATTGATCATATGAAAAAATCTAACATTACTTTGTCCATGTGGGACTCATTGGCTATCCCTGGTCAAAAATGCCTCCTACAATCAGCCTTGTCAGATGTCAGTTTGGCACATGAGCCCACCAATGATCAATCTAGATTGATGCTTACCAATGTTCCAAAAAATGGTATTGAGCAGCCAGGAAAAGAAGTCAAGCCACCTCCTTTCTATGTTTCTCTAATCATTGGTAAACACCTAGTCCACAATTGCATGATAGACTTAGGAGCTAGTAGCTCCGTAATGCCCAAACAAATAGCTGACAAGTTAAGAGTGGAATATGAACCTCTTGAACAGGGAGTAGTCCAGTTAGATGGCACTGCTGTTAAAACACTCGGCATCATAAAAAATCTGAGCTTGACCTTACATGCATGCCCAGGTTTTGCTATCCCACAAGAGATTTATGTCATTGACTTACCTCCCTACTTATATGTCTGTCACAGGATTTCACTGCTAAGATCGGTGGGTATTTATCTTCAGATTGGTCCCACATGTTTTTTAGGACCAGGTATGGCACTAAGGTCACTATTAAATCAGAGACAATAGCAAATGACCATATAGAGCCTTATGTACCCCCTGTCATAAATGCTAACCTGTCTATTCTCGACGAAGAGGAGTGTCCTATGGCCAAAGAGTTGGATACACAGGTCGACGGTATTCCTGACATGATATTGGACGAGTGGGCAGCTGAAAATGACCGAGTTTTAGTAAACAAACAGCTGCAGGAACTTGGTTTTGGTGTTTACTTAATGCACGAACTTGATACCTTCCTTCCCAACTTGGCGAAAGTTGAAGTCCAGCAATCAGATCAGCTTGATAATGAGGTTTGGAGGTTATTTTTTGATGGTTCTAGGAGTTCAAATGGCTCAGGAGGAGGTTGCATGCTTATATCTCCTCAAGGGGAAAAATATTATTCTTCTTTCAGGTTTTCATTCAGCTGTACTAACAATACAGCAGAGTATGAATCTTTGATTCAGGGCCTATTATGGGCAAGGAAGAAGAAAATTAGGTGTCTCCAAGTCTTTGGAGATAGTGAACTCATTGTCAATCAGGTATGAAGCATTCACGTCACAAAAAATGATACTTTGAAATGCTACAAACACAGGGTATGGGAGCTGATAGAAGAATTTTGTGCTTTCAATTTGCTGTCTATTCTGAGAAGTAGGAATAAGAGTGCTGATAGACTTGCTGCCATAGGAGCACAATATGATATCCCTGATAGCATGAATAGTGACAGCAAGCAGCAGTATGTGAAGGTCGTTGTTAGACCTTCTATCCCAGATAATAATGTTTTTTGGCAAGTTTTCGAAAATGACCAGCAGATTGTAAACTTTATAAGGGAAGAAGTTGAGTTTTCATGCAGAAATCAAGACAGATTCCAACAGCAATATGAAGATCAGATCATACAGCTGAAAGGTAATAAGTTACCCAAGGGATTGGTCTCCTTGGAATCCATCTTCAATTCTGACGACCAAGTCAGGAAAGAAAGGTCCGGCATTCAGATTGATCAAAACCACTATGAAGAGGTTGAGATTTCAGGAGGTAAGCTTCTTAAACTTGGCAAATTTCATATCAAAGGAAAAGAGGAAGCTTTTATATCCCTCTGTCAAGAATTTAATGATATATTTGCTTGGCAATATTCTGATTTGAGGGGATTTGACCCTAAGCTTGCACAGCATACAATAGAACTCGAGCCTAATTCCAAACCAGTGAGACAAAAACAGAGACCATTAAATCCCAAATTGGAGCCCCTGATGAAAAAGGAATTAGACAAGCTGATTGAGAGTGCCATAGTTTTTCCCATCAAGCATACTTCGTGGGTTTCAAACTTAGTTTCGGTAAGGAAGAAAAATGGTGAAATCAGGCTCTGTGTGGATTTTAGAGACCTTAATCGAGCCTCACTGAAAGACCATTATCCTTTACCTTCTATGGAGCAGATTTTGCAAGTAGTTTCAGGTTCTGAGATGTTTTCTCTGTTAGATGGTTTTTCCGGTTATAACCAGATTTTAGTCAAAGAGGAGGACCAGTACAAGACAACTTTTACTACTAAATGGGGTACTATGGCCCATAGATGAAAAACTCGGATTTTGCAATAACTCGGCAAGGCCAAAAAATTTTAAAAACTCGGGACTCGCCAAAACTCGGCAAAAAACTCGAAAAAACTCGGCAACTTTATCGAACATTTGAAAATACATTTTTTTTTTATATATAATTCAAAAACACACATTTACACCAAATTTGTATAACATATATGATTTCCATGATATATAAATCAAATTTTTTGGGTAATACATAGCAACAAATGCAAGTATCATAGCATAAACCAAAAACGAAGTGCAACATATGTATAAGAGTTCAATACATATCAACGTATCATAGTGACAGTCTCATAGAGTTATAGAGTCATAGACCACAAAACAAGAACCTCTGAAATTCTGATTACATATCAAGTTCAAAGTTTGGTATCAATGAAAATAAGAAATCATAAATTGCGTCTACGACTAAAGCTCAAAACAGATTGTGGCCGTTGGGTGGGTGGTGCTGAAGTAGAGGCAACATCCTCAACACTAACAGGTGCCTCTGCTGCATGATCAACCTCCTGCTCCTCCTCACGTGCTGCCACTTCCGCATCCCATTCCTCTCCTGCCCTCTCCAACTCACTCAGCTGCTCATTAGTAAGGAATGGATCCAAATCATTATCAACATCATCAGGAGAAGCAACCCATTCTGCTGCATATGGATCAATGTCATCCAAGTCAAGTGCTTCATGTGAATCTTGCCCTAGCACCTTCTTCTCATGTAATCGAATGTTGTACCGCACATAGACAAGATCATTCAAGCGTTGTTGAGTCAACCTATTGCGCTTTTTTGTGTGGATGTTCTCAAAAACACTCCAGTTGCGCTCACAACCAGAAGCACTACAAGGCTGTGATAATATGCGGATGGCAAGCTTTTGAAGATTAGGCGTTGTGGCAACATAATCTTCCCACCACAAATCTGCAAGGATACAAAATGTGATTTATAACTTGTAAAGATTTCAATAATCTTAAAGAGAGAAATAAATGGTAAAAATTAAACATATGTTTTTTTTTACCTGGTCGTAAGGTGGCTCTCCTACGTTTGCAATCAGGTGAAGAAAACAATTCCCCTAAGGCCTTCTTATAACTCTGCAACTCATCAAGTATCAGGTCTCGAAGGATCTCATCATCAACTAATCTCCGAATGCATGTGTCAAGGCCAATTCTAACCTCTGCATCTGCTCTGAAACTCGAAGAGTAAAAAAACTTGGGATTCAAGAAGTAGGCAGCAGCATGAATATGTTGGTGGAGTTGATGGTTCCACCTCCGATCAATTATGCGCCATATGGGTTCATACTTGGTCTTGTTTGACCCATACAAGTGTTGAATCGCCTCTTTGGCCTTATCCATGGCCTCATATAGATACCCCATGGAGTTATGATCCCCATCCACCATTCGTAGCACCCTCACCAACGGTTCCGACACCTAGATATAAAAAATCTAACAAAATCAGCAGATTTAAATATTAGAAAATTAAATAATAAATCATCAATTAAAGTTTCAAAACTTACATTGATGATCTCCTCCACTATCTTGGCAAAATTAGTATCAAAAATGGCAATCACAACCTTCTCTGCTTCAGGCTTTGTAGCATAAGGACTCCCCAACCATCTTTCACTCACGAACATCCGCTTCAGGTTGGGCAATGTAGCAAGTATGGTCTGCAAGGTGAGGAAATTGGTAGCAAAGCGTGTGACCCCCGACCGCACAAGATCCTTACCTTCAGTGTGCTCTCTCATAAGATTCAGGACCCATGTGTGATTGTAGATGTATTTGGTGATATTCCTTCCATCTTCAACCACTTTCTTTACCCAACTTAGTTTCCCTATGTCCTCAAGGAGCAAGTCAAGACAATGGGCAGCACAAGGGCTCCAAAATAATGTCGGATGTCTAGCCATTAGAAGTTTGCCGGCTGCCACATATGCAGCTGCATTATCAGTCACAACTTGGATGACATTCTGCACTCCCACATCCATCACCACTTCATCCAACATGTTGCACAAGGTCTCCGCATTCTTCACTTCATTGGAGGCATCAATTGATTTTAAAAATACTAACTGTCCTCCTGAAGCAACTAGAAAGTTGATGAGTGTCCTGTTCCTACCATCTGTCCATCCATCAGAAAGAATGGTGCAGCCATTCTTTTCCCAAATAGTCCTTTGCTCTTCCACTAATGCATGAGTGTTTTGGACCTCATCCTGCAATAACGCTCCACTTACCTCGTAACGGCTTGGGGATTTGAACCCCTTACCTGCCACAGTCAACGCGGTGACCAATTGGTCCCAAGATGGACTAGAAATAGCATTGAACGGAACATCGTTGTAGATAAAAAATCTAGCACACGCCACCTTGGCTTGTTGGTGAGCCTCTTTATTCCATGCAGTGCCAAGCAATCCAGGTTGTGCACCAGGAGTGTTACGTGGAATAAAGAAGTTTTCCATGTTGCTGTCCAAAGTTCCCTTTGCTCGTATCCGTGGCCCAAGGGAAGAACCAGATGTCCCCACATCTGTATGTGACCCCATGGAACTCAAATCTGCCCTTGGGGCTGCCATTGCCTCTGCTGTTCTCTTTTTTGTTGCCTTCCTTTGATCATATGCTTCAAGTGTTGCTATTGTATCTCTCGTAGCCTCTTCAGTACATTCCGTACAGCTTGTGGTATCTCGGCATTGAATTTTTGCAAGGTGATATTTGAACCTATTAATGCCACCTTTTACAATTTTTTTGCAATGGTTGCAAAAAACATCTCCTCGTTTTGGACCTGGTCTCCCATGTTTCCAACAAGGGTCTCTCTTTTTGCCACCAACTTTAACTGTAGAAGCTGAATCCATTTTCTTTCAAAAAGATGTGGAAAAGAACCTAGCAAAAGAGAGGCAACATTTAGAGATAAATAACATTGTTACCAAAAAAAATCACAAACATCCAAAAATTACAATGACTGTATAACTGTATTTTATTTACAGTCATCTATTAATAGATGACTCTCTAAAATTAAAATTTTTAATTGGTTGTGTATTTTTTTAAGTTTTTAACTTCAAATTTAAATTTAAATGAAATACTTTAATACACATTGACATTACACAGTTGACAGTCATTTCAAATGACTATGAGTATTTCACAATTGACTGTGTAATACACAGTCATTAATTACAATGTACATTAATGATTAATGTATTACACAGTCATCAGTCATTTGAAAATGACTATGTATTACACAGTCATTTCAAAATTTGAAAATGACTGTGTATTACACAGTCATCAGTCATTTGAAAATGACTGTGTATTACACAGTCATCAGTCATTTGAAATTTTGAAATGACTGTAATGACTGTGTATTACATAGTCATTTGAAAATGACTGTGTAATACACAGTCATTTCTCATTTGAAATGACTGTAATGACTGTGTAATACACAGTCATTTGAAAATGACTGTGTAATACACAGTCATTTGGAAATGACTGTGTATTACACAGTCATTTCAAATGACTGATGACTGTGTAATACACAGTCATTTGAAAATGAATGTGTATTACACAGTCATTTGAATTTGAAATGACTATGACTGTGTAATGATGACTGTGTAATACACAGTCATTTGAAATGACTGTGACTGTGTAATGATGACTGTGTAATACACAGTCATTTGAAAATTTGAAATGACTGTGTATTACACAGTCATTTGAAAATTGAAATGACTGTGACTGTGTAATACACAGTCATTTGAAATGAATGACTGTGACTGTGTAATGATGACTGTGTAATACACAGTCATTTGAAAATTTGAAATGACTGTGTATTACACAGTCATTTGAAAATTGAAATGACTGTGATTGTGTAATGATGACTGTGTAATACACAGTCATTTGAAAATTTGAAATGACTGTGACTGTGTAATACACAATCATTTTGAAATGACTGTGTATTACACAGTCATTTTGAAATGACTGTGTATTACACATTCATTTGAAATGACTGTGACTGTGTAATACACAGTCATTTTCAAATGACTGTGTATTACACAGTCATTTCAAATGACTGATGACTGTGTAATACACAGTCATTTGAAATGACTGTAAATTGTAATTACTAATGATTGTGTATTACACAGTCATTTGAAATGACTGTGACTGTGTAATACACAGTCATTTGAAATGACTAAGACTGTGTAATACACAGTCATTTTCAAATGACTGTGTATTACACAGTCTTAGTCATTCGAAATAAAACAATACAAAAAGATACATGGTCGTGCGTGCAAATGCAAACAATACAGTCATTTTGACTGTGTAATACACAGTCATTTCAAATGACTGTGTATTACACAGTCAAAATGACTGTGTATTCGAAATAAAACAATACAAAAAGATACCTGGTCGTGCGTGCAAATGCAAACAATACAGTCATTTTGACTGTGTAATACACAGTCATTTCAAATGACTGTGTATTACACAGTCAAAATGACTGTGTATTCGAAATAAAACAATACAAAAAGATACCTGGTCGTGCATGCAAATGCAAACAATACAGTCATTTTGACTGTGTAATACACAGTCATTTCAAATGACTGTGTATTACACAGTCAAAATGACTGTGTATTCGAAATAAAACAATACAAAAAGATACCTGGTCGTGCGTGCAAATGCAAACCCTATGCAAATCGCGTGGCGTTTTTTGCCTTCCGGAGTCGCGCGAGCCGCGAAATGGAATAAAGACTTCGGTTTTTTTTTTTGCCTGCGACTTAAGTCGCGTTTTTCTCGCATTTTGTGCCACGTTTCGGGCGGGTTTTGGCCATTAACGGCGATTATTTGCCAAAAAAATCGCGGCGAGTATATAAAAAAATCGGCCCGAGTATTTCCGCGATTAACTCGCGCAGCATTTTGGATCGCGATTACTCGCGAGTTTTTGAATTGCTCGCCGAGTTTTGCAAGAGGAAGATGCCTTTTGGGTTGTCCAATGTAGGGGCAACTTTCCAGCGAGCCATGGATATGGCGTTTCAAGGTTTGATGTATAAAATAGTGGTAGTTTACTTAGATGATATCACAGTGTTCTCAAAGGAAGCAAAGGATCATCTAAACCATTTGAGGCTAATTTTCGAGAGGTGTAGACAGTTTGGGGTATCTCTTAATCCCAAAAAGTGTATATTTGCTGTCCATGAGGGCAGATTGCTTGGTTACGTGGTCTCCAAGCACGGTATTACCATTGATCCTGAGAGGATAAGTGCCATTTTGGCCCTTCCTTTACTAGCTCATAAGAAAGGTCTGTAGAGCTTCATAGGAAGGATTAATTTCGTCAGGAGATTCATCCCTGATATTGCAGATTTGCTGAATCCCTTGACTGCCATGTTGAGAAAGAATATGTCTTATAGCTGGACCAAGGAGGGCAAGAGAAGTTTTGAGCTGATTAAAGAAGCATTGGCTGCTGCTCCCACACTTCTAAATCCTGATTTTTCTAAAGATTTCACTTTGTATGCCTATGGTAATGTAGATTCTATCTCAGCTATGTTGGTACAACAAAACGATGAAGGCTCGGAGCAGCCTTTAGCCTTTTTCAGCCAAGCGTTGAAGGACTACGAGCTAAGGTACACTTTTGTTGAAAAACATGTGCTTGCTGTTATCAGGAGTTTGAAGAAATTCAAACACATGCTATCTAACAATAGCATTAATTTAATGTTTGCTCACCCAAGCGTAAAGGAGTTTCTATTGAGCAAGGATCTCAATGACAAGAGGGCTGGTTGGGTAACCAAGGTGATGGAATATGGCGTCAAAATTCAGGTTACCAAGCTGGTTAGAGGCAAAGGTTTATGCGAACAGCTTGCTGATGGCGTTTCTAGTTCGCCAAAGCATGAACAGGAAGCTGTTCTAACACTGCAAGATGACGAGCAAGCAGAGGTTTTGACTCCTACTGCTGATTGGGTGCAAGAAATGGCTCATTTTCTGCAAACTGGTGAATGTCCTAAGTTGCTGGATAGAGCTAAAAGAAGGTATTTCAGACTGCAGTCCATACCTTATGCACTTCTTAATGGCATCTTGTTTCATAAAGATTTTAATGGTGTATTGCTGAGATGCATTGGGCTTGACCAAGTAAGTAAGGTGCTGCATGATTTTCATGAGGGATCAGCTGGAGGCCATTTTTCACCAAGAGCAACAGCTTTTAAGGTGATGAAGGGTGGCTATTATTGGCCCACATTATTTAGAGATGCACACATATGGGTCAGAAAGTGCAAAGAATGCGCCCTGTTTGCTGGCAAAATGGGATTGGCAGCTTTACCTTTGCAGCCAATTCAGGTGGAACAACCTTTCATGAGGTGGGGTTTGGACTTTATTGGGGTGATAAACCCTTCATCCAGCGCTGGCCATAAGTGGATACTTACAGCCACTGATTATTTCACCAAGAGGATTGAAGCAGTGGCACTCAAAGAGGCAAACGAGACTGCTGTCCTAAATTTTTACGAAGATCTGGTTGCCAGATTTTGGGTTCCGGAGTCCATAATTTCAGACAATGGGCTCGCTTTTGTTGGTCTTAAAATCTTTGATTGGGCTGTCAAGAAAGGGATCTACCTAAATACGTCTTCCAACTATTATCCACAAGGCAATGGCCAGGCAGAATCGACTAATAAAAATCTGATTAGGATCATTAAGAAGACCATGGAGGGTAACCAACGGGTTTGGCATACTCAGTTAAAATCAGCCTTATGGGCTGATAGGATCACCCCAAAAAGGTCCACGGGACAATCATCTTTTATGCTGGTCTATGGTAAGGAAGCAAGGCTTCCTATCTCATTCGAGCTTCCAGCACTGGACTTGGCAAATCAGTTGGACACACTGGAGGAAGGCCCCCTAACAGTGAGATTAGCTCAGTTATTTGAGCTAGAAGAGACTAGAAAGGATGCTATGAACAAGATAGAGCAGCATCAGGCTCAGATGAAGCGATCCTTTGACAAAAGAGCGTCTCCAAGAAACTTCTAGGAAGGAGATGTGGTGCTGAAATGGGACACCCTCAAAAGCAAGCCTGGAAAACATTCCAAGTTCGATGCGTTTTGGAGCGGGCCTTACATTATTTCTGAATGTAAGTAGCACAACGCTTTCCAGCTCTCCAAGCTGGACGGCAACATGGAACCAATCCCAGTCAACGGGATTCACCTCAAGCATTGCTTTTGAGGTATGATTACAACTTGTATATAATAGAGTAGGTTCTTGATGTTGAATAAGTGCTGCTGCACAGTTGGTTAGTTGCTGTTTACTTTTCCCTAAGCGCTTCGTGCGCAGTTAGTTGTTAGTTGTTTCAGTTTTTGCAGAGGTAAGACTATTGTAAGTTGCCACAGTTCGATGAGGAAGATACCTACCATATGAAATAGTGAATATATGATTCCACTGCCACACATCATACATATCTACCTCATAAAACTGGGACAGCTTGTAACGGTCTTCTAGAGGTGCTATTAGTGAAGTTTTTAGCTTGAATCTGAGTTTCAGTAGTGCAAGAGAATGTGTTTCAGAGGTGCTTTGTTGCTGACCTCTCCTAATCTATCAAATACACATGTAGAATTCATGATAGTGGGGTGTCAAGACCACTGCCATGGACCCCATCTGTCTGCATTTATAGCCAAAGTTATACTGCCAACTTATGTTTTTAAGCAGTGGTGGTATCAATGATTTATATAAAAAGGTAATTAGAAAATACATTAGTAATTGGTAATATAATTTTATATATATATATATAAGATGTCATAATCGGAAAATAATATTAGATTGAAAAGACCAGAAAGAACTCTTAAGGTAATGTTACCTATTTTTCGCTTCTAGCTGAAAAATAGGTTAAGATATGCTAGTTTTTACAAAATGAAACAAGTGTGTACTACTTCTCTATTTTGGTGTTTCCAACTGCACTAAGGAATGAGCTAAAGATGGTATTTTTAAATACTTCTAGTCTGTAACAGCAAAAGAGAGAGACATCTCATCAAAAGGAGAAGTACTTTTATTAATATTCAAACATGTGTCCCACACAAAGAGTCGTGAGACTAGCTATATGCATCAGGTGCAGAAAAGAAATACACAGATATGTATACATAAGTATAAAAAATGAAGAGGGCATATTGAGAATAGAACCAGTCATTGCTTGAATGACTGGAACGGTTGGAGTAGACTCGATGTGGCCTTTGTCTTGCTGCTTCACCCTGGTCCGTATCTGCTTTCCTTCTGGTATTTGCAAAAGAGTTAAAATATGCAATGCGTTAGAACATTTTGTTCTAAGCAATGGCTGACTACATTCCTAACATGTGTACTAATGCACGCATATATATATATAATCCCTGCATGCATCAGATGCATATAACTAGCATCACACAGGGATCTCGAAAGGCAAATATCAGATCAAAGGAAAATCACCATACATATGCATATTTTTGCTAACATGTTTGCTTCATGTGCAGGATTAGGAAAAAGGACAGCTTGCTGGTCATAAAATTCACAAAAATGAGTGGGGATGAATGAGGCTCCCACAAGGTTTGAGCCCAGCTCATGTGAAACAATAGCAAGGTCTCATACAATTAAGTTATATCAGAGCTGGTGATAGAAAAAGAGTAACAAAACGCAAGTATTGGATCACATGATCAGCCAATAAGCATGATAAGACTGTCCTTTTTCAAGGACGTGGACAAGGTATTTATGCATGCTAATGAGATATGCAGTGCATACATAAAACTCTGCACTAAGTATAGAAAATGCAACATTCAGTTTTTCAAACTCAATGGGCGACGAATAGTAAGGAATACAATGCATTTTCAGAATCATAACGAAGACATTTTCTAACACAATGCAAGATACCATTAAACACAATTATGGAAGGGATGCATATAATCAAAGATACAATCACAGTGATCAATTCACAAAGGCATGCAATCATATTTCAGAAAATGATACAGACCAGAATCAAAGTCAATATGGACAGCAATCATTCACGCCATAGGTCACATGTCTTAGAAGATGTATGCAAGGATGTATTCATGTCAGAGTAATCTCCATTATGCACTAAATAGAGTAGAGTAGTGTAGCACAACATGATGATAATGATTTCACGCATAAGAAGTGTTGTCATGCCTTCAAAGTAATGAATATTTCAGTAAAACATAGTGGAGATTATACTGTCAGAAGTCTGGCAAATACTACAATGCGCAAGGTCAAATTTTCTCATAAACCACAAGTGCATAGTCACAGTCAATTTACAATCGTGAAAAGAATGATTTGCAATATAAGTAACAGAAAGGAACATCTCAGCCATCACATAACATTATGGCTATCATGAAAGCATGACAGGCATCACAAGGAAGTGTGTTTTTTTATAACCTTATGTTAAAGACTTCGATGCAAAAGAACAGTAAATGATCAGGTTGCTGTTATATTCAAAAAAAAGGTAGCAGCAGCCATCAAAATATCAAGCAGTAAGCTTTGTTTCACCTATGCATCTATGCGTAAAAATGCGGAAATGAAGTGCATCACTTCCAGTTATGACAGTGAGCTGTTCATGTCACAAAAGGAAGTACATAATCTGCTAACAGCTAAGCAGATGTCACATGAAATGAATGAATTATTCAAGGTGCATCTCTAACTGATTATTTGCAACTACATATCTTCCATGACAGCAAGTGCACGGATCTTCAAACAACATTAATATGCTTTTTCCAAGGGGTATAAGAGAAAATGCATGCGAGGAGCATGAACAAAATGTGCAAATATTTACAAATGATCATTAAGAGGATATTTTATGCATTGAGCCTGAAAATTTTTATGATAAACTGGAAGAGGCATTATTGATCAGATATTTCAACAATTCCAAGACAGCTACATCCTTGCAAATGATATTCAGATTCAAGAGTATTTTGTAGAAATATGCAGCTACAGTTTTTAGAAAATACATATTTTAACGCACAGCATAATGGCAGATGACAAAAGGAGGGTTTATAATGCTTTTTCCACCATTTTCAGTCCTTAGAAGTGTTCAGAGATGCACACAGCAATATGGTTTTCACATTTTTTTTAGTATTTTTAAGAAAAATCTGATAAAACCATTATTTTCGGAAGGCTATGCTCAGAAAATCAGAACCAGAACAGAAAAATGGAAACAGAGAGAAAATCGCCTAAAACAGTCATTCAGAGATGCACACAACAATATGGTTTTCACATTTTTTTAGTATTTTTAAGAAAAATCTGATAAAACCATTATTTTCGGAAGGCTATGCTCAGAAAATCAGAACCAGAACAGAAAAATGGAAAAGGAGGGTTACTAGTGGCAGCCATTAATGGCGAAGATACCTGCAATTCCTTCTAAAAACCCATGGAGACCTGAAAATCGCCCAGAATTTAGAAAAACACATGCCCAACTTGTTATTTTTTCCGCAAAGAGTATGCAAAATCACACCCAATTTCCACTAAGTGCAAAGAATGTGCAAGAAATCGAACAAAAAAGCACCCAACTTCCAAAAGTTTGCATCGCAGCAACAGGAGGGAGTCTCAAATGCCAAAGGAATGCGAGAAATTCGCAGATTTGGCACGCAATACGCACAGAAAGTCGTCAAATTGCACTTCGTTTTTGCAATTAATCATTTCCAGCAAAGCTCAAACCCTAGCTTGTGGCGGTGCCCAGAGGTTTTCAGCAGCAGAGATAAAGTGTCGAATGCCAAGGAGGTGCGAAGAAATTCGCAGTTTTAACTATCAGCGTCAACAAAATGTGCCCAGAATAAACAAATGCAAAGAATGGGGATCAGGCTGCAAAAGCCCCATAGGCCCAGCACTCAGAATTACTCCCAGCAACATCAAATGACCAATTTTCCTCCTTTCATGCCCAGTTCAAAGCCTAGCGTCGCCCAGCAGAGCTTCCAAGTGAAGTTTCCAAAAAATCGAATGCAAAATGAGGAGTGAAATGAGAGTTTTAGGGTTATATTTCCCCTAAAAATATCATCGAATTGCCTATGTTTGCCTTTGCATTTTTATTTTTCTCCTTTCTATGCCACGTGAAATGCAAGAGACCACATAATAAGCTATTAGCATGCTTATTAAGTGACATTATAAATCACTTAAAAAATATGTAATTTTAAATAAATGTAAATGAATGCATCTTCATTAAAGTGATTTAAAAATTATTACCTAATTAAACATTTGTTTTTTTTTCCTTTTTATATTTAAAGTAAAAATGTAATAAATAATAAAGAAAATTATTTATTAAAGTGAAAAAAATAAAACACTTTATTAAATATATTTTCTAAATTACATTTATTATTTAATAAATAAAGTTAATAAAATTGTCTTATTAAAGTGATTTATTTTATTTGTCACTTTAATAAAATAATTTTATTGTTTTTATGTTATTAAAATCTTTACTTTAAATATATAAAAATAAAATCAAACAAATGTTCAATTAGGTAATAATTTTTTTTAAATCACTTAACAGATATTTGTTTTCATTTATTAGGAGGTCAAAGAGAGATATTTTTTGCATTTATGAAGGCTTGCAGGCCTGTCAGGTATATTTCAGAGTCATTTATGATGCATTTAAAGGCTTTTATGGTTGCAGTATGGGTGGCTTGACTTTTTGACTCAAGTACTTTCCCTTTCAGACATGTTTTGGGCCCTAAAAGCGGGTTTTTTGAGTCTGCTCGACCTAAGAAGAGGAGGTGGAGTCTTTTTGACTGCCTTGGCAAAAGGATATATACTAGAAGACTTCTTTTTTGTTGGGGTTCTTATTCATTCATCTTTTTAGCAAACTATAATTTCTGAGTTCTCTCTGCAGGAAGGAATGTTTTTGTAACACATTTTCAGGAATTATTAAGCTTGGTGATACCTTTTTTGGCAGGGTTAATAGCTTGGCTTACCTCTCTACTTCTCATCTTTTCTGTTATTGTGTCTTTAGTGTTAGTCAGTTCTTTGTGGTTGGCTTTTTGCCCCCCTTAAAATTGCACTTTCTGTTGATGCCTTATACAGAAATACATATGTTCTTGCAAGTCATAAGTTGTGTTTTTAGTAATTATCAGTCTTAGGTTGTGAAAGGAGTTTTTCCTCTTAGGACTGTGATTATCCAGCCTTCTTATGAAGTATTGATGCAAAGATCATGGGTTGTTGGTTAGTGTAAAAGAGCTTTATTATCACTGTTATACTGGTATCTTTTGCTTAGTTGGATTTCAACATATCATCTGGTGCAAATCACCTTAGATTTAGATTTTAGTTTTACATGTTCTCCTCCTTACTCTTTTCCTTGAAGAAACTGTTAGTTTAGGTGCAGAATTTGAAAAGAACCAGCTTACTCTCGAGGTTCACTCCAATTTTTAGGCAACCCGCAGGCCTAGGAGGGTTCCCATGTGTCACAAGCCTGCTGAGTTGATAGCTTAGCAAACAGGGGTGCAGGTTCAAGTGATAACAGGTAATAGTCAATAAGAGGAATAATATATGGGAGTTTATTACAGACAAGAAGGGATCAGCAAGAGCTTCTGTCACAACCACGTAAGATTGGAGGTATTCACCATTTTACAAGGTATAGGCGTACACACACACACACACACACACACATATATATATAGAAAAGATAATATCAGGAGTTCCAAATAGAAATCAGACTAGTGATAAGATCAAATCAGAACTATAATTTAGTCATAGGCTATATCATCCTAATTCTGTGACAGACTTATCTTATTCTTGAGAGAGAATTATCCCTCTAACTATATTATATTCCCTGTTTCGTTTGGATTCACGAAATTGGGACAGAAAAATAAGGTAAACCAAAAAGGGGACATTACATTCTTTTGAATTTGGAACGTTGATTTTAAAAAACAAATCCAAAGGACGACTCAGATTAGTAGCTTTCACTTGACTCGATGAGTTGGCTGCATCCTCTTTCCATCATGGTAGTTGTTCAACAGTTCAACTTATCCTCATGTCCATCTAGGCCCACAAGCACATGTGGCACTTCCCCGCATCCTTACAGTTTGTCCTCGTGTCACAACCCCCATGAAGGTGCAGGGTAAGACTTGTTCTTCCTATTTGTTGGCTTCTTACCTTCATACCACCCCACATTGCCACACCCTTCATATTTCCTTTGTTAACAATTGTGTGGGGACGCGGGGTATCATAAAGAGAACATTTGATTTGCACTCCACAGTCCCACATCTGCTTCCTTTTAAACATCAACCTCCCCGCAGGGGTGCAGGGTTTTGTTGTGACGTATTCACACATCGCCCCATTGCAAATGGGGACCCCTACTTTTTTTTTGCTTTCTGGGGTTTGCTTTCTAGGTGTTTAGGGTTTGTCTGTTAGCCTTTGCATTTTGAGTGTCACCAGGGGATCAATAGGATGGTAGGCTTTGCTTGAGCCAAGGGAGTCAGCAAGTGCTCCAGGTTAGGGTTTCTTTGAGAGTCTTCCTTAGGGCCTAGTTTTTCTCTTGTTGCTAATTGTGTCTTGCTTTGTGAGTGGGTATTATTCTTGAAGGTCCGAGCTAGGTCAAGTTGGTGAGTGATGAAGTCTGGAATGTCATCCTGATCTTCAAATGCCTTGAAATTTGGCTGTCTGGAATGCGCTGATCCTGAAATTTGGCTAAGTCTGGAATGTCCTGATCCTGAAATTTGACTAAGTTTGGAAAACTGAAGAATCCTCCAAAAACTAGATTTTGCAATATAACTCCTGGAGGTCCGAAACCTCTCTCAAACATCCTGGAAGTATATATGGAATATAACTTAAAGTATAAGATCACTTATACTTAAATGTTATATTCCATAAAATGATCCTGACGGAGAGTCCAAAATGTCAAATTTCGCTCCTGACCCTTCCAAAGGGTGCAGAGCGAAATTATCCATAAGACATTCTACTTTGACCAAAACCTAGAACTAACGCATTCCTAGGCTTGAATGAAGGCAAAAGCACTTGTTTGAAGAATGAAGGCAAAAGCACTTGTTTGAAGAATGAAGGCAAAAGCACTTGTTTGAATGAATAAATGTGAAAAAATGAAGTCAGGATCATGGCCTAAGGTGAATTTCGCTCCTGACCCTTCCAAAGGGTCCAGAGAGAAGTTCATATTTCCTCTATTTTTCTCCTTAGCTTGACCAAGTTTGTAGACTTTTGAGGCATAATTGAGAAGGTTTGATGCAACTTTGCCTTGGAGAGGAGATCTTAGACCTTGGGATGATGGATTCTAGCCTAGGAGAGGAATTTCGCTCCTGACCCTTCCAAAGGGTCCAGAGCGAAAATCCTTATAACCCTCATTTTCCTTCCTTGTTTTGGATGGGCGTTGGTTTATTAGGCATTGTGTGTGAGTCTTGATGTGTTCTTGCCTTGAGAAGTGTTTTGAAAAGTGAGGATCTTGTCCAAAAATAGGAATTTCGCTCCCGACCCTTCCAAAGGGTCCAGAGCGAAATTCTTCATAAGCCTCATTTGCTCCCTTGTTTTGGATACCAACCTTGTTCCATGGGCGAATTTGGGAAGGAAATAACATGTCTCTGCCTTTTGAGGTGATGGAATGTAGAAATGTGAAGGATTTTGGCCAAGATTAGGAATTTCGCTCTTGACCCTTCCAAAGGGTCTAGAGCGAAAATCCTTATGCACCTCAATTTATCACTTATCAAGACCAATTTCATAGTTCCTTAGGCATGTTTGGGGGATTTTTGACATGTTCTGACCTTAGGAGGTGAGTAAAGCTAGATGAGATGAAGATTTTAGCCAAGAATAGGAATTTCGAACCTGACCCTTCCAAAGGGTCCAGAGCGAAATTCACTATAATCCTCATTTGCTACCTTGAATGGGCTTAAAACCTAGTTCCTCAAGTGGAAAACAATCTATATTTGCCTCCAGGAGAAGATTGAAGTTTGAAAAATGAGCAATTAAAGCCTAAATCAAGATTTGCGCTCCCGACCCTTCCAAAGTGTCCAGAGCGAAAATCCTCCTAGACCTCATTTCTTTCCTTATTTGGCCAACTTTTGATGTCCAAGGCATGTTGAAAGAGAGAATGGGCATATTGAAACCTGTTGGTGTAAATAATTATTCATCATGGATATTATTACACTTAAGTTTACTTAGGATAATGCATTTCATAGTAGTTTGGATATGAGACACTTGGGTGTTTGTGCCACATTGGGATAGTGTGTGTAGGAGAAATTCCACCTTTTATGGTGTTGATCTTGTTATTACACTATCATATCCACTTATTGTGGAGTGATAATTCCACCTTCGGTGGGTGATCCACCTCATGTGGACTATTATATTATTTCTCCTACCTACCCACACCTATTTCCTACCTACCCTTGTTTCTTATTGAGCCACATGTCATATTCGTGTGCTCATACATCCATATGGCCTTGCCTATATAAGCAGGCCTCTATTCATTGTATGTAACTAGTGAATCCAGCTATGTTATTGATCATTTCTATTGATGAGAATACAGTTTATTCTTGTCCTATATTGTGTCTCTATTTTGTACATTTCATTGAGCTCTTGATCTTGGCAAAATCCAACATGGTATCAGAGCCATTGGGGCTTCATTGATTCATCTTGAAGAGGCATTATTGCGACGTCAAGAGGCAGATCTGAGGAGTAGCATCTTTTGGAGGCGTCCTAGACCAGATCCGACCTTGCCATTGCGTCCAAAAGGCCGTTTCCATGAATTTTGGTTATAAAGTCGGCCTATTTTGGTGAGAAATTTTTTTTCTCCAATTTTGCTAGTATTGTATGGATTTCGAAATTTTTTTATTATTTTTCAGAAAAAAAATAAATTTTCTTTTTCTGAAATTTTTTTCAAAAATCAAAAAAAAAAAATTGGAAAAAATATAAAAAAAAAAAAAAAAAAAAATTGGTTTTTGGGTGGTCCGCAGACCCCCCCCGTGCCGAACGTACTTGTGCTCCGCAGGTTGCAGGTCTGACCGCTCCGTACCTGTGCCTCGTCTCTATTGCCGCTGTCCACGCCGCCGCCGAGCCTCACGCCGACCGTACTCTACCCGCAGCTCCGCCCGCGCCGCTCCGGTGCCACCCACGTCCTCCCGGCACCACCACCGGCACGGCTCCCGCAGACCGAGACCCGCGCCGGCTCCCACGTCGCAGTCCAATCAACGAGACCGGAGGACCGCGCCCGCCACGTGGCAGACGGCCACTGGCCCGCAGTACAAACCCTGCCACGTAGCATTTCGTACACTACCACGCAGACATCCGTACGCCACAGTCATCTGCCATGCAGACCTGCTTAGTCAGCAAAATCCGTACAGTACGAACAGTACAGTCATCTGGCCACGTCATCCATCCGTATAGTACGGACGCCCAGTCAGCAGAGGGCGAAGTTTTTGCGACGGTCATACGGCCGTCAAATTTAACACAGTGAATTGCTGACGTCAACGCCACATCAGCAGGGTTTGAAAATTTTTGGACCCCCCTCTCATTGAGCTTTTTGATTTTGCAGTTCAACTTCAAATGGCTATAACTTGCTCATTTTTGCTCCTTTTTGGGTGCAATTTTTTTTGAAATAGGCTAGAATTTCGTGCTCTCCGCAGTGGTGAAGAAATTTTTTGATTTTGTTGCACGGATTTTTCAGAAAATGCAGTTTTTGGTGACTGTCCTTAAGTAATCCCAGTTTTTGCAACTTCAGAGGCTTCGTTTGGGGTCATACGACCTCCTTTTTAGGTGCCGTTGTTTTGAAAGTGCTTATTTTTTCGTCTACTTTCACATGATGCTATTAGATTGATGCCATTGTAAGTAGAAATTGTACTTTCAGATCTTGGCCATTTTTGGCTCTCTTGGTACTTGTATATTTGCTTGAATCTCAGTTAGATTCATTGCACTATTGATTGAAGTCTCTTGTATCTCATTTGAGAAGTTGTAAAATTTGCATCATAAGTCCACTTTGCCTTGTTTTGCAAGTGGCTCATTGTAATCGCACTAAGTATAAAGTGCCAAAATCATCACTTTAGGGGGGGGTACTTTGATTGAGTGAATTTGGGGGGGTGTCTATTGTGCTTTTGTGCTCTTGTGTTCCTTCCTTTTTGCTGCTATGGGTTCTTCTAAGTTTCCTCTCTTAACTCCACATAATTATGCTACTTGGAAAATTGATGCAAGGAGTAAACTTATGGAAAAAGGACTCACTCATTACATTGATGGAACTATTGTTGCTCCAGCTGATCCTAAGGCTGATCCAGTTGGTCACTTAGATTGGCTCACTAAAAATATCATGGCAATTGGTACCTTAAGAAAGTATGTATCAAAGGATCTCATTTTTCATATTGAGAAGTGTACTCTAATCAAGGATGCTTGGCAAAAGTTTCAAGACTTGTATGGTCAAGTTGATGAGATTAGGGGATATCAAATTGATAGTGATCTCACCATGTTAGATCCCAAGAACTTTGATACTATACAAGATTATGTCACTAAGGCAAATGAGTTGAGGGCACAACTCAAAGATTGTGGCATTGATAAGAAGGATACTCAATTGATATTCAACTTGATAGGCAAGCTTCCACAAGAATATGCAACATTTGTTTCTAGTTTCCAAACCCATAGGATGACAATGGGTTCAAGCTACACAATGCCTACATTTGATGCTTTCAATGAAATGTTGATGATGGAACAAACTAAGTTGATAAGCATGGGCATTCTTAAGGCTTCTAAGTTTCAAGCATTAGTGGCAAATCAAGGGAACAAAGGAAATCAAGGAAAGGACAACTCAAACAAGAAGAAATGGCAATCAAAGCCTAAGGAAAAAGCACCATCTTCTCCACAACAAGGAGATTCATCCTCTTCCAAGGGAGATAATTCACCAAAGAGGGAAAGACCTACTTGTGCTTATTGTAAAAAGATTGGTCATGAGGAGCATCGTTGCTATTCTAAGAAGATTGATGAGCTTACACATATCATCAAAAAGCATAACATTGATTTGCCTAAAGTCTACAAGAAGGATGATTCATCAACTTCAACTTCCTCACATTCAAAAGGAAAAGGGCAAGCATTCATGGCTTCTACAAGTGGAAAGACTCACTCTTTTGGAACAAGAAAAGGAAAAGCTCTATGTGCTACTATCAGTCATGATTCAGAGAGATGGCTTCTAGATTCAGGGGCTTCTCATCATATGGCATCTTCGCAGTCTATGTTCTCTACATTTGAGCCTTGCACCATGCCACAGATTTTGATGGGCAATCATACATACATGGATGTGATTGGGAAAGGATCTATTGACATTGGGGATAACTCCTTCAATGATGTGTTGTGTGTACCCCACTTGACAAACAATCTCCTTTCTATCTATCAAATCACACATGGCGCAACTAAGAGAGTTGTGGAGTTCACACCTGACTCAGTTTTCATTAGAGACATGGAGACTAGAGCTATCATTGCGACTGGGGTGGTTGATCATTCATCTCGGTTATACTCCTTTTCAGATTTTGTTGATGATGATGATTTCACATTCGATGATTCTACACATTATGATCACACTTGTTGTGATGGTTCAGATTTTGAGAGAACTTTGGACACTTGAACATGGGGATTCTCACATGTGACCCCGTTCTTGAGTCTTGTATTTCATCTCCTCATATTGATATCACATCACCTATTGCACCTAATGATGCGGATAGTGTGACAGTTTTGCCTTCATGTGATTCAGTGCAGCAGGATATTCATTGTCTTCCAGCTTCAGATTCATGGGATGATTACTTGACAGATATTGCAGATTTGTTTGTGGAATCCTACGTTGCAGATTTGGGAGACATCATTGATGACATTCATCTTCTCTTTGATGAAGATGATCCTTCTTCGATTGTTGCGAGGGCACACTCTGACCCTCTTGTTCATTCTCTACATGATCATTCTTTCGAGGTTGACATGATTGTGGATACTTATGTACAGCAGTTGGAGGAGGTCTCTTTATGTTTTGAGGAGACATGTGAGTCTTTGGGACATGTTCTACATCCATCTCCACTAGATCTTGGAGTGCCTTTTTCAGCAGTGTGGCACAGTTTACCACCTTTGGAGGGGGTATCTTTTAGCATCGACATGGGGACACTTGAGCAGTTTTCAGAGATTCCTTTCATCATGAGTTTTCTTCATACATCTTCCCTTCATGATTGGGGAGACTTCATGGATACACCTTTGGTTTTGTTTCTTCCTAAGGGGAGGAATGTTGTTCGACGTTCGTGGAGCAGTTTCTTCATACATCGAGCTTCTATCATTGGTGCAGATTCTTCATTGAGGGAGGATCACAGTTTGACTTCTCTTCTTCTCTCATATGGGGGGGACTTTTTCCTCACATGGGGTTTTGTTCCTCACATTCTTCTATGAGAGTTCTCTTGTATAGCTTTCATCTCTCTTTTTGGGGGAGGGTTTTTTCCCATTGGGTTTTTCTCTCTTTCCCCACTTTGTGAGAGATTTCATTGCATTGGTTTGCATGCATTTGCATTTGTACATGGGTACCTAACATGGCCTCGTAGCCGGGACCCATCTTGCATTGCTTAGTTGCATTGTAGACTTAAGTGCATTCCCCTAAGTTGCACTTAAGGGGGGGTGTTGGTGTAAATAATTATTCATCATGGATATTATTACACTTACTTAAGTTTACTTAGGATAATGCATTTCATAGTAGTTTGGATATGAGACACTTGGGTGTTTGTGTCACATTTGGATAGTGTGTGTAGGAGAAATTCCACCTTTTATGGTGTTGATCTTGTTATTACACTATCATATCCACTTATTGTGGAGTGATAATTCCACCTTCGGTGGGTGATCCACCTCATGTGGACTATTATATTATTTCTCCTACCTACCCACACCTATTTCCTACCTACCATTGTTTCTTATTGAGCCACATGTCATATTTGTGTGCTCATACATCCATATGGCCTTGCCTATATAAGCAGGCCTCTATTCATTGTATGTAACTAGTGAATCCAGCTATGTTATTGATGAGAATACAGTTTATTCTTGTCCTATATTGTGTCTCTATTTTGTACATTTCAGTGAACTCTTGATCTTGGCAAAATCCAACAAAACCCTTAAGGACGTTTGAAGCAATTAAGGAATGAGTGTTTTGGCCAAGGAAGGAAATTTCGCTCCTGACCCTTCCAAAGGGTCCAGAGCGAAATTCCTTATAGGCATATATTTTTAACCTTGCTTGAGCTTAAAACTTTGTTCCTAAGGCGAAAAGAGATGAAATTTCACTTTGCAAAGAAGATTGGGATTGAAAAAATGATGATTTTGGGCTAGAAAAGGAAAATCGCTCCTGACCCTTCCAAAGGGTCCAAGGCGAAATTGTGTAAAACCTATCTTTTCCCTTAGTTTCATGCCAAATCTAGTGTGGATCATGATTAAAGAAGTCCTTAGGCATGTCTTTGACTTAGCAATGATTATCAAACTTGAAGGAATTGAGCCAAAAAGTGATTTTCGCTCCTGACCCTTCCAAAGGGTCCAGAGCGAAAATCTTGAAACCACCTATTTTCCTTGCAAGTCTAGTCAAACATTAGGTTTTCATGGCTTGGATGGGTGCGAGGAGACATGTTCTTGCCTTTTGAAGTTAATTGGTGTTGAAAATGATAAAAATTAGCCCAAAGCAAGAAATTCGCTCCTAACCCTTCCAAAGGGTCCAGAGCGAAAATTCTAGGATCACCTACTTTCTTTGCAAGACAAGTTAAAATTTTGATTTTTATGGCCTAGATAGGAGTGAGGCAATGTGTCCTTAGCCTTGGAGGTGAATTGAAGTTGAAAGGATGGAGGAACATACTCAAAACTTGAAAATCGCTCCTGACCCTTCCAAAGGGTCTAGAGCGAAAAACACTAAAACCATCCTTTTCTCCAAATTTTGTGCTAAGTCAGGCCTAGACTAGGGTGAGAGAAGCTATTTGGAATGCCTTGGAAAGATGTTTGACCATCAAAAGTGTGAATTTTGAGCTAAAATTGGAATTTCGCTCCTGACCCTTCCAAAGGGTCCAGAGCGAAATTCTGGATAGGTCCTGTCCCTGGCTAGGTTTTTGAGCGAATTTGACTTTTTAGGCCTTGTGAAGATCAAACCAATGTTGCCAGGTTGGGAAGTGGATTCAATATGGGGAGTCCAGATGAAGTGAAGTGAAGAAAGTGAAATTTAGTGTGAATAGGCAAGCAAAAGGTGAATTTTGCTCCTGACCCTTCCAAAGGGTCCAGAGCGAAATTCATCAAAGTCACTATTTCCTCTTCGTGTCAAGACAAGATTTTGATTCCTAAGGCATGAAAAGGCTGGAGAGAGGTTTATTTAAGCCTTGCAAGATGAATTGAAGTGAAGGAAGTGTAAAATAAAGCCTAAAGAAGGAATTTCGCTCCTGACCCTTCCAAAGGATCTAGAGTGAAATTCTCATTATCACCTAATTTGCCCATGTGAGAACCTAAAAGGATGGATCCCTAGACTTTGTTGGACTAAAACAAGCATATGCTCACCTTTCGGAGGATTTTGGGGTGAAAAAATGGAGTGATTGAGGCCTAATCAAGAAAATCGCTCCTGACCCTTCCAAGGGTCCAAGGCGAAATCCTTTGAAACTACTATTTTTCACCTTGTTGGGGCCAGGCGAGGAGCTAATTGTGAGGTAATGTTGAAAGGAGGTCTAAATGAGCCAGGAATGCAAAATTCGCTCTTGACCCTTCCAGAGGGTCCAAGGCGAAATTCTTATAGGGCCTGTCCCTAGAAAGAGTCTTGAACTAACTTCATTTTAGTATCTTTTGTTGATGATTTAAGGTGTGAAATACTATGTTGAAATGAATTTATTATGTGTCCTTAATCATCTTTTGATTTGTTTTGTAGATGAAAGAAGATCAAGCCAAGACAAGGACGGCCTTCTCTGGTCCAACATCATCAGGGACGACCTCTTCCAGTCCAGCATTCGAAGGAAAGGTACACCATCCATCCTGCACATCAAAGACAAAGGAGGTCAGAGCAAGGGTCCGTTGGAGAAGCAAACAGTTTCAGAAGAGTTAACTAAAGTTAGCTTCTCAGCATCATCAAATTGAATATCTACCAAGTTGCAAGTGTCAGACAAGGTGGCATCCCAGTCATCACTCCTCCAATTAGATTGGTCCACCTCAGCATGTCCAGATTCAATGTACCTGACTCATCAAAGATGGCACAAACTTCGATGTACCTACCCCGGTTATCCATTGGTAAAATATTCCAGAGAAGACATGTGTCCAAATAATGCAATTATTTCATTGGTTAGAATTGAGTTTGTTGTAACAAACCCTAATTAGGGTTTTCGTTGTAAAATCTCGGCCATTGAATTGTATTGAGAGCGCTATATAAGCCCTGGCTCCTCATTTGTAAAGGCTAATGATTAGCTAATAGAGAATAGTTAGTGAATAGTTAGTCAGGAGTTAGAAGGTGAATAGTTAGAAATAGTGAATAAGTCAGTTAATAGTATAGCAATTAGAGTAGAATGGAAAGAGAAGGCAAAGATTGTTGCCAATAAGTTGTTGTAAAAGGCTTGTAAAACTTCATTGAAGAAATGGTGAAATCTATGGGTCGATTCAACAATTTGCATGGTCTCTATACTTCTCATATTTGATTTCATGTTATTAGATGAGTAGAAGAAATGTGTTTGATTGATGGTGAAATTTGTATATCCATACTACTAGCAGTTTGTTGAGTGCAGACTTGCCTTGTGTAGTCAACTGGAATCATTCAGCTTAAGCTTAACTTCAATTGTCGCTTCTTCACTAATATGCATCAGCCTGATGGTGTCTATGCATGTAGCGATGATCTGAACATCATAAAGCTTTCCTCCAAAGATCGCACTAACCTTGTGGAGATGGTACTGGGATGTCAAAACAAGACTTAGTTAGAATTTCACCAAAGGTTATTCATTGCTCCTACATTCTTAGTGTCAGAATTAGATCCTTTCCTCGCCCTCATCCTTTTTCTTTTTTTTCAAAATCTAGGCTAGTGAAATCCTGTATTCCAACAATATTCAAAGCAAATCAGACGTTTAGTCATCAAGTGTAAGTCCCCTTGTGATTCCAGCAAAATCACATCATACCACAGAGAGCTTATCCACGAGTAGAGATCCTACATAACAGGAACCTTGAAGCTTCTCCGATTGATCCTTCTGCGATATCTTCAGCATTCGGGAGCTTTATTCAAGAGAGGATAAGGTACCTTTAGGTATTTTATTCTGTGTTTGGTCGTGTACAAAATATACATCTACAGGTTTGAAAATTTAACATTCAATGTTTACCCTGCGGATCTACGAACAGTTAGGGGCTATCTCCTGCGGGGGCCTGATGTAAAGACCACTTAACATTTTAATTTTGGACGTGGTAAATTAAAGTGACTAGGCAGAAGGGTAAGGGGCCGTGGTGAATAAACATTAAGCATTGTAGGAGAAATGCAAAACTAAAAGGGGACGGTTAGAACATGGGTAGATGGTAAAAATGAAACTTTAGTGAAGCTTGACTGGCCAAATAGGTCAACAAAAATATAGAAAATTTAAATGCAAAGAACAAGGCTCATAATTTAGGACTTAGGCAAATTTTGAAAACAACCTCTTAACACCATGAGATCAAAGTTGGGCAAACATGGGGATACGAGAACCAAGAAAAATTGACACTCCTAACAAGTGCAATGACTCGTGTGGGCTAAAATGATAGAGACAACGATGGAATGATAGAAAATGAAAGTTTTTTGGATCAAGTATATGATACATCATTTGTTTTTTATGACAATGCCTATTATGGCAGGCTTTGGGTGGCAGCCTTTCAAGCAATTGCTGCAATGGCAAATGAAATTGGTGACAACACTTTTGGAGAGTGTTTTAGGGTTAAATTTCGAAAGGCAAAAGTTGTATATGAAAAGTTGTGGAATGGCATTTACTTCAACTATGACAGTTGACTATTGACTAACAATCAAGTAGATCAGCTAGTTGGATATTGGTATCGATAACCACTATTAACACACGAGAGAAGAGATTAAGGGGTCGATTCATCATGAAGTACTTGATCCAATGGAAAAGCCTACCCATAAAGGATGCTACTTGGGAGGTGCCTGTTGACGTGGGAAAAGTGATGCTAATCTTTCAATCAACACATAATAGAATGTCGAGTATCCTATACTCTCTCGAATAAGGAAATCCCTAATGCTGTTCGGACTGATCAAAGGGGATAACCTCAAGGTTCCAATTGTCAGGTCTTGACTGCTCAAGATAACTCAACGGTTTGATGTGTTTTGCTGGTAAACATGAGGGGGCTTACAAATGCTACAAGCTGGCCTGCATCTAGCAATGCTTTGATTCTCAAACTGGGAGAAAAAGAAGAAGCAAAAGGATAGGGTTTAGGAAACCTAAGGACAATGATAGTAACAATTAGTGCTGTGGGTAGATAGGTTTCACATAAACTAATTCTTGCTTGGCCAAAGATACGCTCACAACTCCACAGGAATAGTGCAAGCTCCAAGGGATAAAAGGATTTTCAAACTATGGATATTCATTCAGACAACCAATTATGGCGCAGCCTGAGACAAATACCCATAGTTGAACTAAGAACAATAATAGGGTTCTGACTAACCATGCACAGAGACCTACAATCAGCAAGCCCCCAATGGTATGAACCTGAAATCAAATCAGATACACTCACACTTCATCATTAAGATCACTAAACTCTAATTAACTAGATGAAGAGAAACCATGCAAACAAATTAGAACAAACAACAAAACACCACGCTTCAATGTTCCATTTATGCTTCAATGTATATTTCTAGCTACAAATTAATTGACATTTGCCAGCAAATAATTAATTTGTTATTGTGGTGTACGAATGGTGAAAAAGTGTAAATTATAGTGCAATTTTGCAATGGTGGAATGATATAAAAATCATATATTATTTATCTATGCTGAGTTTTACCCCAGCTGTACCCTTTTCCAGTCCTCAAAGTGAGCTGTACACTTTATCAATGCTTTCAAGGGCGGGTGATTCATGTTGAAGGCTTATTAGCCTCATTTACTTCCTAGTATGGCTTTAAAAGGGTTGACTAAAGTCTACACAGCACTCCAAATACTAGTTGCAGGTATTCAAACAGGAGTCAAAGCAGATTATAATTGTTGTACACCTTACATGAGTGTCGTATCACGCTAGAGGGAACCGTACAGTCTTAAAGATGGACAAAGAAAATTTATGTTTGGAATGTTGATCCTTCCACAGTCCGAGTCAGCAAGTTAATATATCAATATTCAGTTTCAATTAATTATATGGCTGTTGCATGTAATTTTTTAAATACTATTCTGTAATAGCAATATACAGAAATATAGAAAATTCTCTGTTGGATGTTTTATGCTTTTTGTATGAATGAAGTAATTATTATTATGAAAATTGGAAATTTGTTGCTACAATTATTATTTATAATATTTCCTCAATACAAGTTGAAACTAACCCAAAACAGTTGGTATGCAAAGTGTTTGACAAAATGTCTACGCATCAAAAAATTGTGAAAATTGCAATATTTTGGTCTTAAAATTTGGTCTAGTATATTATAGTGGTATCAAAGCATGTATGTGAAGTTGTAACGTTTGCAAAAATTCAGAAATATTCCAATACTTGATTTTACATTCTCTTCTTCTCTTGGCAATGTAAGAATCCTCTACTCGTATGGTCTCAATGTTCTGCACTTAGGTTTCCCTCAGAATCTTTCTTGTACTCCTTTGTCCCAGAGTCTGAGGCAATAGCTCTTCAATGCATCAAATTTTGGTTTCATATGTATTTTACAGTAAATCTATGGATTGTCCTTCCCACTCTTCTTGTGGTGATGATTGTATTGATGATTATCGACTTGATCAGCAAGGTCCACGAATGCTTCATCGCGGATTGGTAAGTGCCATGCGATTTCTTTCCACGCTACTTTTGTGTATTTTCTTGTCGTGGAAGTCTCTTTCTCTTGCCAACTACAACTCTGACTTATGCTTTTAGCTTTTAATTCATTCTCAGGATGACCTCGGACTTGCAATTGACTCTTCAGTTTCTTCAACTATTTCCCTTAGCCTCCTCCTTCATTCTCTCTATTCCATTCTCAAGGACCATCTGACTTTTTGTTCTAATGGCCTATGATCACTTTTTGATCTCTTCCCAACCTTGATAAATGGGCATTACTTCTGAAAGGTGCATTGTCAATCAATGCTATGTTCTCCCTGTTGGCTCTTTCGTAGTGTTGGATTATTCACTGACAATGTTGTTCTTGTTCTTTTTTGCATGCAAATCTCATAAAATTAAAAAATGTTGTACGAGGAATCTTGGAAGACTATTCAGGAGGTTGTCTACTTCATTTACTTGTAGGTTATCCCAAATTGCCCCGTGGTATTTGTCTCCTCTTGGCTTCCTTTTGTACACATTTCTTAATGGGTATGTTCCACAAATTTATGAGATCTTGTGTAAGGTCAAATTCTCTTTCTTCATTAAATTACAGTAGTTCTTCCGCTCGCTGCCCGATTTATATGGCCACTTACAACAACCTAACTTCATAAATCAACTTGATTTCTTGTAGGCAATAGTGTCAAATGTTTACTACTTAATTCAATATGCTTTGAATATAATAGAGTGAATAGAATAGATGAATTCCAATGACTTATAAGAAACTCACACTAGTAATTGCATAAAAATATCAGTGTATTTCATTCATATGCACTTATACAACTATAATTTAGGGAATTTTCATAACATGCAGTCCCCTTTCATATGTTTACTAAGAGTATATAAATTAGCAAACGGTTGCTAAGAACTTCCAACCATGAGCAGCTACCAAGAGTAATTGCATACAACCAACAAAGAGAAACTAATATTGTCAACTACCATATAATTAAAATATGACTAATATGAAGATTTCTCCAACTACAGAAACCAAGCCCAACACACGAGGATTGCAACCTCTAACTAGACTAGAGAGGGAAGGACTAATACATTTCTCCATTAGTGCCTCAAGAGGGGTAAGTGTTGTCTTCAATTTTTTATTTCAAAAATTGGACTATCACATGGAAATTTTTATTAAAAAATGAAAAAATTTACTCTATGGCACGCTTCCCGAGGCAAAAATTCGCCCCATCCTTGGATTGGATCGATTGTTGATCCATCCCCAAGCTACGTTTCGAATTTCGTCGCGTTTTGAGTCCATTTGCTATGTTTTTGCTTCAATGTAGGGGAATTTTTCGATAATTACCAGTAATTGGTAATTTGTTTTTCAAAACCCCCTTGAAGCTTTTGGTCTTGTAGGGGAATTTTTCTCCAATTACAAGTTTTTGGAAACTGGTAAAAAGGGTTTTAAAACCCCCTTTACTAGTAGAATGACTTTTAAGTGTTTTGTAAAACTTGTAAATGGGTTTTACATGTTTTTATGACTTAAAGTTATTTTTATTTTTAAATAGCACTTGTAAATGGGATTTTAAAATCCCTTTACATGTTTTAAGTAAAATCACTTGTAAAGGGAATTCTATTTCCCTATTACAAGTAATTTAACTTGTATTTCCTTTTCTAAAACCTGAAATTTGCCTTAGAGGCAAAAATATGAACATTTTGAAAACTTCTTGTTTCATTTCTAAAACCCGAAATTTCTCCCATGCCTTTGCAAACTGATTTGGGTTTGAATTTTTTGGAGGAAAGATAGGGATTCCTTCCAAATGCGGATTTGCTGCAACTTTGAAGAATTCAAACCCTTGTTCTACGCATCTATCAAACTGATTTTCGCCATTTGTCTTCTTCAACGTTTTTTTTTTTCTGAATCTTGTATTCATGCCATTTGCCATGGTTTGGAGGTTCCAATCTACCCATTCCTAAGGCGTTTTTGATTTAATCATAAAGGCGTTGGATTTCAAACTTCATTCAAACCGTTTTATGCGCGTTTTGGGTAATCGATTTGCAAAAACGCCCTAAAAACCAGTCACATTTTTTGCAAGTTTCGCACCTTTCTCATTCAAGGTATGCTTTCAATTCTAAATCATTTTTGCTTCCTCTTGTATTTAATGATGAATCAAATCATTTTCGAACTACTTCCTTGGCATTTATCATGGCATTTTTATAGCAAATCGGTTTTTCTTTGGTCACCATGCATGGCTAAGTTTCTTCCTTTGTTTAAATTCTATTTAAAGGGTTTCATCTTCCATGTTTGGTTGACTCTACAAGCTTGGATCTCTCCTCATCTTTGCAAGGTAATTTTTATTTTTGTATTTCTTTCTTGTTTCTTTCCTTGCATTTTCTTGTTTAAGTTTTGGTTTTGTTCATGTTCATTTTGGGTTTATGAGAGGAAATTCCCCATTTTACAAAGAAATTTGTAAAGTAAAAGTTGTTCTTCCCCTTTGAAAATTCTTTTTCTTTACTTGCATTCGGGTTTTAGAAACCCGATTGCAAGTAAGAGGAAAATATGTGTTCTTCCCTTTTTTGGACAAAGACTTAACCTTCTTTGATCCAAAAGATCAAGTTTCAAAACAAGAAAAATGTGTTCTTCCCAATATGTTCTTCCCAATTTGCAAAGAAATTTGCAAGTGTGAAAAGTTCTACCTAAAAATGTGTTCTTCCCTCTTTTGGACAAAGACTTAACCTTCTTTAGTCCAAAAAGCAAGTTTCAATGGTGAAAAAATCAAGTTCTTCCCAATTTCGGGTTTTGAAATCCGGATTGCAAGTTGAAAGTCCTTCCCATTTTGGCATGACAAAGTTCCAAGTGATCTTCCCGAAATTCATTTTTACCTATCTGCCTCCAATTCCCTCATCCGTACTTATCATCTTCGTCATTTCCCGCATGCCTAAATACCTTTTTTCAGTCCATTCCTTCGATTTTCAGTTTGTAAATAAGTTTGCATTTGGATTTAGAAAACCAATTGCAAATGTGTTCTTCCCAACTTCCAAACTGAAAATTCATTCTCCTTCCATTTATTCATGCTTCGTGTTTTGCAAGTATAATTGCATTCGGAATTTAAAGCCCGATTGCACGTTTGTACTTCCCTCTTGTGTACTTGCAAAACATGTTTCAAAACCCGAAATAAGTCAAAAGCTTATTTTTCCACCTCTTATATCTCCTCTCACAAAGCCAAAATACGAAAGTTGAACTTTCTCATTTGGAGGAGTGAAAATGTTTAAAGATACTGACTTTGATATTGCCTTGATACTCTTGGATTTACGTTGCAGCATTCCCAGTTGTTTCCAGATGACAGATGTATCATCATCTCCCACTCCAAAAAAGATGAAATATAGGTATGATAAATACCAGAATGAAGTTCCGTAGTCACAGATCTCCTCCTCCCTTGATCATATCAAGGATACTGAGATAGGGCATGTTGACATGTCCGAATTCATACAAAGGATTGAAGATCCGAAGGAGGGTGATATGCAACGGTTGCTGGACAGCCATATCCATCATGCCGCATCCTTTCCAGTTGCTGCCCTAGAACCAGAATTTATTCTAGCATGTGCTCATCATTTTGACAAAGAGACACAAGTCATTAGAAATGATGATGGGGAAGTGATCATTCGCCTGGATGCAGAAGCTATAGAGAGGGTTTTCAAAATACCTTCCAAAACCATTTATATAGAGATCTCCAAGCAAAGTGCAGCTGGATACTTTGCCAAAAGGGAGAAAGACTGTAAGTGTCATATCAACAAATGGATTCATGAACCTCGCACTGCGCTTACCAGATGGGCAAAGTTATATCGGTCTGATTTCAAGAATGAGATCGGTGATACTATTACTCTTCTTAGCCGTATGATGGGATTGGAGCATTCCAATGTTTTTGAACCTTGGATGTACCAATTTATTATGTTAGTAAGGCAGTCTCAGCACATCTGTTGTGGTGAAATCATCAGTGATGCTTTGTGTGAGCAACTTGCAGTCGTCCCTACTACCTTCACCTTCTACATGAATTCATATCTCGTGTATATTGCTGCGTCACTTAGACATTTCCCAAGTCTTTCCACCAAGGGTGACCACATGCTTGTACCAGTTTGGGAATACTATGATCAGTTGCCTCTAAGATCAAGTAGGTCTCATTTCAAAAGGGTTCAGGACGCTTTCTTTGGTCATTATTTGTGTCAATTTGACAAGAACCTGAAGAACAAAAGAGTCTCAGATGAAGCATGGGAAAAGGTGAAAGAATATGGTTGTTTGTTTCTCCAATTTCCAACTTTTACCTACATGAGAGTTGGATGCTATGGCGGGCAGCCTTACATGCTCCCACGGTACCCAACAGATAAGATTATTCTCATGGAATTGGGAAGGCAGATCATGGCTGTGCATACACACCAGTCAGTTAAGCACAAGGTTGGCATGGGTATTTCTTCCAACAACCCATTGAAGATTGGTCAATATTCTCTAATGACTTCAATCAAGGCCAGGGCTATGGAGACTGAGTTGCAGGAAATTAAACTCAAAAGATTCAAACCTAGAGCTGAATTTGATTACCGAGGCATGAAGGAGAAGATCAAGAAGACCTTCATCCATGTACACCGGATAGAAGATATCTGGGCTGATCTTCGTACTGAAAAGGAGATTTGCAAGATGGATTACTGCCGACTCACTGCAGAATAGATTGTGGATCTAAACCTCGTGAACGTGCCACAAAGTATTATTGATGATGGTAACGTTCTTGATCCTAAGTTTGTCAATCAGAATGTTGATGAGGCTCCACTTCCTTCTATCCACTGGTCCCACAAGGAAGGCACTTCTATCTTGGATAGATTTCAGTCAGTTCTTGCCAATACCAATATCTGGCTAAAGAATAATGGTGTCAAGCTCATTAAGATTAAGGTTGGGAAAGAAGATGATTCCACAGGTCCTCTTGGGCCGAAGTCTGAAATTCAACTAGACAACAAAGAAGGTGCATCCTCTTCTGGTACAAGGATTAAGTTGCGAGTCAGCCGTGCAATGGTGCTTCCTCCTCAGGAAATAACAGTTCAAGGCAAGGAGAAGCCACAGTTGGAAATTCATGTGATTGATCCTGAAGCTTCAGAGGAAGAAACTCAATCTGATAATGCTCCTCAATCACTTTCTACAAAGTCTCCACATAATTCTCTTTCTTCACTTCCTATTGAGGTACTGTTGTGACCATTTCACACATCGCCCCATCGCAAATGGGGACCCCCTCTTTTTGCTCGTTTTTCCCTCGTCTTTCGGTTCGTTTTTAGGATTTTGTTAGTCAGTTAGTTGTCTGGATTTAGGGTCAAGCCTTAGGGTTTTAATTTTTGTCTTTTCAGGCCAAAATCCAGTCGTTTTTTAGAGCTTTTGAGCTTCCTTTTCTAGGATGCAAATTTTGAATGCAATGAATTCGCCAGAATGGTTTAATGTTCAATTGGAATGTTGATGCAGAGCTTAAATTTGTCTAAGTGTTGAGAGAAGTGTGAATTTTTGTCCGATTGAATATTTTGACTAAATTTTGACTTTTTTGATTTTTGATCCTGGGCATTGGAAATGATTTGTTTTTGCCTCGTGAATTGATTAAACTTGTGAAATCATGTTATTTTGGCCTGTAGGAGCAAAATCGCTCCTGTCCCTCAGTGAAGGACGGGAGCTCTTTTCCAAATATCTCACTATTCCTGCAGAGTCAAGACGAATTTCAAATTGGAAGTGATGGAGAACGGCGAGATCTTTCCATTGAATATAAATTGAAGATTTTCATGAGCACCGAAACGCCTCCAGGAGGAAAATCGCTCCTGTCCCTCAGTGAAGGACCGGAGCTACAAATCAAATTTTGCCTTGTCCTTGTGAGATTTCGACGACTCGATGATTTGAAGACGTCCAAAGGGAGATGCTTTACCAAATGAATATAATTTGAGATGCAAAAATGGAGGAGAATGGTCCAGAATGCAAAATTCGCTCCTGTCCCTCAGGAAGGGACCAGGGCGAAGTACCTTATAGACCCCGTCCCTCTCCCAGGGACCAGAGCAATGTCCTTCATTGAGCAAAATCCAGGCAAAAATCAAGATAAGTTTACGTCCAAAGGCAAGGAAGAGCGTGAGATGAACTCATTGAATATAAATTGAATATTTTAAAATGTCCACAGGGGTCCCAAAAGGCCTAGTTCGCTCCTGTCCCTCAGGAAGGGACCAGAGCGATTTTTGTTATAATTAATTTTCTTGCCAAGTTGCGGACGATATCAAGGTATGGATGAATGGAGTAGAGCATGACGAGTCCGTTGAATATAAATTTGGAACCTGACAAAGTAAAATGAAGGCCACAAGAGATGGATCGCTCCTGTCCCTCTCCAAGGGACCAGGGCGATATAGTGAATATATTGCTTTTCACTCAAGTTTGAAACCAATCTAAGTCAAGACAAAGGGTGGCAAGGACATTTTAAGACATCTTCATCGAGCACAAGCACTTAAGGGTCATCACAATGGAGAGATTTACACCCTAAGACCCAGATCGCTCCTGTCCCTTGGGAAGGGACCAGAGCAATATCTCTATAATGGCGTAAATTTCAAAAGGCAATCAAGTTTCGAGCAACCAAGAGGGTCGAAAGGACATCATTTCACGTAATAAAGATGATTGCAAGTTGGTACAAACAAGAACAAGCACATAATGATGAACTTCGCTCCTGTCCCTCAGGAAGGGACCAGAGCGATGTTGGATATATTGGTCATTTCATGCAAGATTTACGTAAGGTCAAGGTTTCGCAACGTCTTAGAGGGCCCATGGTATGATAGGAAGGTGATACACGAAGATTTCAAACGTAAAATAATCACCAAAATGAACATAGGGACCATATCACTCCTGTCCCTCTCCAAGGGACCAGGGCGATTTGCCTTGGACTCTCCATTTTGTTTCAAATGCGTGCTAAGTCAAGACTTCATAAGGTCATACAAGGTTCGAGACATCGTTTGAAGATCACATGCAAGTGTTTTGAACGTCCAACATCGTCAAACATGCTAAAGGCTCACATCGCTCCTGTCCTTTGGACAAGGACCAAGGCGATCCTATCAAAAACACTCATATTCCTTCAAAGTCGAGGCAAAGCAAGGATGGGCATGGTAAAGGACGGCGTTTGGAGGACATCACAACTAGGATTGAAGTTTAAAGTTGCTAAGATTATGGAGAAAGACATGGATCGCTCCTGTCCCTCTCCAAGGGACGAGGGCGATGATCCTCTAAAATGTCCCAACACTTCATGAAAACAAATGGAACAAGCGTAGAAGAAACGAGCAAAGATGATATTCGCTTCACAATGAAAGATCGAAGATCAAAGATGCATATTGAACGTGAAAACATGGAGATCGCTCCTATCCTTTGAACAAGGACCAAGGCGATGAACACCCAAAGGCACTCATGAACGCATACATGACGACCAAATTCGAAGGATCCATCAAAGTGATCGATATTGAACGTGGAAAGGAAGGAGATGAACGTTGAAAACATGACAAAATCATGGATCGCTCCTGTCCCTCTCCAAGGGACCAGGGCGATGAGGTACGTCCCTTTCATTTTCATAATTTTGGCGCCAAATAAACATTTCAAATTTTCCTTAAATGCTAAGTTCGATAAAATTGAAAATCCTATTTAAATTAGCATTTAATATGGCATTGATCATTTATTAATTATTTTGCCTTTATTAAAAAATCGAAATTTATAAATTAAAAACGAAAGGCATTTAATTAATTATTAATTAATTATTAAAATCGAATGGAGCGCTTTGATATGGAGGTCGGCCTTGTTATTTAATTAAAAATCATTTAAAAATCATTTGAAATTGTTATATTTTACCAAGTCGGCCTTAGTAAATGGAGAGGTGCAAGCGCTATATATGGAGGGTGAAAACTATTGTTTTCACATCATTATTTTTTATCCCTCTACATGCGAATTAAGGAGAAGGAAGGAAGTGCGAAGTGTGTTTGAAGAAGTGCGAATTTCCATTTAATCCAAGGGTGGCGTTAGTAATCAAAGGTGGTGCAATACTTCATTTGAGTGAATTTGCCAAGAGTCGAAGACCACATCAAAGGTGAACTTGAAGATCACGTCAAGGACAAAGGTGGCGAAGTTGATTTCTTGAGGAGATAACGTTGAAGACCATTTATACCTCAATTTTGCCTAGGCGAATTTTGTCTTTTGCATTCTAGAGTTAGCTCTCTATTGAGGTATGGCGATTTGATTTTTATTGTTTTATTTGTTGATCGTCATATTTTAAATTTTGAAGTTTTGAATTTTGAATCTCTTAGCTCAATCATCGTTGTTGTTTTTAGGAAATGATAACTCTAGTGACTTATCATGATGCTTCCTAAAAAATTCTCTCTCTAATCTATGTTATTTATTGCAAAATCTAGCTTCTCATTATGAAATGTTGTGTAGGTATGGCGACCCCGAAGGCGGGAGCATCCACCAGTCGCTCAGCTCTCATGAAAGAAGATCAGAAGACCGAAGAAGTGGAGACCAAGATCGTGTCGAAGTGGAGCAACATTGGAGATACAAACTTGGGGAACTTTAGCACGAAGAAGTTTCGAGAGGTCCCCTACATTGGCAAGCCATCACCTGTCGCCCGGAGGATAATAGAAAGTGGCATCATCAAGGCGGCCGGTTTTTCTCCAGCTATTCAATGCCACGAGTTGATGATCGAGTGTGCCCGTCACTACAATCCACAGTCCAGGACAATTGTGTCCAATGAGGGAAACACTTTGGCGTACCTTTCAGAGGAAGCTATAAGTGAAGCTTTCCATCTTCCAGAGCACAGGGACATGATATATAAGAGCATTGAAGGAGCCAGATCAGTGTACGATGATGATCCAGATGCTTGCCTAAGCATAATCAACAAGAACTGGCTACTCAAGAGTCGTCCCCGTCTAAGCAAGGTACCGAACACACCGCACCGGATTGATTTCCAGGAGGAATACAGAGATTTGATTACTATGCTCAACCGAGTTACAGGAGCACCTCATGCCTTCTATTTTGAGAAGTGGATGTTTTACTTCATCCAGGTGATTGTTCAAGGAAAGGGCACGATACATTGGGCTAGGATAATTAGCCATTGCTTAGACGTACAGTTGAGGAGACTCAGGGCTACTAAGTCCTTCCACATGAGTTCATACGTCATCTATGCTTTGATCAGGAGTGTTGAGTATGCAGGACTACCTCACAGAGGAGTGATTGGAAGAGGACCCGGCGAGGTCAGAGCTTGTGAATCCTATACCTACTTGCATCATCCGCCAAGGAAAAACTACAAGTTAGTTAATGATACTTTCACGATGAACATCACAAGGACGTTGCAAGGTGGGATTCACAACAGATTATCTCAGGATGCCCAGGAATTCATCAAGAGGTACGGTGCTTGGTTCATTCAGTTTCCCAAATTCACTTACATTAGAGTGCATGGATGCCCTTTACCTCCATACATGTTGCCGAGGTATCCGACAGACAGAATTGTGTTACTTGAGGTAACAAGGCAGTTGGCAGCATATGTGAAGGCATTCAGACACAGACATCAGAATGGAGTTCAGGTACCTATTATTTTGGGTAATTCAGTTGAGGTATGTCCTAATGTCTTAGCCATGGATGACGCAGAGAAGGAGTTAGCCTTGTATTCTTTTTCATCTTTTGCTTGGAGAAATAGCTTTGATCCACATGGACATTTAGAGGAGACGGTCGGTAGAAGATTTAGACATGAGCATCAAATTGAGGATTTTATGATGAACCTCCTGGATGATCTTGAAGTGAAACGAAAGATACATTCTAGATTGCCTTTGGATTTCATCAGGAAATGCAGGATTTACAGAGTGGCCGACCAAGCTCAGGACAATGGCAGGCATATCCAGTCTTCCTATGATAGAGAAAGCAAAACAATAAGGTTGGATTGGAATGAGCCCGAGGTCGTGGATTTAGATGCTTTGATGGCACCAGTCTTGTCTTGTACTCGCAGATGGGTAGACGTTCAGCATCAGAAGTTGAGAGAACAAGGCATAGCTATGTCTTTTACTTTGGAAGAGAAACCAGCCGAAGGTGGAGCAAGTGTGAGTGAAGGCAATCCTAATCCTAGGAATTCAGGTGAAGGTAGCCTTCGATGTGCCAGTGAGGGCAATCTCCATCCGAGAGGTTCGAAGAGAAAGGAAAGATCAGAAAAGAAAGAGTCTTCCAAGAAAAAGCAAGGGGCCAACAAAGATCAGGCACCAGGTACTTCTTCTAGATCAGAGAATAGAACAATTCGAGTGGGAGAGTCCATGGAGTCTATGGTCAGAATGACAGGCAGGAGGAAGGACAGGCACATCATGTTTCATCAGATGGATCTCTCCAAGACTATGATTTAGATGAAGATAATGAAATGACATCTCCTCCCAGACAAGAAGAAATAGTGCATAAAGAGATTCAAGTTCAAGAGACAAGATCGAATATCCCAGATTGGTTGAAGGAAAGATTGACTAAGGTGATCGTAGTAGAAGACGAGGACAATGCAATTGATTTAGAGAGCCTTGTTGGACGCTCACATGAAGTAACAGAAAAGAAGAAGGCTACCAAGATGTCCAAGATGATTCGAGATGAGACTGGATCCAGAAAACTGCAGATAGCTACACCGGCAGCAGACAAATATGAGGGTGAGATCCTAGCAGAGGAATATGATATACAGACTTTTGAGTTAGGACCATCCACAGCAGAGCAGACTTTAGATGATGCCACCGACACATTTGAGGCATTGAAGGACAAGCTTAGAGAAGAAGTGGAAAAGAATAGAAAGCTTGAGAGAGAGAGAGGTGCATGGAGGACATATTTCAGTCACATCAATGAACCTTTGGGACGTCAGGATCCAGTTAGATCACCAGTGCAGGCATTGCCCCTTCAATCGATCAATGAAGCAGAAAGATTCAGGAACCTGGTCCAGCGTACATGTAGTTGGATGGATAGATCTCATACAGTGGCCATAGAGTTTGTTGCAAGGATGATGAAGATCATTCATCAAGCTATCCAAGTTCTTGAGATAATCCACAAATTGATGACAACAGTAGCTGCATTTGCCCATACCAAGGACGTTGTCATTCCTGTCTTGAAAGTAATAAGACATACATCCAGAAGAATTTTAGCGCAGGAGAGGATCTTGGAAGGTGATTCTCACAGTTTATTTCAATGGTCAACCTTACTCCATATAAAGAGTGTTCTCTTCGAGGACATCAGTGTTAGATGTGGTCAAGTTGAGGAGGTGATCAATCCGATCCAGGACAGAGTATTTGAGGTACTTCGTACCATTCTTGGCAGAAGGATCGAGGTCGAGACAGATGTGGATATGCAAGAATTTGAGGATAGAATCAAGATCATCTTTCGCAAGGACGCAGATGTTACAGATGAACAGTATGATCAGATGTATGCCACCATGCTCCTGATTGATAGAACGAAGGAACTTGAACCTACTTGGGACGTAGCTCTTCTAGATGCATTCGATCAGATCATCCACTTGGAAGAGAGTATCAAGAATCTTCCCGAGATTCCAATCACAGAAATCGAAGGAATCGTGACAAAATTCATTGCATATGCTAAGAAAGAGAATTGGAAAGGGAATAAGATTCTAGATGAAAGGTTGTTACAGATGACATGACATCTTATTTCTCATTGGTTGATACCTCCTAGGTTTTTGTGCCAAATTTAATATTTGGCTATGTATTTAATATTGTTCAGTAAAAAGGAGGTCATTTGTAACAAACCCTAATTAGGGTTTAGGTGTCATGATCTTGTCCGTTGATTTACTTTCAATCTGGACCTTTCATTGTAACTGGGGATGCTATTTATACCCCCATTTTTCATTTCAATAAATATAGTGTAATAGAGAGTCAATAGAGTAAGAGTCAATAGTTGATGTAAGAGAGATTAGAGTTAGAAGCAATTTTATTTTGTAGCAAGATTGAGTTTTGAAGAGAGAAATTCAAGCAATTGTTGTACATGATGACTTAGAAATCAATAAAATATTGAAGTTATGGTGTTTTGTTGCAAATTTCTTGAGTTATCTTCATGGTTGTTTGATACACTTGAATCGTGCTCAATCGAAGTAGTTTGTTAATTTGAAAGACTAAGTGTGAGATTTGATATTTGGTAGGATTCGTAATCCAAACCACTAGCTTCTTGCTGATTGTAGGAACGCCTTGTGTGGTCGACTGGAGAACACTTTGAGTCCTTAATCTTCAATTATCATTGTGTCTTGGATATGTACCTTCGTCGTAGTGTCCTTGATCTTTGATGCATTGAATACCATTATATTACCTTAGAAGATCGCACTAATTTCAATTGAGTTGTTATCTTATGGCAAAATTGAAGTTGGTTGAGTCTTGCCAAATCTCGTCCATACTAAGTCATTCATAGGGTTAGGCTAGATTAGACCTCTTTAAACCCTATCTTTTTGCTATTTTTTTTTGAAAGTTCCTTTTAGTTTAGTAAAATCTTCAAGCTTTAGAATGCGTAAGACCCCTTGGAGGAAACAGCAAATCACATCATACCACTAAAAAAGCTTGTCCACACGTAGAGACCCTACTAAAAGAACCTTGGAGTCTACCTAACTGATCCTTTTTTGCAGATCTTCAGCAGTTAGAGACTATTTTCTCAAGAGAGGATAAGATGCCTATTGGTATTTTATTCTGTGTATGATTGTGTATAAAATACACGTCAACAGGTACCCATGTTTCCTCCTGTGATAGATGTGAGCTCTCAATCTACCCCTTCAGTTTCAGAATCTCCGCAGAACATCCTTCCACTTTCAGCAGCAGAACCATCTCAAGGCCATCCTCAGGAAAATTTGTTGAATATCTTTTCGGAAGATCCTTCATATGTACCTGTGTCTGATATTGATACTTCTATGACCTGTTTTGATGAGTTCATGACATCTTCATCACATCCTGTCGTCACTCAGCAAACTATGGTGGCTATCCAGACGGACACTTCTCCCAAGGTCACCACTATTATTCAAACAAAAACTGCTTCTCCCTCTATCCCAGAATCAGAGTTAATGGCTTTACCTCCATGGCTCAGTTCCTTCACTGCAAAGAGGAAGAAGCAGGTGATCTCACCTGATCCCTTCGACTACCAACAGTTGAAACAATCAAAACCTAAAGCTGTTAAGAGGGCAAATACAGTTTCAAGGGTGATCGTTGATGAAAACCGGATGAGAGTGGCAGAGATTGCTGAACCAATATCAGATAAACCAATTGAAGAAATGCAAGCAGCTGATTATCGGATCACCAAAGTTCAACTGGGTAAGCAGACTCATGAGGTTGTCAAGCATGATGCTCAACAAACAGTGGCTACATTGGTACAACGGTATGATGAGGTGTTGACCAAGAAAGATCAACTGGAAGTAGAGAATCAAAGACTCATGGCAGCCATCCAAAGTATTACTCAACCTTCAAGTGGAGAAGGCCAAGTACCTATTTCTTCCAGGGTCAGCGAACCAATCCAAGGTATCGAGAGAGCTGCCCAAAAGGTTCAAGCCTTAGACACCTGGGTTGATCAACTGCATGACTTATGTTCACAAGTCATAAGACAGGTATTTGAAACGATGGTTAAATTGGAGATCATTGAAGATAAGTTGAATCAAATCTTGGGTGCTTTCAAACTAAATTTGGAGAAGGTTGAGGGAAATTTAGTTTCTTGGCGAAAGATGCCTCAACATCAGTTGGGCGTTCTTCAGGTGCATGACGTAATTCCTTCCAGAGTGACGTACATTGAATATGAGGAACTTCTGGAGAACAAATCTCTTGTTCTCAAATCACTCATTGAAGAAATTGATAAAACCTTAAAGTTGCGTGAAGCGGTCTTTCAAGATGTAACCTCCCATTGTAAAAAGGCATCCTGCGACATTTTAAATCAGAATGATGAGCTGCTGCCCAAGGAAGAAGTTCTTGCAGACCTGCAACTCAATATTCATGATGAATGGAGAAGTGAGCAATTCTCAGTCGCTTCCATTCAAATATTGATTAAGTATCAAACTGAGTTGCAAGAAATCCGGTCAGCATTGGAAAAAGGCAATTCCATGCTATGCCAATGCCATGATGTCATCGTAAAAACTAGGGTGGTGGCTATGAACACTCATGAACCAGATCCTGATGAATTGCAGAAAGTTATTGAGAAGTTCGAATTGTTCGTATCTTCAAGAGTTGCAACTTAAGTGTTTTTAACACTTGTAAAATTTTAAAATTGTAATTTCAAAATTGTAGTTTCCCTTTCGGCAAGTTGTCATCACTTGCATTTTTGTAATTACTGGTAAGGCAACTACAAGTTGTGTCCGATTAGGACTGTAGTTGGAATAAGTCTTAGTTAGTTAGTGAAGTCATAATTAGTTGTTGAATAGGTCTTGGTGGTTGAGGGAATTTCTCAAGTTAGTTAGGATCCTCCCACCTTTTTCTCAAGGCTCCTCTCCTATAAATAGAAGAGAGGGTCCTTTGTAATCTTTATCTTTTGGGAAAGCAAGCAAAAACTCTGCCAAATTTACAGCAAGAAGTCTTTGAGCTTATGTATGTGAATTGAAGGTTTTGAAGAATAATAAAGAAGGATTACTCAAGTTTTGAGTCTTTTGAGCTACAAGTTTGAGTTTTATTCTTTTTATTTATTCTATGCAAAGTGTTTCTAAAGGAGCTTAGTCCAATCTGATTTGAAGTCTTTGAGCTGCAAGTAGAGAAGATTAATTAAAATAGGAAATCTCTAGAAGGAGCAGCAAGTCTTTGAGCTTGCGTCTGTTCTTGAGGAAAAATTATTGTTTGATAAGAAATAGCAGCAAGTCTTTGAGCTTGCATTAGTTCTTATCTTTGTGTTAAAAGAATAAATTATTCCAGTCTTTGAGCTATCGTCTTTTATTCATTGTAAAATTTAGTATAGCAAAGGGTAGATAGGACTTCCAATAGTCAAGTCTTTGAGCTTGGTATTGCTATCCCGTCCCGAAGGAAGTGACGGAAATCTTTGCACTTTCAGGAAACTTCATTTCCTTTCTCTTATTTCACTTAAAAGTGGTTACTTCTGTTATTCAATGGCTATCCTTTTCTGTGAAGAGAAAAGGATATTGTCTTTCTTGAAAAAAGAAGAAAGATTGCTGTCCCATCCCATTTTATTTTCAAAGTTGTAGTTAGATAGGGGGAGCCTTCCCTTAATTAGGAGAGTTTTTACTCGTGTGCTGTGGTTGAAACCACAATTTTGTATATTTTCCCAAGTGTACAAAATTTTCAACCAACAGTAAGATAGGCCTCAAATCTACACCCATCCAGATATTGCTCCAAAGAGACTAATGCAGCCCACAAGTCGTGCTCACTATTCGTGTTCTCAACCTTCTCCAAACTGCCAGCCTCCATTGTATTTTCATTTCTAGGGCAATCTACAACAACAAAAGAAAGGACATCACACCTGTTGAAATCCATAGTGCTAGTGTCATGTCCCTCCCATGATCTATATATATATATATATATATATAACCTAAATGAAATAATTATTATTAATTAATATAATATGTATTAATGAGAGATTAATTACAATTATTAAACACTTATTTATTTAATATTTAATATTATTATTTAATTAATATTCATTAATGATAATATTCTGAAATTATTCAAATAAAGAATAAATCAATATTATGATAGACATATTGTACACAACAACTAGAAGTTAAAATAGTTAGTTTTGCATCAATAAAGACTGGCATTAGGATCGTTATAAAGATCTTATCAAAGAAAATTGTCTTAAAACTATTGGATTCTCCCTCAAGCGATCACATTGTCAACTTTTGACATGGGATGAAGATAACAATAGAGCCAGGTTCGAGCAGATTCCATAAGTCGATGGCCATGGTATACCACACTACCTTTATCAAACAGAGGGAAGATGCGATCCTATCAATACACCAAATGATAATTGATAATAGATAATAGAAGGATGATAGCATATGGATATTGATCAATCAAGGCCTACGATTGAATAATGAATGTCGGCAGACGATCCTATAGACAGCGATCAACATACAATTAAGTGTGTTTTCCTTGGAGAAATACGACTATGATAAGGAGGATTGACTTACATGAGTAACTAATTTTAAGTGGTCAAAGAGAACTAAGGCAGCGATTATACAAGTTATATCATAAACTAATCATTGAAGAGCAATTAAGCCATTAATATAAGACGTGTCTCCTTAAGGGAAGACTACTTCAAAAGGACATGACCATTGGGAGTTGAGAATATAAAAGGAAGCTGAACACATATGCTTATGGGGGGATGGACTAGAAAAATAGACCATTGATGAGTTTGGAACAGGACTGTTATGGAGTTACAGCAGTAATATCTATGTTCTCGGTGGAATACATGGGATGTTCTTAATATGTATGCTTAATTACATGAAGCGTGATAACGTTCTTATGCAGAATTTAATATTAATATAATCATAAATAATAACATAATAATTATTATAATACTTTATAGAAACTGTTCTACAGTAAAAATATATTATAAGAATAACTGAAAATAAATAATATATATATATATATATAGAAATAATAAATTGAATGAGCGATTTATGGATTGAACTATGGAATGACCCTTATTTGGGTCATGTCAAGATGGATTGTTCCCTAATCAACCTAGTTTAAGTCATAAATATATAAAAATAGATTAACTATGGTTAAATAGGGTCTAAACCCAGTAGGGAACATTACAGCTAGAGGTAGGTACACATCCTCGCACACTACCACTACGGAAGGAAGAAGGAACCTGTTGATTGCGAAAGTTTACACTTTCGGCCAACGCAGAATAAAATACTGAATGTATCCTATCCTCTCTTGAATAAGGAAATCGTTAATGCTATTTGGATTGACCATAGGAGATAACCTCAAGGTTCCAATTGTCAGTTCTTGACTTGCTTAGAATAACTCAGTGTCAATGTGATTTGCTGGTAAACATGAGGGGACTTATGCATCGGACAAGCTGGTCTACATCTGGTATGGCATTTTGGTGATGCTTTACTTCTCAAACGGGGTGAAATAAAGAGCAAAGGATAGGGTTTAGAGATCCTAGGGACAATGATAGTAATGGTTGGTGTTGTAGGTAGACATATTTTGAATAAAACTAATTCTTGCTCAACCAAAAACAAACTCACAACTCCATAGAAATAGTGCAAGCTCCAAGGGGAAGTAAAACATTTTCAGACCATGAACATTCATTTGGATACCCAATTTTGGCGCAGTCCAAAACAAACATTCACAGTTCAACTAAGAGCAACAATAGGCTTAAACTAACCATGCACAGAGACCTACATTCAGCAAGCCTCCAATGGTATGAACATGAAATCAAATCAAATACCCTCACACATCACCATTAAGATCACTAAACTTTACTAACTTGATGAAAAGAAGCCATGCAAACAGGTTAGGGCAAATGGCAAAACACCATGCTTCAATGCTTTATTCATTTGTTCTAACTGCTATTACAACAATTTCTGTTCGACAATTCCTACCCTATTCCACTTCTAACTACTACTACTAAAATTCTAAAACTCTAACCCTTTACAATGAGAGAGGCATTGGCCTTGTAGATTTTACATTTTGAATCAATGGCCAGGATTACATCCATCCAATGGCTCTAATCTGCCTTCTAGAAATCCTAGGAACCTTTTGGTTAATGATCTCAACAACCATCAACCACCTTTTCAGCTACTTTCAATTGTTTTCAATTAATCCTACTACAAGACAAAAGTTCACAGGGCTCAAGGCACAAAAAGATAAATTTGGCAGCTAGGAAATAACTAACTTGTGGCCCATTTTTGAATTGCATTAAATAGGGCCAAAAGTAGTCATTTTACAATAAAACAATTGTTATTACAATAAATCCAAATTCTGTCATTCCCAGCTATTCAATTTTTTGTTTCTGCACACCCTTGTAGCATTCTATGTCTGCCATTGTTTTCTAGAATTTTTGAAATAATACCAATTGGCCCTGCAGCACACTGCTCTGTGATCCTTCCTTCAATCTTATGCCCTGGCTTTCATCTTGTTGCAGTGTTGGTGGTGGTAGCAGCCTTCGCTCATCCAACCCCTCTTTGTCTTTGGCTTTGTTCATTGACATCTTTAGGGTGCTAACATGGAATTCTTCCTCTTTTATCACGGTTATCCTTCTGGCATATTTAGGCAATGCCATGGACCCTTGGCTTCTCCGTATGGTCACTTCCCCTATTGGTGCTCCAGATTGTAGTGTTGCAGAGCCTCCAATTGTCCTAGGTATCTCCCACATGGCCTTTGTTGAGTCCTCCATCCTGCATGGACACATAAGTTCAAGGATCAAGCAATGTTTCATTTAGTCATTCCTTCACTATTATCACATTCCTTCCTTTGTCATCACTCATTCTTTTTTCTCATCCCTGGAAGGAGCTCAAATTGATTAACCCTTGTCATGCCACATTTGTACACTACTTTGCAATCATGTCCAAGATAGTCTTTTAGCCTTAGGAAAGTGATCCGGAAGAGCCAAAGATTAAACTTGGCATAAGGAAGAGCATTAGGAATAAGCCAATTCAGACTCTCTGTAACATCACTGAACTTTGGCATAAAATGAGAAAGTTCGGCCTTTTCCTTGGCCTTGGAAGGATCATGGGACAAGGCTTATTGCACCTTTTATGAAAACACCAAAGTTTAAAGGAGGTTAATCAAGAACTCGACCTAAAGTTCGGCCTTGGAAACACTTTGGTAAAAGGGACCTACTCCTTACTATTGGCATTGAGTTGTCATTGATGTCAACCGGTATAGAAGGACTACCGGTATAGGAGATGTATGGGCAGCATTGTCATGGATGCATAAAGGATGAGATATCTTTGATATCACCTTATGTTGCAATGCATTGGTAAGGTAAGGGAGAGAATGCCATTTAGTAGAATGATCTTTGGAGTCACCGGTATACAAGTCGGTGTTTGACTTGTGTGAAGGAGATAGGTAGGTTACCGGTACAGTTTATCACTAGTAAGGAATGCATGTCAACTGGTAAGTGATGTGTTGACATGGAGAAGACAAATCAACCAAGTGAGTGGTTGTCAACCGGCAAGCTTATGACCGGTGTACAAGCTTGAGTTGTTGTTTGTGATAAAGAGGTAGAATGTTACCTAAATCACATCAGCACGGGAGGAGAAGGATGTACTGGTCACCGGTATGCTATGTGGATGCAGAACAATAGGACTCCCACTGGATAGAGATGTAGTCACCAAGTGACGAGTGAATGGGTTTGTCACTTTGACAAACCGGTTGAGATATGGTCCGGATTGATGAGGAAGAAGGAAAGGCATAACAGTAGCTACATAGAGAGAGAGTGCAACCGGTATACAGATGTCGTAGATGGAATCAGTTGAAGTTCGATGACATGGTGTCATCAATATGGCTACCGGTGAGCATGAGAACCGGTAAGGAAGCAAAGAGGCTAAGTGATGTGCTCCTACCTGATATGAATGTGCATGCTATGGATAGACATGTCTGGCGACCGATTAAGGGGTTCCACCGGTGGATCAGCAAAGTGCAGACATGAAGGTTAAACCGGTAAAGTGTGAGATACCGGCAGGGTTAGTGAACCGACAAAGAAGAAGGACCGGTTGAGCGTTTGGTCGGTGAACCTATTTGAACCAACATAGAGGTTCTAGCTTAAGGTGGATGTCGACAAAGGTGCCACGTGGAGTTAAGGTGGCGGACATGCATGCAGCGGTAGATGGAATGTGCACCGATGAGGTTGTTGCAGAGTTGGTCGACATTAATTGTAGACCCCGTAAATTATGAGATGTGTTGCAGAGGCATTGCAAAGGTGTGCAACTCGAGGAAGGTTGAACAAAGGAGATCAATGGGATGCATCAATCGATGCAGTGTGTCCAGGTGCAGGATGAGGTTGGTGATGAAATCTGCAGAACCATTTATGGTGATTGATCTTGTGTCTCGCCGACTGACTGTCCATGAATGCTAAACATGGCAAACGTGTATTGGAAGGCACGTTAATGGTGGTGATGTGCAGATAGTTGTCTTGGAGCTTAGATCGAATGAGATCTGATTGGATTCGATATGTCTCATGATTAGTGGAAGAAACCCTAAGGTGCCAAGTTTGAATGTTGCTTTTGGCAGGAATGTCTGAATACAAATATGCGGGCCAAAGACAATTTGGATGATGCCTCAGAGAGAGATGCTGCCAAGTGATGCACAAGGCTGAATAGAGAAGTAGATGAAGTGTGATATCTACAGAGGAGCATAGAGGTAGAGCAGTAGGGAGACAACCGGTAATAGGTTTTGGCAAAGGTTTAAGCGATAAGGTTAAAGCAACCGGCAAGCTGCAAAATAAGAGAGGGTTGCTGCATTTGAGAGAAGATCAGTCAAGTACTCAATGAGTACTAGAAGAGAGAGACTGAGTGTGAGAAGAGTCCAAGGTTGAAGAGTTCAACCAGCAACAGTGAGGTAACCGGTGGTGACAAAACCGGCAATGAAGAGTTGCGAGAGAGTGCAGAGTAGGCAAGCAAAGAACCGGCAGAAGATTGTACCGATGGAGAGCAGCAGAATAGTTGAGAGAAGAGGCAACTAGCAGAGAGAACCGACAGAGAAAGAACCGGCAGTGAATTGGACAAGAGATCCAGTAGAGAGATTTGAAGAAGTGTTACAAAATCCATTTGTAACAAGGCTATTAACTGGTAAATGAAAATGTTTTGTATTCACTGAGTTGGAGCTCGTTACAGGGGTTGTAGCTCCATGGGTTGGTGCCCTAAATCAAGGGTTGGTGCTCCTTGGGTTGGTGCCCTAAACAATGTAATCAGAGATTCATTGTGAGGCTGGATTGGAGCAGTAGTCTCCAGTAGCATTTCTCACCGAGGTTTTTCCCATCTTGGGTTTTCCTCGTATATGTTGGTTGAAAGATCCCTGATGGATCTCTTTTACCAATCTGCTGTAATTTTTATTTATTTAAATTGATTTTTCCTGCTTATTAATATTTTCTTTCAGAAATAGACAGAAGTTGCAGAAGGGTTGAATTCTTTTTGTATTTTGATGATTTTTCAACAAGTAAATAATGAAGTACAAGTACATGAACAAAGTACTGAAAATGAAGTTCATATACAGCCAAAACAAATTCGATTCAAGGCAGATTTCTGAATATAAAATCAAATATTTGACCAGATGAAGATTTCCAATAATTTCAGGAAGATTACAATCAGGAATAATTCCAACCTGGATGCTGAAAGAGTAACATAACTAGGAATGAAGTTGTGGCAAGATTCCAGCCCTCCAAGTGCTGCACGTGGGAAGGAAAGTGGCTGCCAGGTACAGCCGTATGGTTGCCAAGTACACCCAACTGGTTAGAAACCCCAAACCCCACGCTGAACTCTGTCAGAATTGCTGAACCTCCAGAAAGAATGCCGTACAATCTCCAAGATGCTAATAGCTGCAAACAAATCCAAACCACTGTATTGGGGGCTACGTCCCAAACAGGCAAGGCATTGGGGTTGGCGTCCCAGATGCTGAAAAGCTCTTCCAGAGCCAAATCTCAAATCCAAGATGTAAAATGTGTAAAAGATAATCATAGAATGAAGCTCCTATCCCCTTATAACCCCTCTCAATTGCAAATCGAACCCTAATTGTCTCCAAGTGGCGTGGTCTAGTGGAAATGTTATAATTTCTTATTTTAAAGTGGTCATGTTACTAGAAAATGACCTTTTTCCCCATAGACAGAAATCCGCTCACTGAATTGCCCTGAGACCAAAGAGAAAGATTTAAAGAATTTCAAGATCTTTCCAACGAGCTATCACACAATA